>NC_090929.1:163879004-164182035 GCF_040938575.1 Ambystoma mexicanum
AATATGCACTGGTCTTTGACCGCAAGTTCATTATGCACCTCTGCCAACCTCTCGATTTCTTCTTGGCTTAGCCCTGAGTGACTCTTTTTGGAGCGTAGGTAGTCTCTCCACTTATTGTTGCTGGTGAGCGCGATGGCCAGGGCCATGGACGGGTCTGCAGCTGATGCAGAAGCGATGGCCTCCAGCGATAGTGCGGGTGGCAAAGCGTTTTCCGTGACATAGCTGATATACTAGTGTCTCCTTTTCTGGTTGTCGATGCCCCTGTCGGGGGGCGTGATATGTAGTCTGCAGGGTTTTGATAATTCCCCCGGTCGATGAATGATTTTGTAGTCGTACTCTTGTAAACGTATTCCCCATCTCTCGATTCTTGGCAGCATCTTCATGCAAGGATTCCCGAACACGGAGAGCGAAGCTTGATGGTTGGTCACCAGGGTGAATCTCTTGACGAAGTTATGAAAGTGCTTGCATGCCAAGACCGCTGCAAGGCTTTCCTTTTAGGCCTGGGAGTAGGCTGATTCCATTTGAGACAGTGCCCTTCTTGCATAGGCAACTATGTGTCTGGGGTGTGTGTCTTCACCACTGGTCTGGGCGAGTATTACACCTAGTCCCACTGGGCTGGCGTCGACAATCATTTCAGTGTGCCATGACAGGTCAAAGTAGGCTAGCTGTCAAGCTACTGAAAGAGTGGCTTGTCACTCGGCAGATCAGTGGAACTCAAGGGTCTTTTTGTAACAGCCTTCGCAGGGGCTCAGTGAGCGTTGCATAGTGCGGGATGTATCTTGCGCAGTATCCAGCCATGCCAAGGAAGGATCTCACATCTGCCACTTCTGTCGGAGCCTGGAGGTTGGTGATGGTGTCTACTTTGTCTGGGTCCGGAGTCATTCCTTTGTCTGAAGAAAATATGGCTGTAGAACCTGATATTTTTCTTACTGAACCTGCATTTTTCTAAGTTTATTGTCGGCCCCACGGTTTGGAGGGCGGTGCAGGTTTCGATCAGGGCTGCGTCGTGTTCTTCTTGTGACGTGCCAAAGTATCGAATGTCATCAGTGTAGCGAAACATCATGTTTTCTTAGGTTTAATTAATTTACATTTTTCTTTTTGCATTACTACACGTTTTATTGATATCTCCACACGTTGTGACAGTGTTCAGCAGAACGTTATTTCCTACATAGACAGATTCAGTATCTTCTGCAACCTATTTTGCAATTAAGGATTGCTGATTATACATGCAACTGTGCACTAAGCACTGCAGCAGTATGGTATAGACCGCACCATTTGATCACTAAGTATGCCTTAGCAGCATGGCAATACCCACACAGACACAGTTAGTGACTTTAGCAAACATTGACTTCATTTAGCACCGCCTATTATATATGGATAAGTACACGTAGCTACTCAGCAGTAAGAACGGTTAGCACAATGTGCATGCACAATATTGCCACGACATTAGCACACACTTAATTTCACTGGACATCATCGATGTCTAGTGACATCACCATAGCTACGGAATACACAGTGGTTAACGTGGGGGACTGCAGGCATAGCTGCCTGAATGCCGCGTGCAGACGGACGGCTGTCCCAGCGGTTTCGTTTTTTGGATTACTAGAGAACCTGAAATAGAAGGTGAGCCCGTCATCAGCGCAACACTGTATATTGAACCAAGATACATTTAGACACATTTAATTATTCGAAGTATGTATTCTGACACTAGTGATGTATCTTTTCAGAATTTAGGATTAATGATTTCATGAGCTGTGCTGAGACACACGGACCATTAATAGCAATGTTAGTTTGCCTTAACAGGTACGATGCATGCATCACATACCACCAGAATCTCAGAGGTAGTATGGTATATTTTAGGATCACCAGTGGGACAACGCAAGAGATGATATGCCGTGCACCATCTTGTGGGGCACTTATGAATATTAGCATCCTGTTTTACTACTGCATGCTATGCAACCCTGGCAAAACGCAGGAGTCAAATGATTTTTGAGAGCACTCAAGGCTAGCAACACGCAAACTCATGTGTTACTAATCACATAAGGAAGCAGGAAAAAAAAATACAGTTTCTGTTGCAAAACATTTAAAAGTAACTGATCACTTACAGAATGCTTTTGTTTTTTCTCTTTTTTGTTGTCTTTTATGTACTACCATTTGTTAACGTACTGTGTTGGTTCTTGTCATGTGGCCTGCATGCACTTAATATTTTAATACCAAATCATGGCAAATTATGTTGGTTAAATTGTTCTTTATCAAAATCTCTGTTTTTGGGATGACTGGTTTTTGACATTTATCATTTATGAATTGGGGGCAATTTGTACCTTGTGGAATTGATCTGATTAAGCTATCACGCCCTGAAGAAGGACTTCTCCAAAATGCATAGTGCAAATAAATCACCTTTTACTTATGAGTGGAATTTGTAAGAAATAGGTTATTTGGGTGAGAGTCACCGGATATCAGTAAACAACTGTGATCGAGTTTAAGCAAACAAGCAACAAATATATCAATACTGAAGAAAACCACTCGAGTGGTTGTTAGGGTGTGCAGCCCACAACAAAGGCTAACTAACATTGGTCTCTTCTGTCGCTATTAGTTTATACGTGCCTAGCACGGTGGCGCAATCACATGGGTTGCACCCCACTCAGAAATATTCATTTATCAAAGAGTTCATAGACTAAAAGATAAAAAAAACTAAAAGAACCAAAAAAGTGGTGCCAGCTTATCCTCTCCTGCTTGCAAGTACCTATCACTGTAGTTTAGTGGCAGCTTCATTGGGCGGATCACCTGTCTGATGGCCTCTTGAAAGATTTCTACTGCGGAAGAGATGCCAAAATTCAGCCATCGGTACAGCAAGAGGCCCTCATGCGCGGTGATACTTCTGGATTCCGGGTGGAGTTCGAGCTGGTCCGAGCTGGTGGTACCCTTGCACGAGATCCAACTAGGAGAAGGTGGTCACTCTGTTAAGTTGGACTATCATGTCCTCAATACACGGACCCAGGTGTCTTTTCCTCTGGATAGCGGTGTTTGCCATCCTCATGTCAATGCAGATTCTGATGCAACCTTCACCCTCGGGGAAAATGACTAGTGTCGACGCCCACACGGTTGGACCGGTGGCGTGTTCGATGATGTCGTTCCGAAAGGAGCTGGTCTAATTCTTTCAAGACTGCTTCTTGAAGGTGGAAACCCACTCTTCTCGGTTGCTGGGGTACCGGACAGATATTTTCGTCGAAGCACAACTTGACGAGTGTTCCGTGTCCATAGGCTAGGGAACTTGGATTGGATGAGTTCTTTTGTGATGGCACTGCCCCCTTCCGTGCTCCCACTGAGTACACATATGGATTCTCTGTTGTTTATGGGTGATGTGGTCTACTAGATCACTTCCCCTTCAATGAGGCCGAGACAGCTGGCTGTGTGATAACTGAGTAGGCAGCAGCCTTTCGGGGGCTGCATATGATGTGAATGATGGGGTCAATGGTGTTTCCATTGTGTAACAGTCGTCTTCAGAACTGCCCGATAGAGTGCAGGGGTTGTGTTGCTCCCCCATTGAGATATTCGTGAGGCGTTCTTTGCAAGTATTGTTTTTTCTGGCATATTGTGGAGCTCCTGCTCTCCCATGATGTCCTGCTCACTCGCTTCTTCTATGGTCGAGGGCTTCTTTAGTAGTTGCTTTCGGAATGCGGGTGACGTGCAGCCCTTGATCACCCGTAGTCTTATGGCTTTGTCTGTAGAGAAGAGGTGGAATTGACAGAGGGTGCTTTTCACGCAAAGGTGTGTGATCAATTCATCAACGGTTTCTTCCTGATTTTGTTTGCACTGATTAAACACGTACCGCTCGTAACCACGGTTGGGTTCGATGAAAAGTTTCCTGTTGAGTGCCGTGATCAGGGCGGCAAAGTCAATCTTTTCTTATGGCGGTATGGTTTTCACAATGGTTTTGATTTCACTGCCCACTAGGTTGATGAACATGTCGCTTAGTGTGGGGGGTTTCGTCTTCGCCTGCCGCTTTAACAAAGTGATTGAAGTCCTCTACCCATTCGATCCACCGCGGTCCTTTGTCGCTCTGTGGCAGCATGGTGAATGGGAGCGGTTTCCTCAGCAGAGCCGCTTTGGATGCAGGTGGCACTGTGGGGGCCTGAGCTCCAGGGCGAACTCGGACCACTCATTTTACTATTGGCGCTGGTGTGGGATCAGAAAATGGTGTTGGCGCTGCGTACACGGGTAGCAGGGTTGCACAGTACCTCTGTCCTTGACTGCCGTTTGGTGCCGCCGTCCTTGGGTGTGCGGCAGACTCCCCTTCTGGTGGGTGTAGATTGGCACTCACAGTTACAAGGTCACAGGATTCCTTGTTGTGCCCGGGCGCCACCTAGGATGTGGTGGCTGGCACGTTGTTGTCTCCAAGCCTCTTTGGACAGCTGCGGGGCCGCTTTTCCAATGGAGCTGTGGGCCAACTCCTTGCTGATGGATGGCTCCTGTTTTGATGCAACTGCTGCTTCTGGTTTCAGTCACGTTATTGTAATGAGAAAAAGGAAGAGAACATTTTTTTTCTTCTCCACAGCGGGATCACCTTGATTGCTTTGGCGGCCTTTGGCACGCAGAAAATGTCCTTGGTTCTGTGTTTTGTTGGGGGCGGGATTGCCCTGCAGGCTCCGGTGAGTGGGATCACCCCGGAATGCTTGTAGTTAAGTTGGAATTAGATAGCCGATGTCACGCGAGATCGACAGAGTATTGTGGAGCTTGCAGGCGGGTGGAATCAACCGTGGGAGGTGTATGCCATCAAAGATATTTGTGATGTCATATTTGATGTCCTGGGTGTTAGTCTTAGCAATGCACGTAGATGCTGCGAATTATGGTTGCTGAGCTTACCATAATGGGGGAATGTGCAGTGTTTTTTGGTTTCACTGTAAAGTATAACATTCCTTTAACAAAGTTTTTTTACTGAATGTACATATATATATATATATATGTGGCAGGGAACAAAAACAAAGGGGCTAAACATGTGATGTCGTCAGTGATGACATCAATAACATTTGTGATGCCATCTTTCATGTTCTGGGTGTTAGTTTTAGCAGTGCACAGTGGTGATGACAGGTATGGGGGCTTAGTTTACCATAAATGGCAAATTTCAGGGTTTCTTTCGGTTTTAATTTGAACCATAATGGGGAGGTAGAAATGTTTTTTTTTTCTCTGCGGAAAAGGAAAGAGCTGCGAAACAAAATGTTTTCATTGTGGAATGAGGTCATGCCAACATCTCTTAAAAAGGCACAAACAGACTTATCCACATTGCGTCTCGCTTTCTCCATTTGTGGACCAAAAGCAGAAGAACGGAGCCATATTTGTCTTTGTGCATTACGGGAAAAAGTATTTGACAATTTGGAAACATGTCCATGAGCTTCACAAGTCCTTCCTTCATTGCAAATTGCAAAGAAATTCCAGAGACATGGCCTAAACTGTTTCCTCCGCAATGAATGATAAGTATATCTGGAGGACGCTCTGTCAGTAAAGTAACACAGAGAGGTACCAAGTCCAGCCACCTCATGCCACGCACGCCACGCCAGTGAACTTCCACATGAGGAAATCCGAGATCTGCAGATAAACTGCAGCTTTCTGCATGCACCTTCAACCAATGTTTCCATGAGTCTCCCAAAATCTAGATAATCTGTTTGCGAGCATGCAAAGCCATGGCTGTGTGGTCTCCTGTCAGGGAGAAGACGGTCTTACTAAATCTCGCCGTTCAGAACACACCCACTGAACTTTATTGACCAATCCCTAGGTCCCCTAGGTCCGCTCATTTTCATTTTCATGCGTCTTCACCCCAGAATTCCCATTGGTGATATGCGCTGGCTGCAAACTACCGCCATGTCCGCGGACATGTATAGGATCAGAGCATGACGACTGTACTTTAAAGTATTATTCCCCTTTTTCTCCTTTAAGGTGGGCTCTGAAAAGAGCCGCTTTTTTTATTTTTGGGCAGATACCTTACAGACATCTGTTATTTTGTTTATTTTTTTAATATTTTTTGTCCTTGCTTTACTCCTACAACCATTACAGAACATTCTCTAAAGCAAGCCTTACATTCCAAAAGAACATTGCATTTCCCAAAGAAGATAGCGCAACACCATCTGCTTCAAAATAATCCACATTACTTGGAACAATGTTTTCGTGGCTGCAGAAAAACATACCAGCGCATAACATAAACGCACGCATGCCACGATTAATGATACACCTTCCAATACTTTGATCTGGACAGAAAAAAGAATTGTTGTCCCATTGTACTCTAGGGAGTAAACCAGAAAAAATTACTTTCGCAGTTGGAAAGATGTTCATGAGTGCTTCAACCAACTGTCCCAAATCTGCCAACAAAGTACGTGCAGTCACGTAGCCCAAATGGCAAGCACCGTAGTACAAAATTACCACATGAGGAGGAGAGGTCATCGTACGTATGTGTCTGCAAACTTGCAGAATTGCCGCAACATTGGCATCAGTCTCAGCGTTCCACACCACCTCCACTCCTCTCACATCCAAATGGTGTGCCACATGCCTACTCTCTGCATAATGTTGTAAGCCATGGACAAAAATGTCTCCAAGCACCAAAACCCTGACCCTCTCCACCTCTGCCATCTTCAGTGTACCCACCGTCTTTCGACACAAAAAAGTAATGTGAACATCTGATTGGCTGATGCCTACAGTCCTCTTTCCATGCAGGATTTGCTGTAGAAACCCATATGTGACATGCCCTACCCACGGACAAGCGTTGCCTACGTGCGGCACTCAACTCTTACCCAGTCCTTTCACGCTTTCCACAACGGTAGCAAATCGAGTCCCTCATTGGACACAACTAAGCAGTCACACAACCATCCACCAATCACATTGAACATCGGTAAATGTAACTCCGTCATCAACATTGCGCAATTCAAAATTACTGTTGATAATTCTGAATGGAAGTCGCATATCATTGCAAAGCACCTACTTCAGAAGCTACTTTGCAAGTGTTGCGAATTTCTACGTACAGCTCCATGCATGCGCACATGCATGAGTATAGAGTACAGGTATTTATATTTCAATCGGAGAACATAATGCTGCTAAATGTGCATAGGTAATACATAGCCACGCTCCCCCTTTTAAGTGCAAGATGTCCGATTTATCATTGACAAACCGCACGACTTCTTACTGTCTTTGGCATAACCTATACAAACGTTGCAAGGATACCTATTTAGGGCGAAACTCGATTTTGTATTAGAAAATGTCGGAGTTGTATACTGTGTACGGCCTACAGTAATGCTACTCGCAATGTAATCGTATGACAAAAGTAAGCGCTCCCGATTGCTGTGGTGACATCTCCCTCTGAGGGTCTCACGATTTTTCGGCATCGTGCTTTTAAATTGCAAGTAGAACATTTTCCCCCATATACTATTGTGCCCTATCGCTTACAAACCTCTCTCCTATTCATAGAACACTGTGTAAAAAACAAGACATTTCCATAAACTTAAAATTGTTAGCAATTTTGAAGGACTTTCAAGTACCATATTGCAAATACCATGCAAAGACTGCACAGAGTGAAGTGAAATGCACACATGCAGTGGGTTGAAATATGAAAGTAGACTGCTGTGACGAAAGAAGCACAATTAATGTGTGCAGTATCATCACTGCTGTAAACACACAAAGTAATTGATTTTGTTTTTTTGCACCGCAGGGAAGACTACTCTCCTGAGAATCAACAGCATCTACACTGCAGACGACATATCCGAAGAAACCTGGTTATTTTGCAAAAAAAACTAAGTACAGTACTACCTTTATATTGTAACTACTCCTCAAAGAGGCTGTGTGGGTTATCTGTTTAATTTGGGCACCAAAGCAAACATTGATTTCTAAACCATTCTACCTACAAATATCCATGTATTGAACAAAGAATAACAGACAGAATGGCTCACAAATCCCTGTGTGTTTGGAACTCAAATAACATACGTAATCCTTAGAAGGGTAGATTTAGAAAATAAGTTGCTGTTGCAAGTGTATGGCATTTCGTTTATTAATAATGGTTCTCGAGCCCACTTTGTACTCTCATCTGAAGCACATTGTAGTAGTATACAAACAGTAAAGTAGCCTTACCAAATCATTGCAAGAGTCCAATGCACATTGACACACCATGACAAAGAGCTTCCCCATCAGACTCATGCACACATGCACACAGCAAACATACATTGGACAACAGACCAAAGTGTACCTTTTTTTTTCAACAGACACCAAAGAATGCCTACCAAAAAGCAACTCCGTAGAAAGGAACGCAAATGTAGAGCAAATAAAAATAAAAGTGCCCAATGTAAGCATCCACCTGTTGTACAGTTTGTAGAGAATGTTGGAACAAAGCAGCTAATGCAGTTGGGTAGCAAAACAAAGGAAGTCTCAACTACCGAAACTTTACCTCCTCCATCAGAATATGTCACAAAACACAAACATGTTGTCAAAAAAACGACTACCAGTACAGCTAACAATGCTCCTAATAATCCTGATAGTGTAACAAGAACGCATAGTGAAAAAAGTATTTTATCAAAAATGTTTCGTCACAGAGTCCTTCAGAATCTACTAAGAAGAGGACCGAAATCATCCTCACCCCTTAAAACCTACTGTAGAAAGTTAATCCTACAAGCTCTGGTGGACAGTGCAATCCTTCTCAAAAGGAAGTTGTTTATATTAGTGTTAAATAGAATGAAATCACTAACAAAACTAAGTACTAAATTACAAAAGAAACTCAGCAATAAACGGAATGTAAACAAAAATAATTTCTTACATGTTTGTGGTGGTGAATGGAGTCCCACAACAACCACAGAACCATATTTTAATGAAGAAGCATACAAACAAAATCAAACAAACACAATTGCCATCCATAGCGGTGGATGAGGGTATGAGAGAATCAAAACTACCATCATGGAACAAGAAACACAGCTTACAAATGTAAGATTCAGCAGAACCACACCGTCCAGTATACAAATGGCCGTGCACATCAATGTGTACCATTCCAAACAAAGCGTTCAAATCTTTACATCAGTTCCTCAATCAATATGTAAAAGGTAAAGACAAAAGTAAGATGAAAGTGCTGCAAAATATGGATATTTGTCCAGTGCGGAAATACACATGACTAAAAGGACATTCATTAGCCTGCATCTCTGGGCCTATTTGCAAAAGCACCTTACATGATATCAAAAGGATATCAATACATCATTCCAATGTAAGAAATCTAGTGTATAAAATATACTATGCAAAAAGTCCAGCTTCAGAATTAGGCAACTTAAATACCACTCTTCTGCATAATACACCCAAATACGTACAAGAAGAAATTGACCGTATTTAGAGAAAGTATTTTGGAAGTGAGAGCCACTTACAAAATGCAACAGTTTTAGAACATAGTAGCAACAATTCTGCACATAGCAACCTTCTATTACACACATACAGAAAATAAATAGTAAAATTAAAAGGTCATCGGCTGATGTACCAGACCATGTGTGTGTGTGTTGCCGCAGAACATTTTACAAAAGGAACACATAAAATGTGGACATAGCATACAAAATAGAAGACAATGAAGATTCTAAATGGTTTGAATTAGCGCTCTACCTTTTAGCAGAAAACAAATATGAACTAACTGAAGGCCTAATATGTTACAGTTACTGTACTACACAATTAGACAACAACCACACTCCTTCACGTGCTATTACAAATAATTTGGAATTGTTTCCATTACCAAAAATCCTGCAACAGCTCAATTTGTATGAGAGCATAATAATTCAAACAGTTCACCCATTTCAAGCAAGTATACGCCTTCATCCAAAAACAGCAAAATTACCTTCCTCTGAATTGGTGAAAGGCATTTGTGACAAAGTAGTTTATTTGCCATTAGATCTAACGGAAAATGTACACACTCTAGGAGTGGAGCGTTCAATAGAGCATTCTTTAATAGTCTTGGTAAATGGAGTACCACAAAGGACAAAACAATTTGGCAACAATTAGTGGACTTACACAAAGTTAGACAAGCATTGCAGTATCTAAAAGACAATAATGAGTACTACGAGGAAATAAATATTGATGAAAGCTTAAGGGAAACAACTGAAATAATTCAAGAGCCATCAGAAACTGGACAATTCGAACTTCTGGATCCTGCTACCATATCCACTCTTTTGGACCATTACACAATTTATCCATTGCATCCCAATGAAAGCATAGATGATGCACTGGAAACTTACCAAATGCGACAAACCAAAGGGTCACCAATGAGTATATGGGAAAAAAGTATAGAAGCACATGCTTTTCCACTGCTATTTCCTACTGGCAAAGATGGAAGATATGATGATAGACCCACTCAGATTGGGGAATCAGAATACCGTTCATTACGAATGTATTCACAAGATCCCAGATTTAGACAAAATGTGGAATACATATTCCACCTACTCTATGAAAGTGAATTAGCAACACTATGTTACGGAGTTGCACACATTCTTAAATCTGGCACCCACTTTCAAAATATGTCAGCTACGCAGTTAATACAAAAAGTACAGGAAAAAGATGAGGTTTTACAATCAAGTATAACAAATGTTTTTTGCAAACATGCGTGGTACAAAGGAATACTGGTTCCGACGGCACGGAGACGTGCGTTGTATGATCAGAAACCTTGGACCACCAACTTGGTTTGTTACGCTAAGTTGTGCCGAATATGCATGGGAAGATTTACATGAGTTCCTACGCATAGCAAACAGCAACAAAAATAACATAGATATATTAACACCTGGTAAACTTTGCTCTTTAGATCCAGTTAATGTATCAAGATAGTTCCATCATCATTTCATTGCCATGCTACACTTTATTTGCAATAAAACTGTTCCTCCCCTAGGAGAAGTGCAACACTTCTTTTAGAGAAAAGAATATCAAGCGAGAGGAGCACACATATTCACATGCTGTTATGGATCAAAGGTGCACCGAAATTTGGTCACGACAGTGACAGCACTGTTTTGCAGTTTATCCAAAAATATGTCACTTGTGAAATCCCTTCTCAACAGACACATAATGAGCTGCATGGGCAGATTTTACAATTTCAAAGACACAAATGTGGCAAATAGTGTCGCCGCAAATACAAAAAGAAAGGTAAATACTACACCAAATGCCGCTTTGGTTTCCCTAGACCAGTTACATAAACAGGTGAAGTAAACAACTTCATGTCTTCAGTTCGACAGAGTGTTAAAGGTAAATCACCTAAGAACACGCATTACATAAAAAGAAGGGAAGAATCAAAATATATCAATGATTGCAATGCAATCATTGACCTCTTATGGAATGCAAACATAGATGTGCAGTACATTGCAGACAATTCAACTGCTGTTGCACGATATGTTACAGCCTACTTAACAAAAGCAGAAAAAAAAGAGCTTCAAGACCTCTGGGATGACCTAGCATCAGACAAAACATTATCACAGAAATTGTACAGCATAGGCATAAAAATGCTCTCTCATAGAGAATGTGGCACCTATGAAGCAGCAGATTGTTTTACCGGTAATGCTTTGTATGGAAAATCAGACAACATAGTATGGCTCAGTCTTGGTCCTGCAAAATCTAGAAAAAGAGTGCTAAAATCATATGAGGAAATAGAAACAATTGCCAGAAATGATCCCAACAGCCAAGACATTCTAAAAAACAATTTACTGGACACATACTATCCAAACAGGAGTAGCACTCTGGAAAGCATGTGTCTATACCACATAGCTCAAAACTTTGCATACAAAAATAACAAAACCCGATGAAAGCAAACGTAGATATAGAGTAACCGATTGTGAAGGGAGCTTAGTAAAACTTACCAAACGAAGCTTAATTAATCATGTAAAATTGTCATTGAAAACTCCTCAACAGAAAGAACTATATTACATGTCTCTGTTACAACTTTTCAAACCATGGAGAAAAGAGGAAGACATACTAGATAACTATGACTGTTATGAAGATACTTTCAAAGCAAATGAAATCGCTATCACCGATGTGAACTTTATGCAGTACAAAACAATGTTACACAATGAGCAGCAACAGGAAGAAGAGCTTAAGGCCCAACTAGATAAGGACTCTTCTGACAGTAGTCAACCTTCTGTAACAGGAAGTCAAGAACCACTAGGACAACCACTAATAGCAAATGAGGCTGAAGTAGCTGTGGCAGAAGTAGAAAACACCATGTATCAGTATCAAGAAGATACAGAAGACTTAACTGTACAACAAGCAAAACTTAACAACTATCAGCGCACCATTTTTGAAGACGTAACAAACAAATTGTACATGGTGTACAACACGAAAATAAAGAATGTACCTGCCAAAATTACAAACCTATACTGCTGTACGTCAGTGGTGAAGCTGGATCAGGGAAAACATTCTTAAACAAAATCATCAGCAAGTTCCTTCAACAATTGACAAACAACAAACTGTCAGCTGTTGTAACAGCCCCCACAGGTTTAGCTGCCTACAACATAGGCGGTGTCACTTTACACCGATTACTACTGCTTCCAGTAGAGCATCAAAATAAATTAGAATACTACAAACTTTCTGCAGAAGCTGTAATGGAATTACACAGAGTATTGAAACAAATGAAAATGCTACTAATAGACGAAGTGAGCATGGTCTCCAACCTAATGTTGACTTTGATTCATCTCAGATTGCAAGAAGTACTTAAAAGTAACAACGAAGAACTCTTTGCAGGGAAACACATTATCATTTTCGGAGATCTACAATTGACACCAGTGAAAGGTGAACCGATTTTAAAAACCTTAGGCCACAAACTCTGCCGGAAAATTGTTGGTAGCATGGGTAATGTTAACCTTTGGCAACATTTCCAATATAGAGAATTAACTGAGAACATGCGGCAATCTGCAGATCTCACTTATGCCAACATCTTTAAAAGTATTAGAGTTGGTGTATTATCGCAAGAAGCACAATTTGTATTGAAAAACTGGCACTTACATACACTTTATGGCGACAATGCATGTGCAACTGATGTTATGGAACAAAGAGCGCACAGATATGTCAATTGTATGGCCTTAATGCCAACTCTTGCAAACTGTTTCAAATTCAATGAAACAATGTTAAATAAAGAAATGCAACCAATACTGGAAATTAGCGCCACAGACAAACTAGACGTACATGGTATGACAGTACCCATGTGTGAGCAAGCCACAACAAGACTAAATAGTTTAGAAAATTCAATCTCCAACACAGCTGGGTTGGAAATAATATTGAAATTATCCTTAAATTGTAGAGTAATGCTTAAACATAAACTTGACATAGAGCAAGGGCTAGTTAATGGAGCACTGGGCACAGTTGTTGGCTTTCAAGCATACCCACGTGATAGCAACATTCAGTTTGTCAATATTCGCTTTGATGAAGTTTCAGAAGTGAAAAGGATAGGGTGCTCAATTGCTCGATTCCTTCTCTTCAAAGACATGTATGTACATAGAGAGCAATTTTCTCTAACTCTTGCATATGCGGTTACCATTCATAAATACCAAGGTCTTACCCTAGACAAGGCATTGATAGATATAGGAAACACAGTCTTTAAGGAAGGTATGAGCTACATAGCATTATCACACTTGCGTACACTTGACGGTCTATTGCTAATGAACTTTGATGCAAGTAAAGTCAAAGCTGATATTCCTTGCGTTCTAGAATACAATAGATTGCGTTCACTGTACACCCCTCATCTGAAACAATACCCTGTTCCAGATAAAGTAAAACCTGGTAAAATAAAACTAAATGAAACAGAAATGCAACAGAATCCAACAGCAAATTCCGGAAAGAAAAGAAAAGAAGGTTAAGTTTCATCAATTACCGCAAACATAGAAGAACCTATTAGGGAATGTAAACCAGGGACGTCGGCAAAGAAGAAACATAAATTCTGAAAAATGCACTCAGATACAGAACTTGCTGGACCATTCAAATTTGCAAATGAAAGTGGGCTAAGTTGCTATACAAATGTAGAAATGAATATTCTATTTCAATTGCCACCCATTGTTAACAATATTTACCTGCACAGTACAGACCAATTGTGTTTGCAAATGTTAGTGCTGCATAGAAATGCAACAAGCAATCCTGACAACACATACAGTGTTCATGGAGTAAGGCAACAATTGACCGTCTGTGCTGGAATGGTGAGATTCACTATGAAAACACAAGAAGATCCACAAGAATTTCTAATGTGCATACTATTAGTATTGGAAAACAAAAGCATACCTGTAAATGAAACATTCCAGATTTCGTACATGTGGAAACATACATGGACTCTCTGTAGCAAAGTGATACAGGAAGAAATCCCAAATGAGCGATTTGTGTATGTTTCCATACCAAATTGTGAGAGCATTCCATTTCAGCAACTTGTACAGAATGCAAACCATGGCAGATTATGTACTATTTGCAATTCAGACAATCGCTCCACCTTACTCATACAATCACATAGTGCCTACATAATACTTATGCTTCTACGTTATAATGTAGATGGCACCAAAAACAACTGCAAACTGACTGGATTCACACACGGTCCAGTGTCACTTGGAAAGAAAACCTTTACAACAGTAGGTATAATCTACCATGCAGGAGCTACAACCAATGCATGTAACTACACTGCATACATTAAAAAGAAATGTGGATGGTTCGAATGTAATGATAGCACCATTACTCTAAAGCAGAGATTACCAGCTAATCTTACAAATGCGTATTTAATGTTCTTAAAGCCAAAATTTACGAAATAATGAGTACTTCAAGATTTTTTAAGAAACGTATGCGAAAAACTACGAACAGTTAGAATACTCCAACAGGTATCTAACTACCCAAGAGGATGTAAGAATGACACAAATAAATGAATATCACAGATCGTTGGGAACAAATACACAGGTAGAATACACATACAGGTATCTAACTGTTGTTACAAATCGGCAGGAAGGCAGCAAACATGACATTAATGTGAAAGATGAAGGAAACAGGATATAACAATGACACAAATGAATGAATATCACAAAGCTGTAGGAACAAATGCACAGTTAGAATGCGCCTACAGGTATCTAACTGTTGGCAAAAATCGGCAGGAAGGCAACAAACATAACATTAATCGGAAAGATGAAGGAAACACTCAACGGAAACAAGGAAGCAGTTAGTACCATAGTAAATGAAGGGTTTTTTTTTAATCCGAAAAGGATTTTTTTCCCCAGACCCAAGGATTAGAAAAGCAAACACAGAAACTGAGCGCAATGCACCGTACACTGGTTTGTAAACTAAATATGAGGGTAAAAAAAAGGTGAACTGTCTATTAAGCAATGTAGTAAATTTTCAAAAAATGCAAAGACTAACATACCTGTTTCTTTTATCACAGAAATGGAAAAAGGGATACTTCCGCCAAGTACGATAAGCAATTAAAAATTGTATCTGGAATCTGAACAAAGTAAGGAGTAAGTATATTGGCAGTCATTTTCTACACATGCAAATCTACATGTCTAATCCATGGTACTAATATGATGCAGTGCCTGTAGGCTGGCCCTTGCATCTTCGGTGTGTAACCTACCACCTACGCCTTACGACCAAGGTACAAGGAGTATAGTTTATAGCCACAACCATCACTGCATATCAAAACCATGGTCCTTGTAAATTAGCTACTTATAAATTTGCTTTTTGAACCATCGTCTACAGCCATGCAGGTAAGGCACTAGGGCGTCCACACAACTAGCGCATTACACCACACCCATATTCACTTGTAACTCCACTGCTCATGACTTCAGTCTTGGGTGCATGGCCTTTGGGCATGCAGTCAAGAGTCTGGGTCCTGGCCAGAAACACCGCCGCATATCGCAACCATTGTGACTTGTCATTTTACTATGTACAAACTTGGTTTTGGGAGCATGACCTTTGGCCATGCTCCCAAAATGCAACGCCCTCCCTACAATCATCTTAATGATGTTGCATAGTACAAGTGTACCAATAGCTGTGATATGGTACAGTAGTTAGTAGCCACAGGCTACTTAGGTGCGTTTGAGGCCATAGCATTATGAATGTATGGGTATACAGTATTTAAAATGCATAGTTGCTTACAACTGCAGTGCAAATACTCTGCATTCTGGCCACTACTACCACACGATATGACATCCATTGTGGCACTATGAACAAATGTACTTTTGGGGGCATGATTGCAGCCCCTCCCCACAGCCGCCAGAGTGATGCACTACGACACCATATCGTACCCATTGTGCCTTGTAAGTACACTACACATAACTGTGCTGTTGGGTGCATGGCCCGCGGCCATGCATTCATGACTGCAGACTCACCCCACAGCCACCTGACTGATGTTCAATACTAGGGGTGTCTCTGTAGCTCTGAAATGCTGCACGGTTTGTGCGTAGGCCTAAAATTTTAGGCGTATGGCCATACATTTCAATATACGGTTGTGAAGTCTCTTATAACTCCATTCCTTACACCTTTCCTGTTGGGTGCCTGCTTGGGTTATGGCATACAGCGTGCAACCATGCACCCAAAAGTACACATCTTGTCCACATCAACTGCACTACATGAAACCCATGTGGGCTTGTAAGTGAAGAGGTTATAGCTTTGTTGTTGGGGGCATGGCCTTCAGCCTTGCACCCAAGAGTACACACACTCCCCACAACCAGGCATTCGATGCGCATTAGTAAGGGAGTATCCATGGGTGTGACATGCTGAAGTGTTGGCGGCCAGGGCCTAGAGTTTTGGAAGTAAGGCCATGCATCCAAGACTCTAGACCCTGGCCACAACCACCGTAGCATGTGCCACCCATGGCGGCGTACTGATGAATACAATAACCATAGGAAAAAGTATAGCAATTACGGCATGGTGTCAATTTCAATGTTCCCTAACACCACACGTGTCCTTACAACTGTTACAAGTTCCCTCTGCACTGCACGGACTGATATACTGCCCTTATTGGACCCCTCATTTTCTGTGCGCACAAGGAGGCCATAGAAAATACATCATGAACATTTCTATAGGTGTGGTATCCTTCAGTGCTTCTGGCCAGAGGCTTCACTCCTAGCTGTATGTCCATAGATCTTACATGGGATGGGAGTGCAGTGGCTTCCACGTCTAGTACTTATAACTTTGTTCTTCGGTGCATGGCCTTCCCAAGACTGCACGCACTCCCCACAACTTGCCAATCGAAACGCAATACTACGGTTGTATCTATGGGTGTGACATGCTGCGGTGGTTGTGGCCAGGGACTACAGTCTTGGAAGTAAGGCCTTTGGCCTTCGGCCGACGGCCATGCCTCCAAGACTCTAGGCCCTGGCCACAACCACTGTAGCATGTGACATCCATGGCGGCGTACTAAGGAATATAATAATAGCCATAGGAAATAGTAATGCAATCACAGCATGTTGTCAATTTTAATGTTTGCTGCCACTATGCATGTCCTTACAACAGGTACAAGTTCCCTGTGCACTGGACGGACTGAAATACTGCCCTTATTGGACCCCTCATTTTCTGTGCGTACAAGGTGGGCATAGGAAATACATCATGAAGAGATTATAACTGTGTTATTGGGTGCATGGCTTTCGGCCATGCACCCAAGAGTGCAAGGTCTCTCCACAACCACCTCAGTGATGTGTGGTACTGGGGGGTTTTCTATAGGTGTGGTATCCTTCAGTGCTTCTGGCCAGAGGCTTCACTTCTAGCTGTATATCCATAGATTTTACATGGGATGGGTGTGCAGTGGCTTCCACGTCTAATACTTATAACTTTGTTCTTGGGTGCATGGCCTTTGGCCATGCACCCAAGACTGCACGCACTCCCCACAACTTGCCAATCGAAATGCAATACTACGGGTGTATCCATGGGTGTGCCATGCTGCAGTGGTTGTGGCCAGGGCCTACAGTCTTGGAAGTAAGGCCTTCGGCCGACGGCCATGCATCCAAGACTCTAGGCCCTGGCCACAACCACTGTAGCATGTGACACCCATGGCATCGCACTACTGAATATAATAATAGCCATCGGGAAAAGTAATGCAATCATGGCATGTTGTCAATTTCAATGTTGGCTACCACTACGCGTGTGCTTTCAACATTTACAAGTTCCTGTCCTCTGCATGGACTGAAGTGCTATCGTTATTACACACCTCATTTTCTGTGCGTACAAGCTGTCCATGGAAAGTACATCATGAAGACCGACCCCCAGAACAAATGCATTGCTCACCCATGTCTTACTGTCTGAACCTTTCCCAACGGTCTGTGACACACCAAAAGAGTTTTATAAATAGAGCATATGTACGCTGGTTGTTGCTCCGCTTTCGGCGGATCGAAGTTGTCGGGCGCATCCAAACAATCTGACGCAGAACACGTCTTGCAGCAGCCAATGGGCAGAGACGTCACATGTCCGTGGTCATGACGCCAGCCCCTTAGCCAATCGATATCTTGTCCGTGGACCGAACAGGGAAGTGTGACCGCGAAGCGGACATAGATATCACTAATTTTTTCAGACCTACTTTTTGATAATTTTAAAGAAAAGTACTGCACGGAAGGTCACCAAATTTATAAAAGCACGCTTTCTGGACCAAGCCCCTGTACCTGCCACAGATTTCTTGAAAATCCATCCAGCGGTTTAAACTGTAGCCGTGCACAAAGTTTTCCCCCATTCAGTCTATTGGAAAAAAAGATGTTTTGGGACCCCCCCTATAACTTTTGCCCCCCTGGACCAAACATCTCCAAACTTTGCAAAAAACTTCAAAGTGGCCCATATACTTTTATTGCAGTTTGGTGAGGATTCGTCCAGAGGGAGCAAAGTTTTAAGCCACCCAAAAAGTGCTCTTCCTATGGAAACAGCAACTTAACTATGACTACACGGCCACTACTGTGGCCGTGTAATATATGTATATATATATATATATATATATATATATAAAGACACACCACCGGGCCGGAGCAGGACCTTCACTTTATTCCTCTCCGTGGATCGTACATACAGGAACTGACAGACATACCCTTTAGAATCCCCCAACTCCTCCTGCTTCCCGCCGGGTGTCCGCGTAGTGTAACAAAGACCGGAGGCTCGGATTATGCTTTCACTCTGTACTTGAAACTCGAGCAGCATTCAAAACCGTTACAACCATATAAAAAAAGACACATTAAAAACAACATTTCCCAGCTATAGGGCCTCCTTACGGGTCCGGCAGTAACCATGCTGGTAAAACTGGCAGGTAGCCGCCGGACCCATAAACAGTTATCAGTGCCTGACTTGGCGGTAACACCGGGGGATTACAACCCCGGCGGCCAGAAAGTCAGGCGCTGGTAAAAGGTTGTTCCCCATTCCCATAGAGTCCAATAGGACTCTATGGGAATGGGGACCACGGAAACCCCCTTCACCGGTAATAACGGTGTGGGTGCTTCCGTGAAACTCTGTGGGCGGGAGCTGGTCGCCAGGCAGGTCAGATCTTCAAGGCGGCAGGGCACCTGCCTGGCAGAGCTGTACTTTGCCGATCCGATTTACCGGCACCGTTGTTTCCGGACCAGCAAGGTTAGAATGAGGCCCATAGTCTTTTTGTGTGTAGTCCACTTTTGATATGTCAATCTCATCGCACCATGTCCTTTATCTTCCTTTGCTGCTCGGGCAGCCAGTTAAGTGTTTGCATTTCTTTATGGTATTTGAAGTGTTACAGAAATTGCTTAAACAATTTAAAGTTGGTTAAGCAGAGCGAACGCAGCGCGCAGAGACTTGGCGGAGCATATCGGCATGAGGTAGGAAGATATTTACGATATTGTGTGGAGATTTGCGACGGGGCTAACAGCTCCAGCGAGCGCAATGTCCCCTGTCATTGTGAGGGTGCACTACATTCACAGAAGTGATCCTGGGCGCTACAGGACCAATTAAGGTTTCTGGCACTCAGTGATCATGTTCCGGAACGTTGAAGGGAGCGAGGAGACAACGTTCTGGGTAAACTCACATAGAACGTTGAAGGCAGCGAGGAGACAACGTTCTGGGTAAACTCACATAGATTAATCTTAACGAGCACAGTGAACACGTGACAACGCACCGGAGCGGGATACGCTCACAAGCTGACACGGAGAGTCAGCGAGATCGTATCAGAGTGCCACCTGGTGGACAATAATAATACAGACAGAAAATAAGTCGGTTGAGGTGAGCTTCACCTGCATTCAGGCAAACAAGGCAACAGCTGTCAACTGAACAGTGCTAAGCACAGATTGCGGGCACAGACCCAAGATAACTGGTGCAGTAAAGTAACCCAGGCTCATGTAATGTCATGATCTCTGCTTCCAAAAGATCAGGACTTGCCCGACCCCCTTGGAAGCAGACCCATAACCCCGGTTCCGAGTGCCAGCCAGTCCCAATTGGGACCTTTTGGACCCTGTCCTGGCGCCAGTGGCACCAGGCTCATAAAGATGCCCAGTCCCAGCGCTGGAAGCGCCGGGCTCATAATGCTTGGGTGGACTTACCTGCAGCAGACCATGCTGCTTACTTACCTGCCAGTTGAACCCCTGATCCTCTTCTGTTTGGGACTAATTTTCCTGTTGGGTGGGGCAGGAGCCACTCCCTAGGTTCAGAACACTGGAACTCTTCTGGAAAGCAGGAACTCTTTTCTTAGGCGTGGCTGTGGAAGGAGACACCTAAGCACTACAGGAGGCTATTTAAACCACACCCGATGGATGAATCTTGCTTTGCGTTATTCTGCATTCTCTGCAGCAGAACGCTCATCGTGTCTTCTGCTTCTGATCCTGGGCCTAAGGGAACAAAGGCTTACCATCCTGGAATCCAGTCTTCAGCAGCACCTGTAAAGACAAAGAAAGAACAGGTTAGCAGTACGGTCTTCAGTGGCAGCGCATCTCTTACCTGGTCCATCGGCTGTCACCAACGCCTCGCGCTGCATTCCGGCATCTGAAAGACAAAGGCTTACCTACTCTTCGCATGCTCCGGAGGTCTTCGCACTGCATTCCGGCATCTGAAAGACAAAAGCTTACCAGCTCTTCGCACGCTCCGGAGGCCTTCGGCGCTGCATCCCGCATCTGAAAGACAAAAGAAGGTGCGTTTAAAGACATTGGGCAACTTTATTACTCACGTGCCATTACTCCTTCCCACGCCGAATCCAGTGGGTATTCCAGCATCCTTCAGCTTCTCTAAAGCTCCGAACTTGTACCTGCAAGATAAAAGGGACAGTTAGTGCGCATCGTGAAGCAGGCTACAAGCGCTTACTTACGTGCTTCCAGGCGCTTCTATTCCTCACACGGGTTCGATCCTCAACTCTCATCAGCCCGCCATCCGCCATCGCCGGAACCCTGCAAAACAAGAAATATCATTACAAAAGACTTTTAAGACATTTGAAGTGCCCAGAACTTACCGTTCGTGCAGTTAACGACGGACTGCAGTCCTCTGAGGTCAAGAGGCCTGCACCCTTATCCAGTGAAGAAACTGGTTACGGCACCCTGCCCCGAGGCAGATGGAGAGCTCGGCGTTCACTTACCTAAGGTGAGGGTGTTAACCTTTGGGGTTCTAGAGGAGAAGAGAAAGGGAAGAGGAGAGAGGCACCCAATAACCCCAGTTCATTAATCCCATATTTTCGATCTGCAGACATCTTACTCTTCGAGTTAGACATACAGTGCACAGAGGTCCAGCCCAAAGAGCCAGCCGTGTGTTACACATCACCTTTGAAGATACGGCATTCACCCAGTCAAGACCGGCGCCTCTGCGGGAATCAGGTGAGCGTTACAGAACGCAAAGCCTATCGCAAAACTCCCACCCAGGCGCTATGGAAACCTCGGATACCGACCAGCTAGCCCAGTTACTTGGGGAACTAAGAGCAGAAGTGCATGCAGCCCGTCAGGAAACGAATGCTCTAAGAAGGGAACTGATTATTTCCAAGGAGCGAACAGACGATCTCGCTAGACAATTGCTACAGTCACATGCCGGACAAACTCCGTTACCCGCATCAGGGGCAAATCTTCCTTCAACATCCTCTACGAACCCAGTGCAGATCAACCTACCTGGGAATGTACCTCTGGCTCCGCCCGAACGATTTTCTGGTGACCCAAAGAGGTTTGCAGTATTTATTAATCAGTGACGGTTGCACTTCTTATGCCGGCCAGCAGCCTTTCCAACTGATCAAGCTAAGGTAGCTTTCGTGCTTTCGTACCTTAGTGGCAATGCGGCAGACTGGTCGATCCCTCTAGTTAATCAAGATGATCCGGTTCTCCATGATTTTCAAGCTTTTCAGCTCAGTATGGAAAAACTGTTTGCAAGACATTCACAGGGGCAGGCCTTGGACAATGAGCTCCTTTCATTGCGACAGGGTAATCAAGACCTTTTGGCTTATATTGCGTCTTTCAACAGACTGATAGTGGAAACTCGATGGCCTGAGGACAAAAGGATTACGCTGTTTTATAGAGGTCTACGTGGAGAGCTCAAAGATGTGTTAGCCCAAGTAGTGAATCCCCCGCAAGACTGTTCGGACTATATTGACTTAGTCGTTCAAATTGACCACAGACTGCAGAACAGGAAGGCCGATCGTTCCAAGTTTGATGCTCGAGTATTTTCCAAACCACCAACTCCTACCAAAGGAGTAGACTCCGGGGAACCCATGCAAATAGGGGGCCTGAAAGGACCACTAACACAAAAGGAGCGGGAAAGGAGAAAACAGCTGCAATTATGCCTCTATTGCGGAAACTCGGGGCACTTTCTTCGAGACTGTCCGGTGAAACCAGCCAAGAAGGCAGTAGGAGCTGCAGTTACCAGGGTCACAAACTCGGAGCAGGGAAACGACCTCGCCCGACAAGAATAGAGGTCCTCTTGCCGAGCGTTAAAACCAGTTCCGTGACCTCGCATTTCGTGATACCTATGGTCCTCATTAGCCCTGAACATCCGGATCGATTACATGCGATTGAAGCTTACGTCGACAGCGGTGCCATCGGCAATTATGTGGATCATGAAATGGTTTTGAGGATGAATCTGACTCTTTGTCCAAAGGCTGTAAAGGACGTCATTACTACGGTGGATGGTACGGAGATAGCCTCCGGAACAGTAACGCATACCACCCAAGAAGTGACGCTAGTAAGTCAAGATGGACACTATGAGAAGATCGTGTTCGATGTGATCAAGGCCCCCCAGTTCCAGATTATTCTAGGAATTCCTTGGTTAGAGAAGCACAATCCTCAGATCGATTGGCGAGCAAGAACGGTTCAGTTTCCAGAATGTGTCTCCACTTGTCACCCTCGACCTGGTGTTGCACTGGCAGCAATTTCCTCGGAGGCTCCTCAGTTACCTCCTGAATACCTAGAATTCCAAGATGTTTTCCGGAAGGATCAGGCTAACTCTCTACCTCCTCATAGGTCTTATGACTGCCAGATAGACCTGATACCTGGATCTACTCCTACTTGTAGTAGAATGTATGCCCTCACCGAGCCTGAGAATCTTCACCTCCGACAATACCTGGATCAATACCTAGCAAATGGGTTTATTCGTCCTTCCAAGTCCCCTGCTTCCTCAGCTTTGTTCTTCGTTCCAAAAAAAGAAGGGGACCTTAGAACTTGTATAGATTATCGCGCCCTGAACCAGATCACCGTTAAGAATAGATATCCGTTACCTTTGATCCCTGAACTCCTGGACCAAGTCAGAAAAGCATGCATATATACAAAGCTGGATCTTAGAGGAGCCTACCACTTGGTACGAGTAAAAGAGGGCGATGAATGGAAGACGGCCTTCCGCACCAAGTATGGGCTATTTGAATATCAGGTCATGCCCTTCGGACTTTGCAATGCCCCAGCCGCCTTTCAATATTTTATGAACGATGTCCTCAGAGAGCTCATAGATGTGTGTGTTGTTGTTTACATTGACGACATCCTCGTTTATTCTTTATCGGAAACTGAACATCGGAAACACGTGAAAATGGTCCTCGAGAGATTGCGTCAACACAAACTTTTCGCTAAGTTGGAAAAATGTGTTTTCAACGTGACTGAAGTTGAATTCTTGGGATTCATATTATCACCTAGCGGAGTGCGTATGGATTCAAAGAAGGTCGATGCAATTCTCAAATGGCCATCGCCATCCTCCGTAAAAGGTGTTCAAAGCATGTTAGGCTTCGCTAACTTTTACCGCAGGTTTATCCCCGAATTCTCTCGAATAGTCCAGCCCATCACCGCCTTGTTAAAGAAAAACAAACGTTTTGAATGGTCTACCGAGGTGGAACGAGCTTTCCAGAATTTGAAGACTAGATTTATCTCTGCACCGATCTTAAAACATCCTCGCCCAGAACTCCCCTACATCGTTGAAACTGATGCTTCGAGCCTTGCCATGGGGGCAGTTCTATCACAAAAGGACCCAGTAACCAATCAGTTGCATCCCGTGGCATTTTGGTCCCGCAAATTCTCGCCTCCTGAAATCAATTACACTATTACTGATAAGGAACTTCTAGCTATCAAGTCCGCCTTTAAGGCTTGGCGGCATTATCTTCTGGGGGCCCGACACACCGTTACTGTGATTACAGATCACCGAAACCTGCAATATTTGAAAACCGCAAAAGCTCAATCCTCTAGGCAACTCCGTTGGGCACTATTCTTTGCCGAGTTTGACTTCATAATTACCTATCGACCTGGTACAAAAAACGGTAAAGCTGATGCCCTTTCTCGGATGGGAGTGGAAGAACATTTGATCAATCCTAAACCTGTACCTATCATTCCCGAACAAAGAATTCTAGGTGTAATCGCCACACAATCCATAGAGGAAGTTAAGGATAAAGCCAGGCTACTGGTAACTCCAGCAGACATACAGAATTGGCATCTGCAGGGAAAGGACTTTACGGTGAAGGACAACCTATTATATTTCCAAGAACAGTTATACCTGCCCAGCACAGATTTACAGAAAAAGGTAATCTCTTGTTATCACGATTCTTTAATGGAAGGACATCCCGGTATGACCAAGACCTCGGAAAAGATCAAGCGCTACTTCTGGTGGCCGTCTTGGAAAAAAGATATCAGAGACTTTATAATGTCCTGTGGAGTATGCACCCAAAACAAGAGTCAAAAGGAAAAACCAGCCGGCCTCTTACGCCCTATTGACCTCCCGCCTCGCCCTTGGCATACGCTTTCTATGGACTTCATCACCGATCTACCTCCATGCTCCGGATACAATACGATCCTAGTAATCGTGGACCTATTCTCCAAGATGGCGCATTTCATTCCACTCAAAGGCTTACCAACAGCAGCAACTCTGGCCCGAGAATTTCTCGAAAACATCGTCCGACTGCACGGTTTTCCTTCAGTTCTAATTTCGGATCGAGGTAGTCAATTTATTTCTCATTTTTGGCGAAGTTGCTGTCGGTCGGCTCAAATTGATGTGAGACTTTCGACCAGCCACCACCCTCAAACCGACGGACAAACCGAGAGGACCAATCAAACTCTGGAACAGTATTTGCGCTGCATGCTACAACAAACTGAAAAAACTTGGAAAGATATCCTTTGGATAGCCAAATATGCCTACAATAACTCTGTCCACTCGGGAACTGGGAAGACCCCGTTTTTTCTTTTATACGGTAGTCACCCTCGAACCTCGGAGTTGGATCCACTCCAAGATCTTGGAACACCAGCAGTAGACCACCTGCATTCTACAATCACCCAAGCCTTTAAGGAAGCCGTTTCTCACCTTCAAAGGGCTAAAGAACAATACAAGAAAGGAGCAGACCAACATCGGAAGGAAGCCCCCCAATATCAAGTAGGAGATCAAGTCTGGTTATCCACCAAATATCTACCTCTAAAAGGACCACGCACATTCAACCCAAGATACCTTGGTCCCTATTCCATCACTACCATAGTAAATCCAGTAGCGGTCAAGTTGGACTTGCCCCCTCACATGAAGATACATCCGGTCTTCCACGTCTCTCTATTAAAACCCGTGCAACCTCAAACCCGACTAACTACATCTCCAAAACCTATTCTAGTTGATGGAGAACTCGAGTTTGAAGTCAAAAGCATCCTGGATTCCAAGATCTCCAAATCTAAACTATTTTACCTGATTGACTGGAAAGGCTTCGGTCCCCAAGAAAGATCCTGGGAACCTGCAGAATATGTCCACGCGCCTCGTCTAATCAAAAGATTTCATCGAACATTTCCTAACAAGCCCAAACCCCCGGAGAAGCCCGGTTTGGGAGGGGCCTTGAGGGGGGGTGCTGTCATGATCTCTGCTTCCAAAAGATCAGGACTTGCCCGACTCCCTTGGAAGCAGACCCATAACCCCGGTTCCGAGTGCCAGCCAGTCCCAATTGGGACCTTTTGGACCCTGTCCTGGCGCCAGTGGCACCAGGCTCATAAAGATGCCCAGTCCCAGCGCTGGAAGCGCCGGGCTCATAATGCTTGGGTGGACTTACCTGCAGCAGACCATGCTGCTTACTTACCTGCCAGTTGAACCCCTGATCCTCTTCTGTTTGGGACTACTTTTCCTGTTGGGTGGGGCAGGAGCCACTCCCTAGGTTCAGAACACTGGAACTCTTCTGGAAAGCAGGAACTCTTTTCTTAGGCATGGCTGTGGAAGGAGGGACCTAAGCACTACAGGAGGCTATTTAAACCACACCCGATGGATGAATCTTGCTTTGCGTTATTCTGCATTCTCTGCAGCAGAACGCTCATCGTGTCTTCTGCTTCTGATCCTGGGCCTAAGGGAACAAAGGCTTACCATCCTGGAATCCAGTCTTCAGCAGCACCTGTAAAGACAAAGAAAGAACAGGTTAGCACTACGGTCTTCAGTGGCAGCGCATCTCTTACCTGGTCCATCGGCTGTCACCAACGCCTCGCGCTGCATTCCGGCATCTGAAAGACAAAGGCTTACCTACTCTTCGCATGCTCCGGAGGTCTTCGCACTGCATTCCGGCATCTGAAAGACAAAAGCTTACCAGCTCTTTGCACGCTCCGGAGGCCTTCGGCGCTGCATCCCGCATCTGAAAGACAAAAGAAGGTGCGTTTAAAGACATTGGGCAACTTTATTACTCACGTGCCATTACTCCTTCCCACGCCGAATCCAGTGGGTATTCCAGCATCCTTCAGCTTCTCTAAAGCTCCGAACTTGTACCTGCAAGATAAAAGGGACAGTTAGTGCGCATCGTGAAGCAGGCTACAAGCGCTTACTTACGTGCTTCCAGGCGCTTCTATTCCTCACGCGGGTTCGATCCTCAACTCTCATCAGCCCGCCATCCGCCATCGCCGGAACCCTGCAAAACAAGAGATATCATTACAAAAGACTTTTAAGACATTTGAAGTGCCCAGAACTTACAGTTCGTGCAGTTAACGACGGACAGCAGTCCTCTGAGGTCAAGAGGCCTGCACCCTTATCCAGTGAAGAAACTGGTTACGGCACCCTGCCCCGAGGCAGATGGAGAGCTCGGCGTTCACTTACCTAAGGTGAGGGTGTTAACCTTTTGGGGTTCTACAGGAGAAGAGAAAGGGAAGAGGAGAGAGGCACCCAATAACCCCAGTTCATTAATCCCATATTTTCTATCTGCAGACATCTTACTCTTCGAGTTAGACATACAGTGCACAGAGGTCCAGCCCAAAGAGCCAACCGTGTGTTACACGTCACCTTTGAAGATACGGCATTCACCCAGTCAAGACCGGCACCTCTGCGGGAATCAGGTGAGCGTTACATGTAAGCTGCAAATGTGAGACGGGTACAGGCCCAGGAACCCTGCAAAGAAATGCATAGCTCCAGCAAGGAATTTGAAGAACCTCATTTTAGCAGGCAGTGGACAGCGTTCAACAAAGGCCAAGCAGTACAGTGTGTACTGGGAGCAGGTTTGGGGGAATATCCCAAGGTAGGAGCTTGGTGGAGGACTTTATTACTTTTGAGAAAAGAGTGAGGTCATGGGTGAGGAGAGGCAAGGGATACATGGATGATGAGTCCTATTCAGTGGACCTGGAAGAGGAAGAGTTGGACGAGACATCTGAGGACAGCTCAGAAGAGCGTAATAGATCATCCCTGAGCCCTCCTGATAAGCGTAAGGCTGCCAAGAAAAGGAAAAGACAGAGGGAGGAGGAAGAGATGGGTGAGGTATTCGACCAGGATTCCCTCAAACATCCCAGGTTGGCCGAGGGGGAGCCCCCTGCCAAGATTGCCAATTAGATAAAGAAGAGAATTCGCAACAGCCTGACTAAAGAGGCCATGAGCAAACTAAGGGCAGAATGCCCCAGATCCCACGTGCCAGAAAGGATGACGGAAACGCCAGAAATTAATGAGAAGATGCTATCCTTCATGGGTCGCTACAGCACCGACATCAAGAAGGAGATAGGCAGATCCTGGATATCCTAGACCCGATAAAAAAACTGGCAGATGGCAGAAGAGGCAAGACAGCCAGAACAAAAGGTAGACCCGAAGAAACCAGCATGCAGAGGGCAATATGCAAACAACGCCCTGACAACGGAACAACGGAGGTCCATCCTCATCAAAATAGACCCAGAAATGAGCTATCTCGCTACAGCAGAATCAACATCCAACAGTAAAAGAAAAACTGTTTGGAGATGCATTTATGAAGGAGATGACAAAGTTTGCAAATACTTACGCCACAATAACAAGGAACTGGCATCATTAAAAAGAGTCTTCGGACTTAAGGTTTTTTGCAGGGCTGGCAGAGGAAGGGGCCGCTCAGCCAGCCGGTTCTCATTTTACAGGACCAACTACAATACCAGAAATGACTGGAGAAATCAAGAAGAGCGCAGACCTAACTCCTTCTTTCAGTCGAAAGGAAGGGGTACAGGCAGAGGCTGGAGAGGAAATAACAGGGGCCAACAGGCAAACACAGGTGAGAATGGGTTCAGCCTTACACAATCAGACTGGAGAAACAGGGACCCCAGCGATAGGTGGGAGAACAGCACAGTTCTTAGAACGGTGGAGAGAGTTGTCAGGAGATTCATGGGTCGAACAAACAGTACAGGGTTTCCACCTAGTATTCTGGCAGGAACTAGTACAGACAGAATACCCGAGGCCCATAAGGTTCAACGAAGAAAACCAAAAGCTATTAAACAAAGAGATAGTCGAACTAGAAAATGAGGGTGCCATTGCTCTAGTGTCTGACTCCTCGAACGGTTTTGTGAGCAACATGAAAGCAGTGACCAGTGATAAACTTGAGAAGTTTTAATGCATTCATAGTATACAGGCATTTCAAGATGGAAGGTATCCATCTCTTGAGGGACGTGTTGCAGAGGGAGGATTTACTGGTTAGGATAGACCTCAAAGATGCCTACTTGACGATCCCAAAAGTGAAGGAACATCAGAGGTTCCTACAATTCTGGTGAGGAAGCCAGAAGTGGGAATTCACATGCCTCCCATTTGGCCTGGCATCAGCGCCTTGAGTCTTTATGAAGTTAATGCGTACATTAGTGAGTCATCTCAGAGAACAGGGCATAAAACTGATAGTATACCTAGATGATTTTTGTCTGATGGGACAAGACAGGAAGATACTAGTAGAACAGTCAGACATGACAATCCAACTATTGCAGGAACTGGGCTTTCTAATAAGTTGGGAGAAATCCGCTTTGGAGCCAGTACAGACAATAGAGTTCCAAGGCTTTGTGATAGACACGAGAAATGCTACGCCCAGCCTACCAATAGACAAAGTGAATGGGATCAAGAAAGAGATCAGCTCAATAAAAGCGAAAGACGGGTTATCGCTCTGGGAGCTAGCCAGATCAGTAGGGAGACTAGCATCATCCATTCAGGCAATCTTCCCGGGGGCCACTACACTACAGAGCTCTTCAACTCCTGAAGATCGAACACCTGTGAAAAGGGTTATCATACGAACAGAGAGTACCGATATCCTCGTAGGCGAGGAGAGAACTATGGTGGTGGTTCAGACACATGGAGGCCTGGAATGGGAGAACGATATTTGGCTCATCCCCGGACCTCATCATAGAATCCGATACAAGCCGTTGGGGTTGGGGTGCCCGTTGCAGAGAGATAACAACGGGAGGCAGGTTGTCAGGGAAAGAACTGGAGCACCACATCAATTGTCTGGAGCTGATGGCGGGGTCTTTTTCAGTGAGATGGTGGACCTGGGACAAGGTGAAGTGTTGTGTACTACTAAAGATGGACAATGTCTCCGCAGTACGATACGTAAACGGGTTGGGTGGGACGAAGTCCAGGATGCTAGCGGAGCTGGCAAAGGATTTCTGGCACATGTGTCTAGAGAACAATCGGAAAACATATAGCTCCTCCACAAATTGATTCTGCGCCACACTCTCAAAATTGTACTTGAAATAAGTATTTGTTTTAATGGTCACAAAAATTAGAAAAGAAAGGTCATCTTTTGGCCCATATGTAACTTGTCTATTATTTTCATTATATCCAAAGTATTATTTTGTTAGCCCAGGTTTGAAAAAGGCAATTTCTGTATCTGCCGAGACACGTGTCACCTATGAGCCAAAAGATGACCTTTCTTTTCTAATTTTCGTGACCATTAAAACAAATACTTATTTCAAGTACAATTTTGAGAGTGTGGCGCAGAATCAATTTGTGGAGGAGAGAGGTGGGGTTTTGACCTCTGCTCCTCTTGAATCTGTGACGCCCTGTTTCTTTTTTCACAAATTACTTTGATTGGGCGCAAGTTGAAGAAGTTGGTGCTTTCTCCCCACGTGTCTTACATATGCCTAGAGAACAAGATCAGCATTACAGCAGAGTATCTTCCGGTTCTGCAGAACATAGTAGCAGATTTGAATTCGAGACACCTTAGAGATGCCAGCGATTGGCAACTAGACAGGATGGCATTTGTGTCCCTAATGGAAATGAGAAGACCATGCAAGACAGATCTGTTTGTGTCCAGGCTGAACACTCAGCTGAAGCGATTCTTCAGCCGGAGCTGGATCCAACATCCAACTATACTGATGATTTTCAATTGGTCCTTGACATCACTGGCAACCATGATACTGACCAACATTTGGTGGACATGGTGTATCAACTAATAAAAAAGTTGATGTCTACCAATTGGCTCTGCCTAAATACATCAAAAACTGAGTTTATGCTCTTTGAACCCACCCAGGCATTAACTAAACTGGACCAGGCGTACTCAGGCTTTAGGATTGATGGCAGTGACATAAAAGTCGTGCAGAAAGTTAAAACGCTAGGTACTTACATGGAGAGCAGCTTATATTGTGATGCTCACGTTACAGCTATCTCAAGGAGCACCAATTACCATCTTAAAGTGCTCAGACAGGTTGCCCCACTTGTCTCTATCGAAAACCACACTAAACTTGTGAGAGCTGTCATTTTACCACGTGTGGATTACTGTAACTCACTTTTATGTGGGGCAAGTAAAGCTGATCTCCATGAACTTCAGAAAGTACAAAACAAAGCCATCCGCATCATCTTTCAGATGAAAAACTCTGAACCGATCACAGCTGCCAGAATAAAACTACACTGGCTCCCTGTAGAGGCCCGCATTCGGTTTAAGCTACTTACCATTTGCCATAAATGTATTTATGGGTCTGCATCTAGCTACCTGAAAGATGTTATAAATATCTATCAACCTACAAGAAGACTCAGATCAGCTGAAGATCTTCTATTAGCCCACCACCGCGTGAAACGAGCCGGCAGGCTTGGCAGAGCGTTTCATATCCAAGGCGCCAAGGCCTGGAATGCCTTGCCAGCTACCTTGCGTAAAACCGGGGACTTGCTTGTGTTTCCGAAACTTTTGAAGACTCACCTCTTCTATTAGTACACTTCCCTTACTGGTTGCCGCCAACTTCTGTCTCGCGGCGCCTGGATGCTTACAGGCTTTGGCGCGGTATAAGAAAAAATAACATAACATAAACTAACAGCGGAGGCAACGGATGCATTTCTACTAGCATGAGTACTGGATAAGGAATACGCTTCCCCCCCATTTGCAGTGATTGCAAGAGCAGTAGCACAGGTCAGGAGACAGCAGGCGACACTAATGTTAGTAACGCCAGACTGGAGGAGTCAGGTATTGTTCCCGGACCTTCTTGAATTGTCCTTCGACAAACCGCAGGTACTGCCCCAGTTCAAGGAGCTGATTCAGAACCCAGTGGTGGAGAATCACCCACTGAACCAGGAAGGGGAATTGAGACTGATTCCGTGGGCGATTTACGAACAGTCTTGCAAAAGCCAGGACGTTCAGGAGACACTGAAAAATTCATTGAGGAAGCGTGGGCACCAGGTACCAGAAAGGTCTACAGATTGGCCTGGACAAGGTGGAGTACCTGGTGTGGGGAACGGCACATACATCCCACTAGAGCAGGTGTAACGCAGATAGTGAATTTCCTAGCAACTTTGGCAGCACAAGGCAAAGCATACAGAACAGTAAACATGCATATCAGCCATATCCACCGGCCATCCTAAGATAGAGAACGTGGCGGTAGGTGAACACCCACTCGTATGTAGACTCCTCAGAGGAGTGAGACTTTTGAGACCACTGTTATCCAGATACTCACAGACATGGGACGTGAATACAGTCCTGAAGATGTTTAATAACTGGCCAGACAATGAGCACTTGACAAGAAAAGCAATATCGGCTAAGCTCACTACACTGCTCTGCCTCATATCATGCAAAAGAGTGTCCGATGTAAGCACACTCGAAATAGACAGGAGATCCTTTAGCCCTTCAGGGGTCACCTTTCACATTAACATGATAACTAAGACAGGTATTAAAACTGTTTCCTACTCAACTTTTCCGGACCAACCTGAATGCTGTCCAGTCCGGTGCCTGAAAAAGTACAAGGAGGTGACGGGTACTCTTAGACATACGGGAGTAATACAATTGTTTATCTCACTAAGGAAATCTTTCAAGGCCGTAGCAGGGGCAACCTTAGCCAGATGGGTTAGATGGTGTATTCTGCAGGCAGACATTGGGCCTCATTACGAGGCTGGTGGTAAGGCAGCAACAGCGCCGGTATCGCTACCGGCACCGTTGCTACCGTACTGCCATACTACGAGTTCTGCATGCGGGTGCCCTTGCAGACACCAGGTCCGACCTGGTGGCCGTACTCTCACCTGCGAGCAGAACATGATGGTAGCACCGGTAATGTTATTAATGGTACCAGTGCTAACACCCTCCCCATTCCCATTGAGCCCCATGGGGCTCAATGGGAATGGGGATGTACCGGGCCCGGCACCCACGAAAGGGCAATTACCAGGTCCGGCTGGGCTGGAATAGTCCAGTAATTGCCCATTCGCGGGTGCCGGACCCAGATGCGAGTTTGCAGGTAGCCTTGCCGGTTTTATTAGCAAGGCTACCTACAATCTCGTAACGAGGCCCATTGACATTGGAACGTACGGGGCGCATTCCATTTGAGGAGCTATGGCTTCTAAGGCATACAACGCAGCGGCTAGATTGATGGGGATCCTAAAGGCAGCAGACTGGTCTAGGGAGTCAACGTTTAAACACTTTTATTTTAGACCAATAGAGGAGATGTTTGCGTTGGTGGTAAGTAAGCTTTGAATAAGCATAATACGAGCCTCTGATCTTGACATAGAATACTGATTCTATTAACGACACAGAGGCGAAGGATTATCCCACCCGAGCAATCGTTGTATGGAATTTGTAATAGACAGGTACTGCATATTTGATATAGTATTGGGACTTGGAATGCATACTTATTATAGAGAATGTGTGACATATGAGATACTAAAGTTGTAAAGCTGTGTGGTGACATAACCATTACTCGCCCTATCCCAGCTAACCTTGTTGTTTGATTACTCTACAGGAACCGAGGTGAAGAATACAGAATCATGAAGGGAGAAAGAGAAGGCCTAGGAGTATTACAGCGTCTACCGGTTGGGCGCAGAACTTGAAGTTAGAGACAGACAAAGAAAGAGGAAGGACAGAGGAATGCAAAGGAAGATAAGGGAGATGGTGCAATGAGATTGGATAAAAATGTCACATGATTTAGTTGACATATCAAAAATGGACTACACAAAAAATAGACTATGGGTCTCATTACAAGCCGGTCCAGAAACAACGGTGCCAGTAGCATGGTACCAGCACTGTTTACCGGACCGGTGAATTCTGACCCACGATGGCGTAAACACCGTCACTACAAAGTGACCCTCCGGTGCTACCGAACCCGGTAGGCCCGTGACCGCAAACATCAGGACAAATCCTCGGACGTCCCTGAATTACCAGCACAGCGGAATACCGGGTCCATTACGAGTACCATGTACACGGAAACAGCGCCATAAAAATGGCAGTAGCACTGTGAACACTGCGCCTGTAATACCGGTACCGCGGACCAGGCATTAAACAGTGGAAGGTGAGCAGCAACAAACACCAGGTGCACAAAATTAGCCCAGCTGCACATCATTGGCCACTGGGAACCTACAAAAGGACCACAGCCAATCCACCTCCCAACGCAACCATGCTGGCATTCTGTCTAGCAACAATTGGAATGGGGAATCTGCAAGCAGCTATGGAGTTAGAAGCAGCACTGGGGCAGAGGTGGAGGCGTAGGTGCAGGAGGCAAATGAGGAACCAGGTGGCCATCCCAAATATCAATGTACAGCAGGTACCACCCCGCAGGCAGCCACCAATCCCCCGCATCAGGGCCTCACCCTGGAACCTGACCCCAAGTCAAATCCACACATTATACCGGCTTGACAGGGCCGCAATAATCACCCTGATCAATGATGACATCAGCAGCATAATCAACATCCGGACTGCTATTCCATCCTTGCTGAAGGTAGTCTCAGTACTGCACTTCCTTGCAACTGGAACCTACCAGCACACTGTTGGCGAACTGCACGGGCTGTCACAACCCTGTTTTTCTAGGATACTCTTCCAGGTACTGGATGCGCTGCTGCGCCATGTGTCAGACCACATTGCCCTACCCCGAACCCCTGCACAGGTCAATGCCACCAAAGTGGCCTTCCATGCCCTTGCTGGCATGTCCAATTGCATTGGTGCATTAGATTACACGCATGTGGAATTGTCTGCCAGACATGCAATTGAGGCGGCTATTGAAATCGGAAGCAATTTCACTCCCCTGGTTGTTGGGTGAGAAGAACGACCATTGCATGACCTCTGTGTAGTGGGGGGGGGGCAATAGACACTCACCAGAGTGTCCCTGGCCGTTGGGTGAGTAGAGAGACCAATGCATGACCTCTGTGTAGTGGGGGTCGAGGGGGTGGTCAATGTCCCTGGCTGTTGGGTGAGTAGAGCGACCAATGCATGACCTCTGTGTAGTGGGAGGGGTGGCAATAGACACTCACAGAGGGTCCCTGGCTTTTGAGTGAGTAGAACTACCAATGCATGACCTCTGTGTAGTTGGCGGGGGCAATAGACACTCACCAGAGTTCACACAGCTTACCGCTGCAATAGCAGTATGCCATGTCACAGGAATACATACACTGGCTAATGTAAAAAAAAAATAGCAATGGAGTGGCACACCATGCAATGTCAACATGTGTAAGGGAGTGTCGTCACCGGTGATGAAGTAGTAGGTTCACCCATGTGCTTGATGGCTATTTTCCATGCCCTGCACAGTGATTTCTCCAATCGTGCTTGCTGCGTCTGCCTGACACTGATTTAGCCTGCACCATACAAGACAAGAGGCACCTAGTACATAGGAACACACCATTGAGTACATTGAGAGGAATGTGACATGTAGTTGCCTAGCAGTACATCGCAAATGGAGACATTGCAGGCCAAACAGTCTCAGTAGTAATGTGTGAGCAAAGTGTGTGATATTGAACAGTTGATCCAAGTCAATTTTGCAGAATGCATACTGAAATCTGTGACCTTTACTATGTCATGTGCTAATATCATACAGTGACTGTGTACATTCTATCATCGCCAACACCAAATTACTACCACAAACATCCTATTATCTTTCTGTCACTCCCATGCAGGTGATGCTCGATACGCCCAAACGCCATGGCTCATGGCACCCATCAGACGACCATGGAACAGGCATGAGAAGCCCTACAACCGGGAACACATACGGACACAGGGCATGATAGAGCGGACCTTTGGACTGCTGAAGGCCCGGTTCTGCTGCCTCAGCCGATCCGGCGGGGCTTTGCTGTACAGCCCCGTAAAGGTTGGGAAAATTGTGCTGGCATGTGCCATGCTGCACAATATGCGAATACGCAGGAACATTCCACTGCCCCCGGACATGAACCCAGCAGATGAGGATGAAGAGGATGACGATGATGATGGGATGGGTGTACAACCAGGGCGGGGTGCCATGAATGGACTACATGCACGGAGAGCACTAATAAACTATTTTTTCTGATTCAATTCTAGTGCACATAGAGCACACTATTCTCTGGCACTTACATTAAATGATTGAAACACACACGGAAGTAGAAAGATGTCCACTCGTAATTCGATTTTGCAACCCAGTGTATCATGACAAAAATCTATAGGAACAGGTGCAACAAGAATAAACACCCACACCTACCCACCTACCTCCCAAACCTTCCCACCCTCCAGCTAGGCTCCCAACTACCTATTCCCACTATGGACCACCCTCACCTCCCAAATGTACCCACCCTCCAGCCAAGCCCCAACTACCTATTCCCACTATGGACCACCCCCACCTCCCAAACGTTCCCACCCTCCAGCCAGGCCCCAACTACCTGTCTGCACTATGGACCACCCCCACCTCCCAAACGTACCCACCCTCCAACCAGGCCCCAACTACCTATTGCAACTATGGACCACCACCACCTCCCAAACATACCCTCCCTCCAGCCAGGCCCCAACTACCTTTTCCCACTATGGACCACCCCCACCTCCCAAACATACCCACCCTCCGCCCAGGTCCAACACCCAATAGGTCAACATGTGAAACTTTCAACAAAGAAACATCACTCTATGTCTTCCCATGCTTGACCCCATGTATGTCCCTCTGAGTAGCCCCAGACAGCTGCATGGACCTCCTCCTGGGGCTGCCTGCCTGCAAGCTGGAAGTAGTGGTGCAGGGCATAGTGGGGTTTTGTGGGGGTAGTCAGCTCATGATGTCCTGCAGGGCCAGTGACATTGTCTTAGCAATGTTCGACTGAATGTTGTTGCCCTCACGGACCCTTTGTGACATCAACATGTTTGAAGTGGCACAACGCCCAATGGCAAGTGCAACCCTGCAGCCTATTTTTTGGTTGCTCTCGTGCTGCATGCAGGACTCCTCGTGTTGGAGCCTGGACTCCTCAAGGTGTCACTCAACTAGTCCTGCCAGCATGTCCTAACGTTCCTCTATGAGCTGGAGACGGCTGGAGATCTCCTGCAGTGATGGTGTTGAGGAGCGCAGAGGTTGATTGGGCTAAATGTGCCCAGTTGATCTGGGGCCTGGCGTTGTCCTCGTTGTCTGATCCTGGTGCCTCACTGTCCTGTTCATCTTGAGTGCTGTCCGTGCCATCTGACTTGGAGAGGTATGGTGGTGGCACTGCACTTCCTGCTGTAATAGCTGTGGCAGCAGGGTGGTTGGCTGCGGTGCCTGCTGGGTGGCCGTGGCTGCAGGGGTGGTTGGCTATGGTGCCTGCTGGGTAGCTGGGGCTGCAGGGGTGGTTGGCTGCAGTGCCTGTTGGGTAGCTGGGACTGCAGGGGTGGTGGTTTCATGAGCGTGGTGCACCTGGGACCTCGTTTCTGCACAGGTGGCCGAGGTGCCTGCACCTGATGCACATTGACGTCTATCACGATGGGCACATACAGTTCCCCTTGACGTCCCCGGGTGACACCCATCAGTGTCAGGTGATGTTCCTGTAGGAGATTGAAAGGAATGCTGTTAGTGGTGTCACAGGATGTGTATGGTACGATTACATGCATCACACTCCTCAAGCTACATCACATTGTGGCTACATGCATGGAAGTGTGCTGCGGTCATGTGGGTGTGTATGGGTCATCCTTGGGACATGCCATCTGCTTGGCTCAGGGAGTATGGGAGTACTGGGCATGCGGGCTGTTGGGGACTGTGATCATGTGGTTTTCTGTGCATTGCTGGGGGGCATGGGAGTACTGGGTGTGCTTGGGCTGATCGGGACTGTGATATATGGTTTTCTGTGCATTGCTGGGGGGGCAGGTTTAGCTTGATTCACATTCATGTTTTTGCACTCCCTGTACTCACCAGCCTTGCCAGGTGTCACTGCTCCAGCCTCCGCTGCACCCACTCCCTCAATGCTTTCGAGGTGCAGCACGCTGCTACACTTCTCCTCCCACAGTAGCAGCTTCAGTGGGGAATGTAGTCCACCAACTGTTGCACTGCACTGTTGTCTGTGGGCTGCCAGTATGTTGCACACCCTTAAGCACAGGTCATCCCACCTATTGTGGCAGTCCTTGACCGAACGAGCTGTGACCCCCAAAGCTGACACCTTCTGGGCAGCCTCAGCCCATGTGGCCTTGCGCCTCTGCTGCGTGCGGCACCTCTGGTCTGCTGTGAATAACTCACCTGCGTTGTCAATTATGTGGTCAACAAGCAGGGTGAGTTCCGCTTCACTGAAGCAGGGTTTGCGCTGACGGCTCAATGGAATCATGGAAGACATCTCCCTCAGTGGTTTTGGACACTCACAGTAGCTGTATGACTTCTGGTACCGGAGGAGTGCAGTGGATTGTGATTTATATAATGGCTGCTGCCCTCTTTCCGGTTTTGGTGGTAACGGTATTTCCAGCTCTGGTGTTTCTGCTTCTGTGTAGGCGGTGCCGCTATGTCCGGCATGCACGCTGCTGTGGAGGATGTACCTGTGGAATATTTTTACCCATGCCGATGCGCCCCACTGCACCCCTGGACAAATGGGGAAAGAAACAGCCAAAAATGGATGCGCTAACCCCTGTGCGCGCACAAATCTGCAAAACTGCACATGGGTCACACTCACCCAAGGCTGCACACCCCTGCCACACAGTCAAAGTAGGGGTGACAACAGAATTCTCACTGCAGGAGAATTCCAGTGGGTGCTGTTACATTTCACATGAAGCAAGGCCACAGAATTAGGCTAAAAACCGGAAATGCCTTTTAAAAATGCAGCTTTGCAACCTTCAAAGTGCTGTTTTGGAACTAGATCTATTCATTTTGCAGTGAATAATTGAAATTAAAAGAGTTACAGATCATCCAATGTGGCCAGAGAAGCCGGGCCTCATTGACTGACAGCAGCTAAGAAATGTATCTCATGCAAAAGGCAGACCAGCAACATTTCTTTCAGTTCCACAGGAAAAATGCGGCCAAAAATGGCAAAATGTAACCATTTCAGCGGTGCAGAGGAAACTCTGATGAAAGGGATTCAGTTTAAATGTGCTTTTTCCATGAAAAAGTGCAAAATCGCCTGTTTAAAGCATGTTTTTGTGAAAGCCCTAATTCTTTAAATGTCCAAATCCCTTATAAACTGTGTTCATTTTTATATGTTTTAAAGGAAAGATCTTAAAGTGAATTGTAAAGTCAAAACACAGTTTTGAGTTAACTATTTAATTCTGACTTGACAGTGCCCAGCCTGGGAAAGATGACACTTCAGGTTGACACTCCCCTGCTACAGGAAGGCTTAATTGATGCTGGAGGTTCTCGCATACTGACCACAATGAACTCATCAGACTTTCGTCTCTGGTCCAGATAAGGACAATGGCAGGGTGAGCACTGATCCCTTTGGGGTAGGGGCAGGAAACTTCCCTCTAGACCCCAACTTGATCAAAGGAATATGACAGCTGTTGCCTGTTGAAAGGAAAGTTACAAAGAAAAAAAACTGCTAAAAGACATTGGTTGTTTAAAATGCCTATTTGTGATTAAGCTTTGAAAACCTTTAACTTTGCCCCATGAAAGAGGACAAATCTAAAAATGGGTACTTGTGAGTCTAATTTTATTCTCTTTCTGTAAACCCTGTACTACATAAGGACCCAAAGTTACACAAAAAGAATAATTGTGGCAAAATTATTGATGCTGCAAATATAATATTGTATACCCGTGTTCTAGGGATAATTGCACAGATATGTACTGAATTAGGAATTGTTAGGCCAAACCGTTATGATTAAAATTGACAAAATTCCACAGAACGACAAAGACATCTCTTACTGAGATGGGAGTTAGATGTCAGGATAACCCAAAAAATATGTAATGTATGTGTCCGATTTTAAATTGTGGTTCAAATCAATGTAGGAGTTCCCAAATCACACAAAAAAATGACAGTTCTTCCTAACTTCCAACCAGAGAAAGGCAAGGGCCTTTGACCTATCACAGCCGTGGGGGTGTGGTTTGAAATTCTGCCCCTACCATAAGCTTTGTGATGCCACTTGGCATGATAAATATAGGGACTTCACCACACACAGACACACACTGATTCCTGAATCCATCCTAATTGCCGTGTGACGCCCTGTTCCAGAATTCTTCATCTTGCAGCTGATTACAGACTTCTTTGCAAAACCCAGGCCTCAGCATTTGCTGAACTCTTTTCAGCTATGCCCAAATCTTGAACCATCCCAAACTTAAGGGAAATTAATTCTGATCCAGTTTGGCTTGCTACCATTAAGGCTTGCCTGCTGAAACTCGCCATCCCGCTAATCTACCAATCAAATCTAAGGGCTGTACGATTGACGAGAACCGCCCAGCTAACAATTCCGCCAGAGGTGCCCTGCTGCCTGTAGAGTGATCCTTGACCAGAACTTGACGGTCCAATCTGAATTTACAGTGGACTGTAAGTATAAACAGGAATCATAGTAACCCATGGCATATTTGCTTGTCCTATCCCAATCTCAACCTATCCCATCTTTAACTTCAGAACCTCCAATATTGTCAGAACCCTGTTTGTAATCCGTAGTGTAACGCTGATTTTCTCATTTGTTTCATTAGACCATAAGCCCTTAATGATTTGGATTAAATAAAGTAATTCCCATACAGAAAACGTAGCATCCACCACGTGAAGAGTTACAAGCGGCCGTGCGTAACTGTGGAGATTCCCGGGCGGCATTCTCTTTTTTTTCTTAGTCATTAATATAGTTTAAATAAAACCAATCTGTCATTTTAAAACCGAATTTCTGCTTTTCTTTGCTCTATTTTTTCAAAAACGTCTCTCATTAAAACATACATAACTTCTTCAATTTTATAGCTAGAGACCTAATTTCAACTCTCAGTTAAACCTAAGACCTGTAGCTACATCCACAACCCATTTTTATTAAACATCGCATAGCGGAAATTAGGAGCGAATTCGCATTTTGCAAAAGTTTCACACGTGTCTTTTTCTCATTCAAAGTATTTCTACACTCCCATTCTGATTTAAAGTGTGTTCTGTTCCTCATCTTGTAGCTTATGTTTGTTAGAACCTGTTTAGTGTTGCTCCCATAGGAATTTATATCAACTTAAGAATTTTTGCACATTTTTCATTGTTTCACCAAGCCATTTTCAACTGTCAGTTTAAAAAGTGTCCATTTCCCAAAATGCTTTTCTCTCTTGTTTGGGGAGGGAAGATTATATTCAAACACTGTACTCTGTTCTTATTCCTGAATACCTGCTGATTACTTACATCTGTGTAGAATTGCTCATTTGTGCATTAAGAATTTTGCAGGGGGAAACTTTAACCTAAGCGCTATCTTTTCAACAATCCAAAACTGTTCTTTTTCCTGTGTTTTCTATTCTGCATTACTATAAGTGAATTCAATTGCTTTACTTACTTTCTGAATTGTTTTGTCACCACATTGGTGATTGCTGCCCCATATATATATGTTAAAATGTGTGTTTGATTTGAGTTTTAAATAAATAAATAAATATTTACCTTTATCAACCAGCCTGATTCCAGGTCCACTGTAACCTGGGGGTATTTTGAGACGGGTGTGATATGAGTGGTATATCACTCAGGATGTTGACCTATAGACATAATAAATAAGTATTTCATCTGTACATTACATGCTAGGCGAGACCCGGGTGTGTGCCTGATTGAAATCCTTAACAGATTTTGTGGGCTTGTGCCGTGATTTTGAGTTCGAGTTACTGCCCGTGACTGTCTAACACAGCATACTAGCCTGCAGGGTACAGACACCTTGCTGGGTTGGTGTACTGTGCTACACTGTACAAGCACCTCTCAAAATAAATACTCCGAAAATCAGGCCTGTTTGTAAAATTAAATTCACCCTAAAATAAGTCATAAGGAAATTGATATTTCCAAAATGGCGATCCCAGTAGAAGTTAATATGGCTAGGGAGCACCTCCTGCACAAACTGGTTGTCAGGGGTGAGTGTCCAGAACAGAATGAGCACATCTGGCTACAAGAAATCAAAGAACAGGTCACTGCCACATGGCAGGACAAGGGCCCATTACACCAAGCTGTTAGTGAACTGTACATGGCCCCATCTGCCATTTTGTATTGGAGTGTGTCTAGTAGAGTAAGCATGTTGCCTTTGACGTAGCTGGCCATCTTAGAAATCTGATTCTTGATGAAGAAATCCACGAACTGTGACAGAGGTTTCAAAACTGAGCTAATTCCAGAGACGATAGGGCGCCCTGGTGGTGGAACAATGCCTTTGTGGATCTTGGGTAATGCGTACATGGCCGGAATCTGGGGGTTAGGCGGGGACAGGAAAGATGCCTCGCGGGCACTAATATATCCCTGGGCCTCAGCCTTGTGAATGATTGGGGCTATGAGAGCCTGTAGAGACGATGTAGGGTCTCTGGGTAAAATGCAGTAGCTGTCATTGTCACAAAGGAGGGTCTTGACCATTGTGATGTAGTTGATGGTGTCCATGATGACAATGGCCCCGCCTTTGTCGGCTGGTTTGATCGTGATGGCTGAATTGTTGGCTATATCTGTCAAGGTTAAAAGTTGGGGTTTAGTACAGTTGTTATTGATGAATGGAATGCTGGTTTTGAATTCAGTGATTTTCTTGAGCAGTGCTTGCTCTAAAGTGACCGATTCGGCAGTGTTGGCACAGTGTGGTAGAAAAAACTGTGAAGACTCTACCAACATGCTTACTCTACTAGACACACTCCAATACAATCCAGAAGATGAATGGCTTGTGACAATCGATATAGAGTCATTATATACCCGAATACCCCAACAGGAGACATTAGACATGCTTAGTGGTCTATTACACTCAGGAATGGAGCTCCATGGAGTACCACCCGGCTTCATCCTACAACTAGCTGAAATAGCACTGACCAGAAATTATTTTCTGTTTGAAGATACATTCTATCAACAGATCTCAGGAACGGCGATGGGGGCCACCTTTGCCCCCAGCCTCACCAATCTCTATGTTGACCTATTTGAACACCAGCATATCTACTCAGACACCAACCCTTACCTTGACCAACTGACCGTGTGGCGCTGGTATATAGATGACATTTTTGTGATTTTCAAAGGGTCTGACCAGGAAATAGTTTCCTTCCATGCTTGGCTGAACTCACTGAACCCGCATCTGAAGTTCACTCTGGACAAAGACAGACACAGTACCCATTTTCTCGACCTGGCCATCTCGGCTGACAATGGGAATCTTGCCTTGTGCGTCTACAAAAAAAACACAGATAGGAATTCCCTGCTCTGCTACTCTAGTTACCACCCTAAAGCACTGAAAGATAACCTCCCTTTCGGACAGTTTCTATGCTATTGGAGGCTGTGTGCACAGACCTCTGTCTACACCACACAATCCAAACAAATCCAAAACCAATTGGCTGAAAGAGGCTATCCGAAGAGAATCATCAAGGATACTTACAAAAGAGCTAGGAACATCCCCAGGTCAGTCACCCTACAACAACACGCCAAATGAGAAAACTCGACAGGCTTCACAGCGGTCTTTACCTACTTGCCCATTCTGAATAAAATCAAAAGGGAAGTGAAGAGACTATGGCCCATCTTGAATACAGACAATAACAGCATACCTGTCCCGCGTTTTGCACTCAAAAGATGATTCAACGTGAGAGACAAGGTCGTGAAAACTCTGATAATCACCACACCTAGAGGAGAGCCAAGCCAACAGACTCTATGGAACACCTCCCCGTCAAGGGACATGCACCATGCGGCAACTGTTCTATGTGTGCCCAGACCTCCAATACCACAGAGATAGACATAGGCTGGAAGACCCCCTGGAGACAGAACACCTTCACAAATTGCAACACAAAGGGTGTGATCTATATGATCACATGGCCTTGCAATCTAAGGCATGAGCACCAGGCCAGCCCGTGCACGCATAATCGAGCATCGTTCATGCATCAGAACCAACAAGCTGACTGCTCCCTTAGTGCCACATTTTCCAGCTGAAGGACACACCGTGGACCAATTCAAATGGACCATCAACGAGAAAATCACACCACCCTTAAGAGGGGGGAACTACCACAACATCTTGTTCAGGCGTGAACAGATGTGGATTTTTAGACTTAAAACGTGCTTCCAAGCCCTAAACAAAAACATCCAGTGGCATGACCTAGCGGTGTTGGCATAGCGCTCTTTCCCTTGCCCAGACCCCTGCCAGTCATTTGTGTTCTCCATCCAGCATCCTTGTAGGGTGTAACACTGTCCTTTTCCACCATCTTTTACAAGAGGTGCTCTGGTGTCCAGCTAGGGCCCCCATCCAACTTGTCCAGACCCTTGCCAGTCTTTTATGCTCTCCATCTAGCACCCTTGTAGGGTGCAACACTGTCTCCATCTCTTTTCCACCATCTTCTACAAGAGGTGCTCTGATGCCATGTTGGACACTTGTCCAACTTAAGTTCCCATCCAGCCTGCTGGGTGCATCACTGGCCTTTTACCATGGTTTGGTATGTCCTCCTTGTGCTCTCACTTGGGTTCCCCTGTGATAAACATTTTATTCCAATCCCCCCTGCCTCCCACTTTGTTGCCAATACACTGGTCCACCATGGTACACTAATCCGTGCAGTGCCCATATGCCGTGCTTAGGGCCAGCAGCACGACCGTGCTCCGGGATTGTTTCAGGAGGTGATCAGGCTTCTTTTCTGAGAACTGAGCACAACGCTCACACAGGGCGTTACCTAGGCACCCGTTCGCATCACAGGGACATTAGCGCGACTGTGCTCTTGTTTTGTTTTTGAAGGCGATCGGGCATCCTTACACACTTACGCCTCATGAGCTGTACATCACAGTACAGCACCCGGCGCTCACGGAGCAGGCAGCTGAAATCATAAGGTACACCTTATTAAGCTAGCTTACGCTACACTTACTGGTATCTCCTCACAACAGATCATTGTTGACCTACATTCACTCTTGTCTTTGCAGCTGTTTGAGGCAACACCACTAGACATGAGCTGCTCCCCTGCTCCCTGGTTTCCATTACAGAGGTAACTTCTTTTGATCCACCAGACTGCCCAGCATGCTCCGTCTGCATTTAGCAGCCACTGCACCACCACCTCCTTCCAGCTAGTGTTTGCAAGAGCTGAGTGCCTCAGTACCACCATATTGGGACCTGGGTCCACTCCTTGCACAGCCCTTCCCTCTTCACACACCCCCCTCCCTACCTTTGATGGTGAGACCCACTTCACTGGTGTTCAGGCACCTCTACCCATTCCTGTATCTTCTTGCCAAATTATTTTGTTTTCGTTTCACTCCTTCAGATGAAGGATGACCACCACTCCCCCACAGGCATTAACAATTTGCCCAGTGGTCCCTAACTCCCCACCTCCCTTTGGCCCCCCCTCGCTTGTCTCCTCACAGGAGACGCTATCACCTCCCAAATGGTACCTACAGTTCAGCAAGTCTGAACTACTAAATTAATTTTTCAGCTTGAATCACGGTCCTGATGAAGATGGCTCAACCCACCTACGCCATTGAAACCGGTCGACCCCTGTGGTCATGAGGGCTCTCATGACCCACTTTTTATATCTCCCACCACAGTAGAGAGATACTGTCTTACAAGTTATTTGCTTGCACACTCAAATGTACAGAGTGAGCTGGTTTTATAAGAGACATTTTTAGCCTTTCAGCTTTTCGGCTGTTTTAACCATATTGTTTGCCAGTGGTATTTCCATTTGTACTTATTGCATTCCAACTATTGTGACCTACGGGCTAGATTAAAGTTGTATACTTAGGATGGAATACAATCAGTTGACCTGCTCTCAGTTTGTCTCCACTTAGATCGAGCAGCTACAGAATTTAATTCACAGTTCTATCCATTGCTGCGACACCCATTTGGAAATGGGTTGCCCTCAATAATTGTTATTTTGTTATCTGTGTCTCCCAGCAGACACATGCCACTAGTATAAAAGATTAGGGACAGCCCTCTCCTCTATTAATTTTAGATAGGCGATACACCACGTGCCACCTAGGGACAGGCACCCCCGATAGGGGCAGGGTGTTCTTCCCCAGGGCAAGTTACGCTTAGCCGGGTGGCCCTTCTCCCTTTCTTGAGTCTGAGCGTTCATATACCTAGTTCCTCATTTGTGAATGTTTTTGAATCACTATCCTCATACAAAACCGTTATTTTTGTGCTACCGCATTGTACCTTGTTAACGGTTAAAAGGACGACGGCGGCTTGTCTGTGTCTGACAGCTTCTATTAGCTTACCATGTTTGTTTAAACACTCATATGAACCAAGGGGCATGGGGATGGTAGACTTCAGCAGAATTGGTTACATGGGACTGACAGATCAGCGCCCCCCAGAAATTGATGGACGGGCGTCTCTGTACAGATCCCCAAATATTAGGGCTAGCCTCTCTGATCAGGTGATCAGGAAGACTCCTGTGAGGGGAGAATCAGGGAATTGGATCCTCAAAAATAATGCCTACCAAAGGATCAGTTTGTAAAATTTGGTGGGGAACTCCAGGAAATCAAACCCAAAAAGAGTATCCTAAAGACCTCTTCCCAGCTATGGCAGTGTGGGGGGGAGTATTCTGCCAATCCTGGGAGCAGGGGAGAGTCAGAAGACTCTTCTGAGCGCCACAGGCATCAAGAAACTAGGTCCCACATTCTGCAAGCCCTTCTCAAGCTCACAGAATCAGGGAGAGCCTAGAGGATCAGATAGCCACCTCCAGTAGTAGTGCCTCTGAGTCAGAGGATGAGTGGACTCGGGTGACTAAGACCAAAAAGGCCCCAAAATCAAGAGGGCTCTACAAAAAGATCCCCTGAAACAGATCAAGGCCATTAGGAGCGTTATAACTCCCTATCACAAAAATGGCAAGTATTCAGCCTGGGAACACCTGCAATTATACGAACAGATGATGGATACTTTTCATCTGAAAGATAGTCAGAGTTGCATCCAATATGTAAAATGGACATTCTCCAATTGAGTACTCCAGCTTCTTTGCGGGGCTGGAGGATCAGAACCACTCAAGATGGTCCACCTACTCAAGCGGCCATCTTAAAACATTTTTCTATCCATAGGAACCGCCAAGAGTCCCGCAAGGCGGCCTGCAATCTGCAGTGTGGGTAAGATCAGGCCCCACAAGAATTTGTGCAGGAACTTAAATGTGCTTTTGCGCAGACCACCAGGAGGGTGTGCACAGACAGTAGGGAGTTCATTAACATCTTCTTCCATGCACTCCCTAAATATATCATGACCCAGCTAGTGAGGGTCTTTCACGAGAAGAGATCACTGGACTGTGTCATTGAACAGGCGACCCGTATTTATGAAGTGCAGAAACCTTTAGAGAACAAAAATACCAATAAAATCCCCAAACCAACCAACACCCCTGCTGCTGCTAACGTGGCGGAGGTGAAGGTTGCCCCTATTTTAGATCTGGAGATGGGGGGCCCTAAAAATATACCTATACAGAACTTACCCAACCAAAGAACCAGAAGGCCCTCGGGCCAGTCCCAGACAGGTAGTCAGGGAGGTAATCCCACCAATGGGACCCCTAACTCCCTTGATTATATTAGCCCCCATTACAAGGGCAACAAACCCATCCTGGGGTATGTGTGGTCTCCCCCAGCCCAAGGGTGGGGATCCAACCAGGTAGCTACCAACCCAGGAAACTTCCCTCCTAACTTTCCCCAGGAGGGCAGTAATTCCCCAAATGCCAGGTTGAGCTTCTTCCCCCGGTACCGGCAAAACTTCAACCCACAAAACAACCCGCCTTTCTTTCCCCACTTTCCTGAGCCAAGACAGCCCAATCCGGAAGAAGGGGAGTCCAAGGGTGGAAGGTTACAGAACTATCCCAACCCAGGGTATTATGGGAGAAGAGACAGTTACCCTTCCTGTGATCCACCTAGGGTGGACCAGAGACCCCCGTACAACCAGATGTCACAAGTCTCTCCCCTTCTCACCTGTTTTTGCTGTTTGCTTGAGACCTTCTTTGGTGACTTCTTTCGCACGATCTGGGATTTGTATAAACCCGTGTGCTGGTCTTCGGATTCCAGCGTGAGGATGACAATCAAACTCCAGGATACGTTCAGATGTCCATGACGGAGACCAGGAAGGAACAATGTCCGAGCGCGGGTGAAAATCCAGGATGTTAAAAGGTAAGTTTGAGGAGAAGAAGGAAGGAAGGGGATTCAAGGAACGGGAAACAGGATTCAGTAGAAAGCCCTGAGCGAACTCCGGCAACACACGTCCAACTACAGCAAGCGGTAGCGTTTAGACGCGCAGAGCCGCGGGGCGTGTCTTTTTAGTAGAATGGAGTGCGTGGAACGCAAAGACTGGCAAGCAGCATCCGTGTCAAGCGGCCATGTTGGAAGGAGTATTGCATTCAATCCCCTATGGGTCAGGGACCACGATGTCCAGAAAGGATGTAGGCACGGCTCATGACAGTATGCCTCCTCTGAAGCCCAGCTCCTCCGGGTTTGCCTGGATGGATAAGATGGTATCTTCGAATCAGCCTGGGGGCATTCATGTTTGACACAGGTTCCCACGTGCGCTCACTGGGATGATAACCCTTCCACTCGACCAAATATTTTAATTGACCATGTCGGTACCTAGAGTCACATATTCTGGAGACTTCATATTCGAGTTGGTCATTGACAATCACTGGGGTAGATCTTGGAGCAGTTCGAGAGGGCTGAACATATGGTTTCAACAGAGAGGTGTGGAAGACTGGATGGATCTTTTTCCATGACTCTGGTAGTCGGAGTCGAAAGGCCACTGGATTGACAATTTCTTTAATAGAAAAGGGCCCGTAATACCTGGGAGCCAATTTATTTGGTCGTAGGTGACGGGGAAGGAGTTTCGAGGATAATCAGACTTTATCGCCTACTGCATAGGAAGGCCCAGGTCTTCTCTTGGAGTCAGCATAATGTTTAACGTCTCTTTGGGCCTTTTCTAGGTGTTCCTTTGCTTCCTTGTGCACATTAATTAGTGTTTCAATCCAGGAATCAACCGCAGGAACTGGGGTAGGGTGTGGAAGAATGGGCAGTAGGACTGAAGGATGAAATCCTTGACTACAGAAGAAGGGGCGGGTTTTGATGGCAGAATGATCCGAATTGTTGTAAGCGAATTCGGCCACAGGTATTAAGAGTGACCAATCATCCTGGACCTTGGTGGCAAAGCAACAAAGATACTGTTCCAGGGTTTGGTTTACTCGTTCAGTGGCTCCATTGGTCTGTGGGTGATAACCCGAAGACAAGGCAAGCTGGATTCCCAGTATACAACATAACTGTTTCCAGAACTGGGATATGTACTGGGGTCCCCGGTCAGAAATGATCTTGGAAGGTAGCCCATGAAGCCGGAAAATGTGTTCCAGGAAAATTCCAGCAAGTTCAGATGAGGATGGCAGTTTGTATAAAGGTGTGAAATGAGCCATCTGAGTGAAAAAATCAATGGTAACCATTATAGTTGTGTAGCCCCTGGAAGAAAGTAGTTCCACGATAAAATCCATGGCAATGATTTCCCAGGGTCTTGTTGGTATTGCTGGTTGGAGCAGGAGACCTGCTGGTCTTTTGTAATCATGTTCACTAAAACTGTCTTTGTATTAGACGGAGAGTGTTGGTGATGCCACGGTGTCATGACATAGGCTTGTGATTTTTTGGCTCAGTCCAGGAGTGGGAATGACCAAGCGATTGTCCTTGAACCGTCCTTTGTTTTGAGATTGCATCGATTGTTTCTCTTAAACTCCTTCCAAGATTCAGAGGACTGGGTTTGAACTCGAAAATCCTCCAGGAGGGTTATTGCTTGAGCAACAAATATTGTGTAGGGAAACATTTTAGGAAAGGTCCGATCTTCAAGCCGTTCATAATCAGGATGTCTGGATAAGGCATTGGCTATAATGTTATGTGTTCCAGGGACATGATGGATCTGAAATTGGTATTGGGCAAAAAAGAAGGCCCAACAGGCTTGACGACTGTTTCTACATTCTAGGGATTGCAGGACTAGGAGATTCTGATGGTCCGTGCGGACTTGTACCGGGTGTTTAGCTCCCAAAAAGAAGATGACGCCAATCAGTGAAGGCTTGACGGATGGCTAGCAATTACTTCTCCAGGACGGAATAATGAGTTTCACTGGGGGTCAAGGTGCGAGAGAGATAGGCGATGGGGTGTTCTAACTTGTCGCCAAGTTCCTGTTTCAGGACTGCCCCAATGGCGTAGTTGGAGGCATCAGTCTCGACAAGAGAAGGTCGATCAATGTCGGGTTGAGCTAGGATGGGAGCTTGTGTGAACTCCGACTTCAACCGCTGGAACGCCGAATCTTGGGCTGAGGTCCACCGAAAGGGGGTATCCTTCTATAACAATGTAATGATAGGATGCACAATCTCAGAAAATGCTGGTATAAATTTCCGGTAGAAGTTAGCAAGCCCAAGGAAGGATTGAATTTGTTTTACAGTGGTTGGAACAGGCCAGGATAGAATGGAATGAACCTTTTGAGGAGTCCATTCAAATTCCTTTTGGGCTAAGAACGAATCTGAGGTAGTGAACAGTTGAAACATAGAAAAGACACTTCTCGGGTTTAGCCAGGAGTTTATGTTCACGTAGACGTTGTAAGACTGTTCTTACGTGCTCTTCATGTTTTAGGTGGTCCTTGGAGTAGATCAGTATGTCATCCAGATATACCATGACGAATAGGAATAGCATATCAGAAAACACTCGATCCATAAAAGGTTGGAAGACAGCTGGGGCATTTGCATGTCCAAAGGGCATAACCAAGTATTCACAATGGCCAAAGGGTGTTATAAAGGCTGCTTTCCATTTGTTACCTTCCTTTATACGAATAAGATGATAGGCACCCCTTAGATCAACATTTTTTTTTTTTTTTAAATCTTTATTTATGTTCAGAGAAAGGTACAACAAGACAAAACTGGCCAGCGGTCAGCGAATCACAACATCATATAACAACATATGTGATCATTTACAATACACATTACACTTTTGCATTTTGCTTGACAGTACTAGAGCGGTGACGATGGATTGTCCTCTTCATCAGATAGCATATTGCATAGATAGAGCCTGAACAGCGACCATATATCTTTGGGGCGGCATCTTGATGGCAATGTAATAATAAATTGTTCTTCAAGTTCATTAACCATCGACAGGTCTTTCAAGAAGTCCTGTCACTTAGGAGGATCTATGGACTTCCAACATTTCAATATATTTTGCTTTGCAATCACACATGCTAAATTAAACAATCGTCTAGTGGTAGTTGCAGTTTTACCAATATCCCCAAAGAGGTATTTCCGCGGGGAGGGTGTAGCAGGTATTGCCGTGATGTCTTCCAAAATCTCTGCCACCTCCCCCCAGAATTTAGATATTGGTGGGCAGGCCGAATACATATGATAGGAGTCTGTGTCAGGGGCGTCACATTTAGGGCATTTCCCCGTGTGGCCCTGCACAAACCTAGCTAACTTGGCTGGGGTATAGTGTAACTGGTTCAGAACTTTAAACTGAATAAGACGTAGCCCTGAGTTCATGGATACACATTTAGTCAACTGGCAGTATCTCGACCATGTGGCTTCACACAGCTCTACCCCTAGATCTCGTTTCCAGGTCTCCTTGACATTATTGCATGGCCTGGAGTGGGTCTGAACAAGGCCGTATAGTGCCGACAGACTCTTCCTGTGCCCCCCTGGTTCCGTCATGGCTGCAATACATTCGTGTGTGGGTGGATCTTCTGGGAAGGAAGGCCATTTGGCAGCGAAGGCAGATTTCATCCTGTGAAACTGAAATCGCTTTAGGTGATCACCCACCACTGCCCCGACAAAGTCATCTAGTGCACAAAACCTCCCTTCCGGGAACATGTTCCGCATTCTAAATTGCTTCTGTGGGTCCCAGGCACCCTGGACAGCCTTATCAAATGTGGGGCTAATGCCCGGGAAGTTCCACAATGGTAACTCTGGATCATATGGGGTCGTAATGGCCAATCTCTTATATATCCTGGCCGATGCACGTGTGGTGGTGCCCACAGGATCATATCTGCACGTGTCCTTACGATTAGGGTGAAACATGACAGCTCGCAAGTCTGAGGGAGATGCCGCAAATCTTTCCAGGTTGATGTGTGGTGCGTGTCCTCTGGATCAAACCAGTGTCTCGCAAAGTGTGCCTGTGATGTTAAATAGTAAAGTTCAAAGTCTGGTGCAGCAATCCCACCTTTTGCAAAGGGTTCTGTCATTTTGGACCATTTCAACCTGGGTGTTTTCCCTCCCCATACAAATGTAGTGGCGAGCATATTGAGTTTTGTGAAGAATGTTCTGCCCGGCCAAATCGGTATATTGCAAAAAAGGTATAGGAGGTTGGGTAGCACTACCATCTTAAGTAAAGCTATATGCCCATATAGGGATAGAGGGAGCCTGTTCCAGACTTGTAATTTAATAGTCAGGGATTGTAGGAGTTCGCCATGATTTTCTGAGAGCAGTGTACTCCCGTCCCTGGATACCATGATCCCCAAGTAACGGATGTGTGTTGGTGTCCATTTGAATCCCTTTGTGTCTGACATATCTTTAGTTTTAGGTGTAAGCGGAAACAGTTCTGACTTAGAGACATTAACCCTGTACCCCGAGTATTCAGATGACCTCTTGACCTCAGCCATAATTGGCGCTAGATTTACCTCCGGATTCCTAATATATAGTAGGGTGTCATCTGCATATAAGGAAATGATTTGTGGTCTCCCTGTCATGCGAAGACCTCTACATGCATGGTTTTGACAGACCTATTCAGCCATGGGTTCTATTGTAAGTGCGAAAAGGATTGGGGAGAAGGGGCAGCCCTGCCTGGTGCCCCTACCCAGGTGAAACAGGGATGACATGGTTTGGTTTGTTAGTACCTTTGCACCCGGGCGAGTATACAACAACCTGACACAGCTAACGAAATATCCTCCCAACCCAAATCTCTCCAGGACCCGAAACAGATCCAGGAGACAGAGTCAAAAGCTTTCTCAGCATCAAGGGAAACCGCCACCGCATCCGCCGATGGGTCTATCTGAGTCATTACTCCAAAGAGTCTGCGCAGATTAAGAGCAGTGGACCTTGTTGGTATAAAGCCAGCCTGGTTGGGATGTACCAATATAGGCATATAGGGCGGGAGCCTGGTAGCTAGGACCATAGCGAAAATCTTCGCATCGGTATTAATGAGTGAGAGGGGTCTATAAGACCCCATGTCCTGTGGGGGTCTACGGGGCTTAAGAAGGACCATTATCACTGCCTCTTGCGTAGTGTCTGGAAGTATGCCACGCTCCATTGCCTCTTCCCATACTTTCAGTAAGACCGGGGCTAGTATATCATGGTATTCTTTATATAATTCGGCACCTAGGCCGTCGGGGCCTGGGGCTTTACCTGATGTTAATGCTTTCATTGCCTCTGCAATTTCCTCAAGTGATATGGGGTGTCTAGTATCAATCGTGTCTCTGGGGTCAGGGTTGGGAGATCAATCACGTCTAGATATTCCACTATTTCTTCATTCGTTTTGGTGTCTTTGTTAGCATATAATGATTTATAGAATGCAGCAAAATTCTAATTTCTTGAAAATCGTTAATTTCTTTGTCCCCACTGACTATGTCACCACTAGGTGTCTGGATTGTCGCTATAGGGGGATGGCCGTGTTCGGCCTTAAGCATCCAGGCTAGGAATCTCCCCGCCTTGTTACTCTCCCTGTATCTACGAGCCCGGGCCAGGGCAGCCATGTATTCTACCTCCCTCGCAGCAAGTTTATTAAATTCTGCCAGTGTAGTGTGAATATCTAGTAGGGCCTCTTTACTGTGTGTACAGGTGTATTCAAACTCTAGGAGCTCAAGTTTGGCCTCAATTGTATCCAACTCCTGCCTAACCGCCTTCAATAGATCCGTAGTTTTGGCCATAATTGCGCCCCGCACCCATATCTTAAATGTTTCCCACAGTGTAGCGCACCGGTTTACCGACCCTTCGTTTAGTTGGAAAAATTCCTCTATTTCAGTGCGCAGTGCTTCACAAACGTTAGGGTCTCTAAGTAGCACAGGGGGCATTTTCCAGCGTCTAGCCCTCGGGGCTGCCTCGCCGACACACAAAGTAATTGTCACAGGGGAGTGATCTGAAAGGGTACGGGGGTACATATCACAGTGCTGGACCATATTCGTGAGCGTGGAGCTGATAAGCCAATAATCAATTCATATTTCAGATTCATGCACCGATGAATAAAAGGTAAAGCGCTGTTCTTGGGGATGTAGTTCTCACCAAATATCTACCATGGCCATCTGTTGCATTATTTGTCGTATCGCTAATGCGGTTTTGGTCAAGGTTCTATGAGAAGTTGTAGACCTGTCGAGGGTCGTGTCGAGTATCGTGCTAAAATCACCTCCCCAGATCACTGCCGCATCCTCAGCTTCAACCACCAAATTATATATAGCATTATAGAATTCAGGGTCGTCAATGTTGGGGCCATACGTATTTACTATGACCATCTTCCGTCCCGCCAGCTCGCCCCATAATACCACATATCTCCCTTAAGTGTCAGTTTTTGTGTGCTGTACACGGAAGCCCAGATTCGGATGTATCAGAGTCATAACCCCTCTGGATTGGGAGGAGTACTCAGTATAGTATCGCAATGCACCCCATCTAGGGAGAAAATTGGAACAGACCTGCCCCAGTGCGTGGGTTTCTTGCAGTAACACCACCTGGGGGTTATGTCTAGTTATGTATGCTGCGATTTTCCTGGCCTTAATCGGGTTGTTAAGTCCCCGGATATTCCATGAAAGAAGTTAAACAGTTACCCCCCCCTTCCCCCAGTACCATGGTATTCCAATGATTATCAATGTGTGAAGTGAATCGCTCACGCCACCAGCCTTAACATTTGTACCCAATGCAACCCGTCTCTGCGTTTTGAAACTCCTGCCAACCGTGGCATAACTTTGTACCCTGCCCCCACCCCCGCCCGCACCATCAACCCCAACCCGATGATGTAACCCAATCCCCATAACCTGGGGAACTTTCCTGAGGGTCGCTAGTTGCATTCGCAGGGCCACCATCAGCAGAGGCTCACGACCCCACCACAACAAACAATATCAATTGGAGCCGTTGCTCTCAGGAGAGACGTCTTCACAGCTAAGTATGTTTCCGTAAGTACATGTCATTCGGCTGAATCCGGGACGTCATCTCCCGGTCTTGGTGGCCCGTTCCGATCTCGCGGATGTTCTCTGGGAGGGATGGGGATGGACGCCTCAATGTACATTATGGCCTCCGCTGGTGTCTCAAAGAAATGCGATCTGCCGCCATGTTGAATCCGTAGTTTCGCTGGGAAGATGAGGGCGTACGGGACATGTCGCAATCTCAGGAGCTTTTTGGCCTGTTCGTAGGATCTGTGTTGCATTTGGATGCTGGTAGAAAAATCCAGATAAATGTGGACTCTGCTTCCTTCATACTGTAGGGAGCCTTTTTCCCTTGAAAGTTTCAGGATCGCGCCCCTGTCCCTATAGTTCAGGAGGTGCGCAATAATCGTGCGCGGTGGCACCCCAGGTTTGGGTGTCGGCGCTAGGGTGCGATGGGCCCGCTCAACAAGAAAGTGGCTAGAGAAGGATTCCGTGTCCAGAAGAGTTTTCAAAAGGGCTTTAACTTGTCGCTCCATGGGACTCTTACAGAAGGATTCCGAAATGCCGACAATGCGGATATTGTTTCTTCTAGATCGAGATTCCAGGTCATCGCATTTTGCTTCAGTCTTACGCAGTTCCCCTTTCAGCTGTGCTATGTCTCGACCGTGTTGCGTCAGGATATCTTCATTTGTGCTGATTCTGCTCTCAGCCTCCTTAATGCGAGTGCTCTCCTTGTCCACTCTAGCCTTAAGGGAGCTGATAGCTGAAACGATGTCGTCCAGCTTTACGTTCACTGCAAGGAAGCCATTCTGCACCATGGTCATTAGGCAGTCTTCTCTGTCGCCCTGTTCAATCGCAGCAGGATTGTCGTCCCCCATGTTTATGGCAGCCGGCGTCCCCTGGGGTTGGGAGCCGGCATAGGAGTCCATTGGGCCAGTCTTTTTCATGCCTGTGCCTTTCTTCTCGTTACGGCCTATGGGTCACCCGCGCGCAGCAAGGGTCGATGACTCGGGTCAGGCCCGCCGTCTGCACAGGATAAGTACTGTCTCTGGGTGACAGCCAATGTAAAAAGGATTTTATACAACTTTTATTCCTTGACACAGCCATTGTCTCTGGGTCCGCCTACCTCTCTCACCTGCACTCGCAGCGCGGGCGAGGGTTCGCTCGGCGAAAGGCCCGGTGCATGAGTCGGCCGTGGCCTTGCATGAAAAGATGGTGCGCGGACCCAGTTGTTATCCAGGAGGCGGGCCGGAGCCCGATGTCTGCCCACACGGTTTGATCCCAGGACCGTGTCGTGGGGCTGCGCCACGGTGTTCAGCGCTCCTCCTCCTCGTGGCCTTGTGCTGATGACGGCACATCGGACTGGCGTAGGATTCTTCCGGAGCCCTTGGCGGGCCACGGTCCACTGGAGAAGCCGTTAGTTCGAAACGGTCTGCGTACTCCCCCACGCCTCCGCGGTTTCGAACAGGATCTGCACACAATGTGCAGTAGGAGTACGGGAAACTGACGGTGTAGTAGTTTCTTCTCTCCGCGGCTCCAAAACGGATTTATTTGCACAAAGGATATTCGTGGGATCGGAGCGCTCCGATCAGGCGGCCATTTTAGTTGCGCGCAACAGCACCCCCCTTAGATCTAATTTTGTGAAGATGACTGCATCTCTGACTGCTTCCAGGATGTCCAAGATGAGAGGCAATGGATAACAATCCTTGAGAGTGTACTGGTTAAGGCCACGGTAATCCAAACATGGCCTAAGCTCCTTGGAATCCTTCTTAGGAACGAAGAAAATGGAAGCTCCCGCTGGGGACTTGGAAAGTCCAATAGTTCAATTTTCCAAGTTGGTGTCCAGGTATTCCCGGAGGGCCCTTTTTTCAGGTTCGGATAGAATAAACATTCTTCCGAAGGGAATCACTGCTGAATGTTCAGTGTCAATGGCACAGTCCTCAGGTCTGTGGGGTGGTAGAGCTTGAACAATAGCTGTTAAGAACACATCTGAGTAAGCCTGATAGGCCCTGGGAATCCGGATGATGTTAGAGACAGTGAATGGAATTTGCTGGGTCTCTTGAGAGTCTTTAGAGGACCTTGGTAAGGTATATAGGGACAAACAGTGGGACATACAATGTTCAGAACCAAGGAACAAGGAGCCTGCTTCCCAATTGTTGTAGGGGTTATGCTTCTGTAACCAGGGCATGCCTAGAACCATTGGATAGTGGGCCGATCTTATAATGTCAAATTTAATCCTCTCTTGATGGTGGTTTATAGAAAGCAGGATCTCTTTAGTTTGAAGGGTTATGGGTCCCGAAGACAGGGGTCTCCCATCAATAGCTTCTACAGGTTGCATTGTCTCTCGAATTTAATGTGGAATGTTGTGAGTAGTCACCCAATCATGATCTATGAATATGCCCATGGCTCTGCAATCCAATAATGCCAGGATGGAGTAAGATTCTTTCTTGGAAGGCGATCGGAATGCCTGTAAAATCACAAGATTATTTTGTCCAGGAGAGTTCAAGGAAGGAATTGATGTGGAACAGACATCTCTCTCCCGAAACTGTGCCCCTTCTAGGATTGGGAGCTGGCGTTTCCCGAACGCCGAGGAGGAGCAATAGGGCACTCTCTCACGAAATGTTTATCGGAGGCGCAAAACATACACAGACCAATGTGAATCCGGCGCATTCTTTCTTGTGGGGTAATGGGTCCACAGAAGGCCCCCAATTGCATGGGTTCTGGATCCGAGGTTGGAGAAGCTGTGGGCTCTGGTCTAGATGGGTGGTCTGTGACAGCCTTTTGGAAGGTTGACTTAGACTTCTTTTTCTCTGCCTTTCTTTCCTGGATTCGAAAGTCGATTTGCAAGGAAAGGTCCATGAGAGCCTGGAAGGAGTTTGGGCGAGCTACCCTGGCTAACTCATCCTTTATTTCTTCATTCAGGCCCCTTCGGAAGAGGGTGAAGCTGGCTTCTTGAGACCAATCAGCTTCCTTTACAAGTTGTTTAAAGCGGGACACATAGGTAAGCATATCCTGGGATCCTTGTTGAAATTCAAGCAAATGTTCTTGAGCGCTATAAACCTGCTCTGGGCGATCAAACATGGCCTTTAGAGTTTCCACGAACCCATCATATTTATCCAGGAGGGCATCACCCGAATTGACTAGGGGGGTTGCCCAGGTCAAGGCGTTACCAGTGAGGTGTGAGATCATGAACCCCACCTTTGCTCTAGGAGTGGAAAAGTAGTATGGCTTGAAGGTGAAGTCTACCAAACATGAATCAAGGAAGGCACGGAGGGTCTTTGAAGAACCATCAAATTTGTCCACTACTCCTCCCAATAACATGCTTTCCTTAGTTGCAGAGTCACGTGACAAAACTAACTACTTTAATGCAGCATTCTCAGCTTTAAGGTTCTGAACTTCTGTGGTTAGTTCCTGCATGCCTCGCATGAGGTCTTGAACCGCGGTTTCCATCACTGTGTCTGTATCATTTTGTAGGCGTCTCAATCTGTCACAAGTCTCTCCCCTTCTCACCTATTTTTGTTGTTTGCTTGAGACCTTCTTTGGGGACTTCTTTCGCACGGTCCGGGATTTTTATAAACCCGTGTGCTGGTCTTCGGATTCCAGCGTGAGGATAACAATCCAACTCCAGGATACGTTCAGATGTCCAGGACGGAGACCAGGAAGGAACAAAGTCTGAGCTCGTAGACACGGAATGCCGTGACTCGAGCGCGGGCAAAAATCCAGGAAGTTATAAGGTAGGTTTGAGGAAAAGAAGGAAGGAAGGGGGATTCAAGGAACCGGGAAACAGGATTCAGTAGAAAGCCCTGAGCGAACTCCGGCAACACACGTCCAACTACAGCAAGCGGTAGCGTTGAGACTCACAGAGCAGCGGGGGCATGTCTGTTTAGTAGAACGGAGTGCGTGGAACGCAAAGACTGGCAAGCAGCATTCTGTGTGAAGCGGCCATGTTGGAAGTAGTACTGCATTCAATCCCCTATGGGTCAGGGAACACGATGTCCAGAAAGGATGTAGGTGATGGTTCATGACACCAGAGGGGGTGTCTCAACTGGAGCGTCAGGTCCAGAATTTGTCCCAGCATCTGGGTCGCATGTTGAGGGCTCAGCAGAACCCTCAGATGAACATGGCAGCTCAGAACTCCACAACCCAAGGGTCTGGTACCCCAGAGCAATGACAGGGAGAGAACCCTGATAATCCACCGGTTCCAAGGGAGGAGGCACCGGGGAAGGGGGGTGTAAAGCCTTAGAGGAAGCTTCCTTCCCCACTTGTGAAAAGCCCCTGGAAACCCAGGAACCAGAACCAAAATCTCCTGCCCCCGAAGGTCTGCAACCTAAGCAACAGAGGGCGGGTAGGAGAAATAAAGGACCTAAAAAGACCCATCTTGTGGAGGAGGTTGGTGTCCTCCAATGTGAAGGAGAGGGGTCCTCAGAGGACTCTGGGAAAAGGATCTTCTCCTTCAGGGATGGGGGAACTCCTCCCAAAGAAAAATGGGCCCAGAGAGATCCTAATAAAGAATGGGTAAATGTGGGGATGGAGTTATAACTGCCCACCATTGAACCCCAGAATGATTGCTTGGAAAACCACCCTGCCCAAAAATATCCTGGTGACTGCCTCCAAAAAGGGGGTGGGGGTGGCCCAGAATCAGAACCAGGGGAGCCCAAAACTCACCCAATATCCAACTATCCTATTTTTTTTTGCAGATCCCCAAGCTTCCACACACAATCATGCCCAAACCTATTCTGGGGACTGCCTCCAAAAAGGGGTGTGGGGGTGGCTCAGAACCAGAGAAAGAAGATTCCCTAGATCCCCAAAGCCATTCTGGGGACTGTCTCCAAAAAGGGGGGGGGGACAGCCCCGAATCAGAAAGGGAGGAGCCTGAGACTCCTCGAATCCCTGAGTGTGAAATTTCCTGCTCGGATTCCCAAACTACCCAACTCCATTATGGGGACCGCCTCCAGGAAGGGGGGGCATCCCAGAACCAGCACCAGAGGAACCCCAAACCTCACCAACCACTTCTGTTGACTGCCTCCAGAAAGGGGGGGCATGCCAGAGTCAGAAAGAGGGGAGCCCGAAACTCCCGAAATAGTGGTGTGTCAAAATTCTTTGCCGGATCCCACAACTCCAACACCGACTCTTGACCCAACTATCCCGGTGTCCGAGTCAGAAATAATTAAATTGACCATCGAGCTTACCAAGAACGCCCATTACCTTTGCCCATTGGAGGAGAAAGAAGGTAGATTCTACGCCTCCATCCAAGTGCAAGGGCAATATGCAATTCCAGCACTGGTGGATGCTGGATCCCAAGCAACTCTGCTGTCAAAGAGGATCTTTGAGCAGCTTAATTCAGGAAGTGGGGAGAGATAGCAGATCCCTCTCACCCCTCTTCCTGGACAACTCCAGAACTTCGATGGGAAGGAAATTCCTGTCGAGGGGTCTGCAGAGCTGGAAATTAAACTTGGGTGACACAAAATGAAGCACCCGGTCATAGTCGTGGTGCCAGAGGGAACCCCCTGTCTATTAGGGAATGACATCCTGCGAAGGTTGTCTCCCCTAATAGACTGTGTGAATAAGGTACTCTGGACCCAGACTCACAGGCCCATCAAATTAACCATGTTAGTCTAACCAAACCAGACCAAATTAAGTTCTACCTTCAAAATAATGACATACCTGACGTTACCATAATTGCTGTGGGACAACAAACCGGTAATGGGAACTCCTCTCCATTTCTACAAATCAACCCTCCTTCCGGTCTTAAGTGGCATTCCACACTGGAAGGAGATACCCTGAAATTCTTTACTAATTCACAATCAGAAAATCCCAATTCCATAGCCAAAATTGATATCAAACCAGCACAAAGCTTAGCTGGCATCCTGAAGAAGGGCGTACAGCTCTTCTTCCAGATTCATTTAAGTCACGGGAAGGAGTCTGTCCTTGCCGGAGTTGACTTGAATAGCGAAGAAAGCTTCATTAGCGAAGTATTATTCAGGAAACTCCCAAAAGTCCAGACCCTGCCTGCCGTTGAGCCAATTGGTCCATGGGTATGGGGCCTGGAAACTCCCTGTTCCAAACAACTTCTGATTAGCAGTAGCATAATCAAAATTTCTAGAGATTAGAAAAGCATAGTACATAGTTGTTGGGCCATGCAAGGTGTTCCTTCCGCCTTTTATATGGGCAGTCACCTCCTCAACCAACTCGAAATTAATTTGGACCCCAGTTATTGCTTCTCCCAACTGGAGAGTAAATCTCAGGGTCCCGGCAATCCTAAAGAAAGCCTTCTGGTCAGCCCAGCACTACGGTAGGAATGAAAGTTCAGAAATCGAGGAGAGGTCACCATCCCAGGCCTCAACTACAGAATCCGCATTCCCAGAGGTGACTTGCTGGCAGAAAGACAAGTGGGTCCCCATCAACCAGCTAAAGAGTTGCCATCCCAGGCACACTTTCGGCAAATAGAAGAGCCTACCAGAAACCCAGAGGGAGAGAATCCGGACACCTAGGGAATTGTTAAAATATTGAATACATGCACGGAATATTATAAATTGTCATTAAATGTATGTGTCTATCCCACTGCTGAAATCCCCCTGGGAACAGCAGTGGGAACATTTCCATACCTGTGTTATGTTCTGTTTTCTAGTATTGGCACTAAATATACCTAATCACCAAGGAGGACCTCCTCGGGGACCCGGAGGAAAAACCCAAGAAATCCGGAGTGTCACTCCACACTGGAAAGGAAAGCATGAGAGAAGACGGGAGTATCATTCCCATTCCAACCAGAACCAGCGAGGAGAGCGTGTCGGATCAATCGCTGGCGGGAGAAGCAACCAGATTTCTTCACATGGACAGAAAGAAAAATCCCACGTGCCCAACTTCCCCACGACTGGAAGTCAAGCCGAAGTCCGGGGGGGGATGAGGGATATTGTTACCCATGCCGATGCGCCCCACTGCATCCCTGTACAAATGGGGAAAGAAACAGCCAAAAATGGATGCGCTAACCCCTGTGCACGCAAAAATCTGCAAAACTGCACATGGGTCACATTCACCCAAGGCTGCACACCCCTGCCACATAGTCAAAGTGGGGGTGACAACAGAATTCTCACTGCAGGAGAATGCCAGTGGATGCTGTTACATTTCACATGAAGCAAGGCAACAGAATTGGGCTAAAAACCGGAAATGCCTTTTAAAAATGCAGCTTTGCAACCTTCAAAGTGCTGTTTTGGCGCTAGATCCATTAATTTTGCAGTGAATCATTGAAATTAAAAGAATTACAGATCATCCAGTGTGGCCAGAGAAGCCGGGCCTCATTGACTGACAACAGCTAAGAAATGTATCTCATGAAAAAGGCACACCAGCAACATTTCTTTCAGTTCCACGGGAACAATGCGGCCAAAAATGGCAAAACATGTAACCATTTCAGTGGTGCAGAGGAAACTCTGATGTAAGGGATTCAGTTTAAATGTGCTTTTTCCATGAAGAAGTGCAAAATCGCCTGTTTAAAGCATGCTTTTGTGAAAGCCCTAATTATTTAAATGTCCAAATCCCTTATAAACTGTGTTCATTTCTATATGTTTTAAAGGAAAGATCTTAAAGTGAATCTTATAGTCAAAACCCAGTTTTGAGTTAACTATTTAATTCTGACTTGACACTGCCCAGTTTGGGAAAGATGACACTCCAGGATGACACTCCCCTGCTACAGGAAGGCTTAATTGATGCTGGACGTTCTCTCATATTGAAAACAATGAACTCATCAGACTTTCGTCTCTGGCCAAGCCAAGGACAATGGCAGGCTGAGCACTGATCCCTTTAGGGGAGGGGCAGGAAACTTCCCTCTGGACCCCACCCTGATCAAAGGAATGTGACAGCTGTTGCCTGTTGAAAGGAAAGTTACAAAGAAAAAAAACTGCTGAAAGACATTGGTTGTTTAAAATGCCTATTTGTGATTAAGCTTTGAAAACATTTAACTGTGCCCCGTGAAGGAGGACAAATCTAAAAATTGGTAGTTGTGGATCTAATTTTATGCTCTTTCTGTGAAAACGTGAGTGAACCCTGTACTACATAAGGACCCAAAGTTAAACAAAAAGAATAATTGTGCCAAAACTATTTATGCTGCAAATATAATATTGTATACCCATGTTCTAGGGATAATTGCACAGATATGTACTGGATTAGGAATTTTAGGCCGAACCGTTATGATTAAAATTGACAAAATTCCACAGAACAACAAAGACAGCTCTTACGAAGATGGGAGTTAGATGTCAGGATAACCCATAAACTATGTATGTATGTGTCTGATTTTATTAGAGGGCATAATTATAGGAATGTGCATTTTTGGGGAAGTTACATTGTGGTTCAAATCAATATGGGAGTTCCCAAATCACACAAAAAAAGAAATGACAGCTCTTTCTGACTTCCAACCAGAAAAAGGCAAGTGCCTTTGACCTATCACAGCCGTGGGGGTGTGGTTTGAAATTCTGCCCCTACCATAAACTTTGTGAGTCACTTGGCATGATAAATATAGGGACTTCACCACACACAGACACACACTGATTCCTGACTCCATCCTGATTGCCGCGTGACGTCCTGTTCCAGATTTCTTCATCTGGCAGCTGATTACAGACTTCTTTGCAAAACCCAGGACTCAGCATTTGCTGAGCTCTTTTCAGCTAGGCCCAAATCTTGAACCATCCCAAACTTAAGAGAAATTAATTCTGATCCAGTTTGGCTTGCTACCATTAAGGCTTGCCTGCTGAAACTCGCCATCACGCTGATCTACCGTGTTCAGTGACCAGAAGAGCCAATCCAATCCAATCCAATCCGAGGGCTGTACAATTGACCAGAACCGCCCAGCTGACAATTCCGCCAGAGGTGCCCTGCTGCCCGTAGACTGATCTGTGATGACCAGAACTTGACGGTCCAATCTGAATTTACAGTGGACTGTAAGTATAAACAGGAATCATAGTAACCCATAGTATATTCTCTTGTCCTATCCCAATCTCAACCTATCCCATCTTTAACTTCAGAACCTCCAATATTGTCAGAACCATTCTTGCAACCCTGTTTGTAATCCATAGTGTAGCGCTGATTTTCTCATTTGTTTCATTAGACCATAAGCCATTAATGATTTGGATTAAATAAAGTAATTCCCATAAAGAAAACGTAGCATCCGCCACATGAAGTGTTACAAGTGGCCATGCGTAACTGTGGTGATTCCCAGGCAGCATTCTCTTTTTCTCAGTCATTAGTATGGTTTAAATAAAACCAATCTGTCATTTTAAAATCGAATTTCTGCTTTTCTCTGCTCTATTTTTTTTCTAAAACTCCTCTCATTAAAACTTACATAACTTCTTCAATTCTATAGCTGGAGACCTAATTTCAACTCCCAGTTAAACCTAAGTCCTGTAGCTACATCCACAACTGCATTGCGAAATAGTATATTTGACCCATTTTTATTAAAAATCGCATAGCAGAAATTAGGCGCGAATTCGCATTTTGCAAAAGTTTCTCACATGTCTTTTTCTCATTCAAAGTATTTCCACACTCCCATTCTGATTTAAAGTGTGTTCTGTTGCTCATCTTGTAGCTTATGTTTGTTAGAACCTGTTTAGTGTTGCTCCCATAGGAATTTATATCAATTTAAGCATTTTTGCACATTTTTCATTGCTTCACCAAGCCATTTTCAACTGTCAGTTTAAAAAGTGTCAATTTCCAAAAATGCTTTTCTCTCTTGTTTGGGGAGGGAAGATTATATTCAAACACTGTACTCTGTTCTTATTCCTGAATACCTGCTGATTACTTTCATCTGTGTAAAATTGCTCATTTGTGCATTAAGAACTTTGCAGCGGGAAACTTTAACCTAAGCGCTATCTTTTCAACAAGCCAAAACTGTTCTTTTTCCTGTGTTTTCTATTCTGCATTACTATAAGTGAATTCAATTGCTTTACTTACTTTCTGAACTGTTGATTTGTCATCACATTGGTGATTGCTGCCCATATATATATATATATATATATATATATATATATTTATTAAAATTTGTGTTTGATTTGAATTTTAAATAAGTAAATAAATATTTACCTTTATCAACAAGCCTGATTCCTGGTCCACTGTAAACTGGGGAGTATTTTGAGACGGGTGTGATATGAGTGGTATATCACTCAGGATATTGACCTATAGACATAATAAATAAGTATTTCATCTGTGCATTACATGCTAGGTGAGACCCGGGTGTGTGCCTGATTGAAATCCTTAACAGATTTTCTGGCTTGTGCCGTGATTTTGAGTTCGAGTTACTGCCCGTGACAGTCTAACACAGCATACTAGCCTGCAGGGTACAGACACCTTGCTGGGTTGGTGTACTGTGCTACACTGTACAAGCACCTCTCAAAATAAATACTCTGAAAATCAGGCCTGTTTCTAAAAGTAAATTCACCCTAAAATAAGTCATAAGGAAATTGATATTTCCAAAATGGCGATCCCAGTAGAAATTAATATGGCTAGGGAGCACCTCCTGCACAGACTGGTTGTCGGGGGTGAGTGTCCAGAACAGAATGAGCAGATCTGGCTACAAGAAATCAAAGAATAGGTCCTTAATATAAATCCTTAATATACCGCCCATCAGAATCCACCAGTGTTACCGTAATGGCGGTGGCACCAGTTCCACACTTTGCTGATGCGTGCGGCCGCCAAGCCGTAATTGTACCTTGTTTCCGGCACCACGCTGTGACGGAAACGGTACCACTGCCATCACGGTAACACCGGATTATTTACGCCAAACTTGTAATGAGGCCCATCTGGGAAATGTATTTTTTAATCTGTAATTTTGTACATGGTTGTACATGTTTTCAATGCTGCTCGAGTTTCAAGTAAAGAGAGAAAGCATAATCCTTTGCCTCCGTGTCTTTAATAGAATCTTGACTTTCTATAACGTTAGTATGGAAAATCAGTATTTGTCCATTGACTTACATTGGGGACAGTGATATTTTAGGAGGGAAAAAGTAAAAACCTATAAAAAATAGCAACTTTGTTGTGTGGGAAAAGCACTGCTGTCTCCCTTCCTAAACAGCTAGAGTTGGCTTTATGTAGATGTCTCAATTGATCAATGCTTGTATCTAAAAAATGATCTGTTTTCCTTTTTTAAATAATGTATTACTGTGGTTTTTATAAAACCTTACACGTGCAACCAAAAATTCCAACAAAATAGTGACAGATTCAAATAACACACACACAATTCTCCCTTGTTATATAAAACCATCTACAATGATATCTTCATTAATACGGATCATTACAATTCAGATTTTCAACAATAACGTTACAGAAAGTCATAGTTCTATTAAAGGCATTGAGGTGAAGGATTATGCTTTCTTCTTTACTTTCTCGAGCAGCAAACATTAACAATATAGCACAAAGCATAGAACTACAATGCCCAAGGTAGTTTGAGTCTTTGGTAGTTCATATTTTTATTGGTCCTTTAAAACATGTGACCTTTTTAACCAATAGTCCATAACCAGCCTTATAAACACTTTCCACCATCGTAATTCATCCTATTTCGTTCGCTTGTCTTCTAAAACGTGTGCGCCCCAACCGGTAAACGCTAACTGAATTCAACTTCCAATCCAATATTCACATCCCTGACGGTTTGTTGTCCGGGATGGAACCTTCAACATAAACCATATCTCAGACACTTGTTCTATTCGGTTGGGTAATCGTGACACATTATCATTTGCATAACAGAACCACATCATAACATCACCATCACATCATTTCTCATGATTATTAGGGTTGGATAATCCTTCGCCTCTGTGTCTTTAATAGAATTATGACTTTCGGTAATGTTAGTGTTGAGAATCTGAATTATATGTCAAGACCCAGAGGCTCGGATTATGCTTGTTCAAAACGTACCTACCACCAGCGTTGCCACTTTTCCAGCGGCTTGAAATAACATGTTTTGAATGTCGATTCATTTGACCAGTCAGCTGCCCTCATAATGTCTTCCAGTAGAGCTCCCACATTAAAGGCCTTAGAAGCCATTGCTCCCCTCACTGAATGGGCGCCATAGCATTCTATATCATCGCCTGCTTGACTCATCACCCATTTTGCCCATCATGCCAGGGTTGCGGGAGCCACTGCACCGAATGGTCTCCTTAGCTCGATGAGCAGCTGAGAGACCCTTGCAGGTCGCAGGTCTTTCGTCATGTTTTCGTATATCCGTAAATATCGAACCAGGCATAATTTAGGCTGATCAGGGAATGATTCATATGATACTGTTCTCAAATGTGTTTTTGTTCTCCTCGTGACATGAAATGTTACCCCTGAAGGAGATGATGATTTTTTGTTAGCTTCTAATGCTCACGTCAGAAACCCTCTTGCATGACAATAAACATAGTAGGGTCGTCATTTTGCCAGATAAAGCTTTCCTGGATAGCTCGCTGTTGTCAGGCAAAGATATGAACATTCTCAAAACCCTATCTACATCCCACAACTGGGTGTATTTCTCTTTTGGAGGCCTCAGCAGTCTAACACCCTTCAGCAATCTGCATATCAATGTGTGTTCCAACTGCTAACCCCTCTATCTGTGTATGACTCGCTGATATCGCTGAGCAAGCCGTATTAATGGTGCTGTAGGCCTTGCCTTGTGCCACCATCTGAGCTAAGAAATTAGCTACGTGCACCACATCTGTTCTAGAGGGATAAATGTTCCACTCCATGCACAGCTATGCCAGTTTGCCCATGTTGGTCTGTAAGCTTTCCTGGTCCCTGGAGCCCAGGACACCTCGATAATATGTTCAGCCTCACTCGATAACCTTGGCCTAGACCAGGATCCCCAGAAATGTCCCATGCAATGAGGCTGCTTGACCGCACTAGAGGGTAGCTGTCTCCTGAGGGGTCTTGCATGATCAGGTCGTACTTCGGTAGAGAAATCGGATTATTGTGCGACATCTCCAGAAGATCTGGGGACTATGCCTGCCCCTTGTAATCTGGAGTTATCAGAAGCAGCAACTCCCATTGCCTGTTGACCTGGGCCAGCTTTCTCGCTATCATTGAAAATGGCGGGAATGCATATTCCGTGTTCGGGCCCCAGATCTGGAGAAATGCATCTGCCGCCTCCCGCCTCCAACCACCCATCTCGGGGTCTGGCCTCCAACTGAAGAACCAATGTATTTGTTTGTTCAATCTCAATGCAAACAGGTCTCTCTGACATGGACCCCATCTTGCCATCAACTTCTGGACTACCCCCTCGTCCAGCTTCTATTCACTGGCATCTCTGAGTAACCTCGAGTTCCAGTCGGCTACTTCGTTCTGACAGCCTGGTAGATATTCTGCCGTCACTGACACTTCCCTCTGTAGACATAAGTGCCAAAACTCAATCACGAGATCCACCAACATTCTGGATCTTTTGCCGCCTAGTCTGTTTATGTATCTGACTGTGGACTTGTTGTCCATTTTGAGGAGTACACAACATTGTGCTCTCCCCTGTGTCCAGCATCTCACTGCAAACGAGCCCGCAAGCATCTCTAGGCAGTTGATGTGCTGATGTAACTCCTTCTCTGACCACCTGCCACCTGTCGACAGATCTCCACATGGGGCACCCCAGCCCCATCTGCTGGCATCAGACTCTATTATTAGGTTCGGGGATGAGCCAAATATTGTTCTGCAGGCATCCATGTGTTCTAGCCACCACTCCAGCTCCTCCTTCGCATCCTGCGATAGGGGCACCTTTTTCTCATAAGATACGCCCCTCCTGAGATGCTGAATCTTTAATCTCTGGAGGGCTCTGTAGTGGAGTGGACCTGGAAAAATCGCTGAATTGATGATGCCAAGCGTCGCACCAGTCTGGCTATCTCTTGTTACAGCATCACCTCTTTCGTTAGAGGATTCCTGATTTCTTTTTTGATGTTGTTCACTTTGTTCAGAAGGAGGCTCAGCGTCCCTTCGAGACGTGTCCACCATGAACCCCAAAAATCCCATGGTCTGCTACGGTTGCAGGAGAGATTTCTCCCAATTCACCAAAAAATCTAATCTCAGTAGCAGGTCTATTGTGGAGACCTCTTGTTTCTTGATCAATACCCTGTCGTGACACATTATGCCCAGCTCCCACAGGGTTTTTGGTTTTGTGCTATATCAAATAAACAAACAAACAAACAAACAAACAAATATGTTGTCTAGGTAAATGATCAGACGTAACCCCTGCTCTCTGAGATACGTCACCACTGGTTTCATCAACTTTGTGAAGCACCACATGTCAGCCCGAAGGGCAAACATGTGAATTCCCATATCTGGTCTTCCCATCGGAATCATTGAAATGTCCTCTGATTCTACAGCAATGAGCACCGTCAAGTATGCAACCCTGAGATATATTCTGACTAGCCAGCCCCCTTGCTGGAAGATGTCTTTTAGGAGGTGTATACCCTCCATCTTGAAGTGCCTGTAGACCACAAAGCTGTTCCACTCCCTTAGATTTATGACTGGCCTCAGTTTGTGGCACCCTTTTACTAAAAACATATTGCTTAAGAAACTCCCAGAAGGATCTGTCACTCGTACAACGGCAGCTTTCTGCTCTAGACCTCTTATTTCTGTGTCTAATAGTGACCTGTCCGCTGCACTCTGCTCCAACTCGTTTGGCCATTTCTCCTGTACTGGACCGGTATAGGTCTACATGAAAGCCTTGGACTGTATCTATAACCCAATCATCAGAGCATATGAGGTACCACTTCTTTACGTTTTGCTCTAGTCTCCCGCCTACTGTTGGCACCTCCTCTCTCAACCTTTGTGCATGAGCTTCTGCTCACAACTGTGTTGTGTTGTTGTTGACAATCTCTTGTCTCCAGCCCCTTCCACTTCCTCTCGATGGGAAGAATGGGTTGAGATTCCGATCGTCCTGTTTCCATTGGTTCCTATCATTGAAAGATCTGTTGTATGCAGAGCGGCTGGCCGAGCGGCCCCTTCCTCTGCCGGCCAGCCCAAAAATGGGTTTACCAAACACCCTCTTCAGGGACGCATGGGCTTTATCTATGGAGGTTTAGGAGTTAGCGAACTTTGTTAACTCCTTTATGAACGAGTCACCAAATAACTTCCCTTTAGCAGCCACAGCTACCTCAGACGTGTCCAACTCGCTGAGCTTAGGGCCTATCTTTACAAGGAATGATCTTTGCCTCTCTGCCGTTACTGCACTGTTGGCATTACCCAACAGGCAAACCGCTCTCTCTGCCCAGCCTGTCAAGATCAATGGGTCGATGGCTTCATTCTTCTCTTTAGCCTCTTCAGCTGTTTGTAATATTTTAGTAAGTGGTGCAGCCACATCAAGCATATTGTCTTGACATGACTGTCAGGGCCTGTATAGACCTTTCTTGATATCCTTCACATATCTTCCCATAAACGTCACCATCCGCTCATCAATCTCCAGAGTTTCTGCTATCCTTTCCGGGAGATGAGGCCATTTCACCATGAGCTTGTTTCTGGCCTGCTTTGCTAGCGGCGCCTAAGGCCCGTTTTCAAATATGCTGCTATTTTAGTTGGCAGTTCCCACTCAGCAGATTGTGGGTGTACAAGGGTATCTGGGTCGAAATCATCCCCGGCTTCCTCTTCCATATCTGCAGCCTTCTTTTTCTTAGGAGCTTTTTTATGCCCCTCTTCGCTGGAGGATGATATTACCCCCACTTCCTCCTCAGAGGACTGAATCCGCCAGACGTCTTACTCATACTCATCTGAGCTCTCTGAGGAAACATCCTGCCACCTGCTGTCTTTTGCTCTCGCTCTCACTGCCTTTCTCTTACTTTTCACTTTCTGTGACGTGCCTCGGGGCTTCTTGGCCTTGCGTGACTTACAGGCTCTTTTTCTTCCCCCTTTCCCTCTCCCATGTGCACCCGCTCCGCTGAGGTGTTCCACACTTTAAGAAGCTTTAACCAGTCCTCCATGAGAGACAACAGGTGGGATCATTGTCCCCAACTGGCACCCAGAGCCTTCTGTATGACCTGCCCCATACTGGACTGTACTCTTCTTTTGGCTGACTTAAGCCCTTCCTTCTTCACTGAAGCTAGACATCATGAATAACTCTGGGATAATGCTCACAAAAACACAAAACACAGGATTCATGGGCCTGTTCCCATCAAACATATATATATATATGAATAGAACATTTGCAGTAAAGCAGACTCAGTGGCTAGACTCCTGCCACACAGTTTTTACAGGGGACTATGCCCGTCAATATTATATTGAATTTGTTGCGTACTTACAGCAGGCAGGTGGCGCTGTCTCGCTCTGGTGAGCGCTCTGACAGCAGTCTATGGATTCGTAATACACACGCGTGCTGTGTGAATACATGTCTCTGTTAATAAATGTCTCTGTGATCAATTGTCGAGCATGGGTACCCGTGCAAGCTGATCACCGAAATACAGAATATATCCTGATCTCGTCACGAGCCTCTGAAGCGCTGTCACACCAACAGTCACAGAATTCTGTACTGAGGTGCACCAGAACTGCGAGGCACCTGACGCCCTCCGGCCGACTTCCGTGACTGCAAGTCCCCCTGTGTGATGGCCTCAAAGACTGTGGACCTCGGAGCCCCGCTCCGACTCGCTGTGTCCCTTAATAACTAATCTGCGGATAAGCTCCGCCACACCCTAGTGAAGCGCTGCACTTGTACTGACACCCCCAACCCGAGCGCAGCCCCAAATCACATTAAGCACCTTATTTCACATAATTGAAAATACAGATAGGCAAATATGTACCCAAGCAGCAAAGAAAGAGGACAAAAAATAATGGTGGACAGTGTTTATAAGGCTTGTTATGGACTATTGGTTAAAAAAGGTCACCTACATTGTGGATTGTAGTTTTATACTTTGTGCTATATTGTTTATTGTTAATTTTTGCTGCTCGACAAAGTAAAGAAGAGAGAAAGCATAATCTGAGCCTTCGGGGTCTACTTGAAGCCATGGACAAAGGCAAATCCTCACTCTTCTTACTCTTGGATCTCTCGGTGGCCTTTGATTTGGTTGACCATAAGATCCTGTGCAAACATCTCAAGGACACCGCCCACTTCTCCCATGAAGCCACCACCTGGATAACCTCCTTCCTGGAAGGCTGGGCCATGAGGGTCTTCTCCGATTATGCCTCAGCCACCCCTTCCCCCATTGAGTGTGGAGTGCCACAAGGATCCTGTACCTCCCTCACTCTATACAATCTCTTCACCCTCCCACTGTTCAGCGACCTCGAAGAATTTGGCATAGCTTTTACCACCTATGCTGACGAAACACAAATTCTTCTGCCCCTTACTGGGAACTATGAACAAGACCTTAACACACTCCAAAAGACTTACACATGCATCCAGGTCTGGATGGCAACCAATGGTCTCTGCCTAAATGGGGGAAAAAAACAAAATCCTACTGATAGGCCCCAAAGAGTCCCTAAAAAAACTGAATGACAAGTATTATTCCTTCAACATTGAGAATATGGCTATCACAGCTTCCACTGCAGTGAAAACTCTTGGGGTATTCCTTGACGCCACCCTATCAATGGACAGGCAAGTCAGCGCCATCTCATCCTCAGCTGCACTCACTACAAAAATCATCAACGCAGTAAAACCACACCTATCACCAACCAACTGCCTCAACATCGCCAGAGCCACCACTGGCGCAAAACTTGACTACTGCAACATCCTGCTCCTAGGCACCTCCACCAAAAACATTAACAAACTGCAAACGGCACAAAACAATGCCCTCAGAGCGGCCCTCAGAATACCTAGGAGAGAACACATCTCACAGGCAAGAAAAGATGCCCACTGGCTACCCATCAAAGAACGCCTAACATTTAAAGCCCTCACGGTCATTCACAAATGCATTACGCAGACAGCCCCTGCCTACCTGTCTGAAAGAATACACCTTGCTCCAGCCCACAGACCAAGGCGGGACCAATACTCCCAGCTATTATCATTTCCAGTTTTCAATAGAGCCAAAGCGGGCGGTACGAGCTTTGACGTACTAGCCCCCAAAGCTTGGAACGCACTCCCGCCCAACCTACGCCATGAAAAATCTCTCACAGTCTTCAGAAAGGTGCTAAAAACGAATCTATTCAACTAACCGTCCCTACAATGCCTAACCTGTACGACTGCCTACGTAACAATTTTTCCCCAAATCTCTACAACTGCTATGTAATGTACCTGTACTAAGTGAATAGGCTGTAACAGCGCCACAATGCCTACGGGCTGCTGGGCACTTTATACATTTAAATAAATAAAATAAAGAAATAAAATAAAACCTTTAATTGATGCATTTTATTACACTCACTAGCTTTTATAATAATTTCCTTTTATCGATAATTACTAAATACTTGTGACACAAATTATTGATTTAACTGATTTAAAATTCTTAAAAAACACCATTAGAAAATGTACTAGCGATACTTAAGGACCATTCATGCAAAGCCTCCAGATAAATAATGTGTTTAAAAAACTTGAACTCTTTATTTGCAAAGCATGTAATTGACAGCTTACATGACCCATCAGCCTAAAACAGAGGCCCGGTAACAGTATCATTGATCCATACATAACTGACCCCGAACCCCTCTCCCCCCTCTAAGAAATTAAAGAAAATAAAATGTCCCCTTTATTCACATTTAGCATTAATACACCCTGCCCCCACCCAAAACAAAAATGGTAACCATAATTATAAAAGTAATAATAATACACACACATTGTAGAAGTGTTTGGCTTTTTATATTCAGATAGAGGCCATACGGTAGAGCACATAGTTTCGCTTCCCAGATACCAGCATCTTTTGATGGGAAATATTATGTGGGGCAGCACTTGTTGAAGTTGTTCTTACATCCCTGCTACTAGTTCAGTTGCGAGACATCTATGATGAAGGAGGCCCCTGTCCATATTTCCGTCTTATTCAATGTATATGTCCAATATATCCCTAAAGTGGTCTGCTGGTACAGGCCTGCCTCTCAGTCTCATGATGGAGCATTCAAGTAAGCACATTTTGGTAATCATCGTTAAGCATGTTTGTTTGGTAGGTACTTAGTCTCTTTTCCAATGCATTATTAAGAGCTTGTGTGCTGAGAAGAGGATTAGGTGTGCCAGTTTTCTTAAAATTGGGCCGGTGTGCCAGTCCACATCATCTGCGCCAAACAGCATTGGCCCAGGGGCTAAATCAATAGTTATGTTGGGAACCTGGGTAATCATTGTATGGACCCTTTTCCAATATGCCTTAATCATAGGGCATGACCACAAGATATGGCCCATTGTACCCATCTCCTCACACTGTTGCCAGCACGCTGGTGAACGAATAAGACCCATACAGTAGAGTTTACTGAGTGTATAGTACAGCCTTTGGATCAGTTTATATTGTATTTCTCTGTTGCGGATATTGTGTGACGTTGATGATAGGTTTTCGAAATAGTCGTATATATCGCCTACGTCTATTGGGATGTTTAAGTCATTGGACCATTGTGCTGCGAGTATTATGTTGTGTTTGATGTTGTTCGGGGTGCAGATGGTGTAGAATGAGCGTATTCATGGGAACTCAGTCGGATTTTGTTCCATTTCCAGTCCACCCGCTGATGGGGTATTCTGCAATGTCTAGCTGGTTGTGTTGGATCTAATCACCTCTCATATAGTAGGGTAATGTACCCACTCCGTGTGTCGTAGTCTGAGTATTTGGCTAGCTTCTTGGATTGGGTAGTGTGGATTGTAGAATGAAAAATTGTATGAATGACATAAGTGTGAATGAGTAGGACACTACATTGGGGAATTTAGAGCACCCAGCGAAGATATGAGAGGACACAAAAAGTAAATTAAAAATTGAAAAACTTGTCCTCTACTGATGAACTATTTAACAGCAGAGATAGGAATTAGATAACAGAGTGTTATGTAGGCTTTGTCCGTGGTCAACAATGCCAAAGATAGTGGCAAATGTGCAATAATTGAACTTAGACAAAAGTGCAATATTTTGTATTCAAGATAATCATGCATGTGTTTTTTAGCAATGTTTTAATTGAGAGTAAATAAATTGATATTTTTGCTAAAAAAACTGTTTGGAAAAAGTATGTTGTAAACTAATGAGTTAAATAACATGCATGACTGAGTCAGAAGAAGGTGCTGGAGAAGCAAGGGACCCTTTAAGCATTAGTGTGGTGTGTTCAGTCTTTTGACATTTTGAGGGCTGTCCTAAAGAGGTCCAGATAAATATTCCCTCTAGTCTCTCAAAATTTTATAAATAGCTTCTTGGAACCCCATCGGTGTATCCCCGTCATAGTTTAGCTGCTTAATAGAACTTTGTGCAAGAGATGGTTTTTAGGATTCTTCTTGATATTTTATTCCTTTTAGTGTTATTCATTAGTTGCATTGTGTTTTTAGGTGTGTTTTATCTAGCATACTTGTAATCTGCTTGCTGAACCATTATTTAATTTCTGTTTCAACCTAAAGCTGCATTAGGGACACAAAATATTAACCGCGCAGTTTATAATTGTGTTGCAACTGCTGTTTTTTTATTCCTGAAGTCTCTGCTTCGTGCATTACATGTGAAAGCAGCTCCTAAAAACTACAATTCCCTCTAACATTGTAGTTCAAAGCCTCCTCTAATTGAAACATCAGGCGCGTCAGCGCCGGAGCATCAGGGACAGTTTGTGGCGGTTCGTGGAAGGTACTGGAAGGGACGGCACGTAAGCCCTGCTCACCATCTCCAGCATGGGCTTACCAGCGGTTCAGGAGGCCATAAAAATAGCACGCAGCAAACTAGAGTCAAACAGCCTCTTATCCTCAGTACAGGTTAGTGCTAATTCAGTGAAGACATTAATGAACCCCATTTCGGGGATGAATGCAGCCGTGCCTAACAACGGACGAAATGATTCACCCTTGTTTTGAGCACCTGTGTCTTCTGCCATTGTCTTACCCCATGAGGTTGCTTTTAAGGCCCATGGGGAGGGCAAACCAACAGGCCAGGCAGAAGAAGCTTGTAGGGCAGGGAAAGCACCCAATCATAATGGGAAACATACCCCTGTCTACCCCCAGTGGACAGTTCACCCTGTCACTGCTTTCTCCTTATTACCTAACTATGCCTCCTATACCCTGCCCCATGAGATTGCTTTTAAGGCCCATGGGGTAGGAGAGCTGGCAGACCAGGAAGAAGTAGATTTCATGGCTAAGGGGGAGTCTAACAACATTAATGCCCCAATTGCTAGCTATATGCAGCTCGCATACATTTACTGGAGCGAAGTAAAAGAGGAGCTTACCTCTATCAGATTGAGGCCAACCCACATTACTCATTTAACCCAAACAACTCGGGATGTACAGGGTATGGTTCCAACCCAGATCTCAGTTCAGTACGGCCCCTCAGGAATAACTACAGCAGCGCCAATAGATAGCAGACCATCAGAGATCAATCCTATTATATATAGGGAGAATAATAGTCCTCCAACATGCATAACAACCCCAAGTGAAAAACTTAAATGTTGTTTGCTTAACATCCGATCGTTAATAGAACATGCTACAGAAATATCTGACTTTGTCTCTGAACAAGGCCTTGAGATGTTATTTTTCACAGAAACATGGATTAATAAAACAATACATCATGCTATGATAATGGCTACTCCGACAGGTTACTCTGCTCTTCATACTGATCGGGAGGAGGGTGGGGATGGTGTGGCCATTCTTTTCAAACAAACTCTGAGGCTATACACCTCCAGCACTCCAGAGAATGACAACTGTGAGGCAATGTTAGTGAAATTAAATGTTAACCCTACATACTCCCTTAGCATACTACTATTATATCGGCCACCTAGAGTAACAGCATTGTTTGAAGAGCAGTTACTTGATCTTTTAGGCAATGCCTCCAAAGATTCCACTGCTTTTATCATTTGGGTGATTTTAATCTATGGGATAGCAACCAATTGGACGAAGAAGCCAAGGATTTGAAGCTATCCCTGGAGTCCATTGGATTTATGCAGTTGGTCTCATCTGCAAGAGACTGGCTCTTAATAAAACATTTGAAACCAACTGTCACCACGGTCGAAAAATGTGTCTGGTCAGACCACTCACATGTGAATTTTGAATTTTATATACCATCCTCTCAAGATCTATCATTAACAAGGAATAAACCATCTATGCTATTGTGAAACCATAAGAAAGTGACCTGTGAGGCTTTTTAACGCACACGTAATACCATTACTACCATCCCTAGAAGATTATATCCCTTTTGAAAAGCTTACTTCCTCTTTAAGAAATGCTAGTAATCAAGCTTTTCATTCCTTAGCCCCTCTAAAAACTGTAAAAAATAAATAAATCTATAGGTCAGAATAAATGGTTCTCTTCGGAAATCTTGGAAGCCAGAAGAGCTAAGCAAAAGGCCAAGCGTTGCTGGAGAAAATCTTCCACAGCCGAATCGGCCACCATTTATAAACAACAGGATAAGCTTATGAACAGACCATTTTTAAAGCCAAAGCAAAAAATCTAAATGAGAAAATACAGCAGGCAAAATCCCAGTCGAAGGAATTATTTATGATTCGGAAGGAACTAAAAAGCGCATCAACGAAGACTCAGAAACCACGGGATAATGCCTGGTGTCAGGTTATTCATGACAGTTTTACTTATAAAATGGAGTAACAACAACAGGCCATTAGAGACCAGGTGAACATGCTCCCTGATACTGAAACTGTAGTGAAATTATCTGTTGTCCCAGAGCAAAATAAACCTTGTCTTTTGCAGTTGACGAAGTGTCTGAGAAAGTTCCAGGAAACTTTAGACCAATTACAAATGTGCCTTTTTTACTGAAAATAATTGATAAGATCGCCTACTTACAGTATCAAACATTTGTAGAGAACAATGACATACTTGCCTCTGAACAATTCGGTTTCCAAGCAAAGCATGGTACGGAGATGGCTCTCCTAGACCTACGATCCAATATTGCCATATCATCGAAGAAGGGAATACAGCGTTACTCCTACTATTGGACTTATCCTCAGCATTTGACTTGATAGATCATGATCTTCTGGTTGAAAGATTAATTGCAGTTGGGAAATGTACTCCCCATGCAGCCAAATGGTTAAAACCTTCTTGGGACCCAGAATGGCTGCATTAGTTAAAGGAAACTCCTTGTCGAGAAAAACATCCCTAACATGTGGAGTACCACAGGGTTCCTTTTTGTCTCCCTTACTTTTTAATGTCTTCTCTAAGCTCCTATGTGACATGCTCATAACACTTGGTGTCCGGTTTACCAACTATGCTGATGATACACAGTTGGTTTTTGAGCTGTCAGGAACGTGTGAGGACGATGTTCAAAGAGTAAATTATGTGTTTGCCGCAATTCAAAAATGGATGGCAGCAAACTCCTTAGCCTTAAATGAGGATAAAACAGAGCTACTAATAATAGGCACACCACAAAAAGTAAAAACATTGGATGATCAGTATACAAGCTTTAGGATAAATGGTAATAATATAATAGTGTCAGAACATGTGAAACCCCTTGGAGTCTTTTTTGACTCCCAGTTATCATTTAAGAGGCATATTTCATACCTGAAACCTACATGTACTTTCTATATAAATCTCCTTTGGCAAATTCGCCCATTTCTGACAAAACAGAATAGAGCCATGATTGCCGGTGCAATCATTAATGCAAAATTAGACTATTGCAATAGTCTCTTGATGGGCACCTCCAAAACAAACGTAAAGAAACTACAAACAATATAAAATGGAGCTGTCAGGGCTGTTTATAGTTTGTGTCGGCGCTCTAAGATTTCGTCTGCCAGGAGAAAACTGCACTGGCTCCCTGTCGACCAGCAAATCAAATTTTAAAGGTGCAGAATTGGTGTTTAAATGTTCGTCAGGAAACGCACCAAGCTATCTTGTCAACAAGATTAAGCCCCTGTAAGAAGAACCCTTCGCTCTAATGGAAATCAAATGCTGCATCAGCCACGAATGACCCTTAAAAAAATTGGCGCAGCCAACTTTAATTTCTGGGCTCCTACTATTTGGAATTCTCTCTCTCTTGATCTCAAGAACTGTGCGTCAACTACTATCTTTAAAAAACAGCTGAAGACATTGCTGTTCGATGGAAGGACGATGTAGCTATTTAGCTCCAACTTTATCCTAGAATACTAGATCCCCACTGCTTTAATGTTCTATATATCTGTCTTTGTCTATGTGAGCACCTTGAGGCCTGCAGGCGAGTGGTGCTATACAAGAAACAATATAGATAGATAGATAGATAGATAGATAGCTAGATAGATAGATAGATAGATAGATAGATAGATAGATAGATAGGGGTCTAGCACTCTAATCTCTGGCCCATGGGATTTGTGTAAAGTGTGTTCTAGGCCGATTGAGTGATTAAGGGGATTGCTCATATGCTAATCCAGGCTGGGGCCACCCGGGCATCACAGCCCAACAGTTGTCTCATCCTATGCCATTGCGTCAGCGATGGGCCTATCAGTGGGTGTAACCTAATGCATTTAGGTAGTTTGTTTAGTGGAATGGCCAGGATTTCTGCTGGGGAATATGGTGCTATTAGGGAGAGTTCCATCAATCTCCAACTATATGTATCTGATGTATCAATCCATCTTTTGGCTGAGCATATTTGGGCTGACTGATGGTAAGTCCGCTAGGCTGGTACTGCCAGTCCACCATCATTTTTGGAGGCCTGTGAAATTTTGAGCCGGATCCTTGCCTTTTTGCCTCTCCAAATTAATTGTGTGTCCAGGTCTGACCTGTTCATGAAGTCAGGGGCACAGGCATGCAGGGGTCGCATGCACAGGAGATCTGGGTGGACACTGTCCTGGTGCCTTTGGCACCAGGCTCATGAACAAAAGTAAACAAGAACATCCATTTAACACCAAAAAGCTTTTATAATGGACATAGCACTTCAGATGCATTAACCTTGAACATTCCATCCATTAAGCAGGATGCATTAACCTTGAACATTCCATCCATTAAGCAGCCCCAAGTGCATTCTTGGGTGTGGCTGCTAATGGATTGCCTTCGCACGTGCTCCCTCTCTAGGAGTAGCAGGGTGTGGCTGGTAAAACGGCCTTAATGAGCGTGGCCACGATCTCAGTAATATAAGCTGCCCCGATCCTCAAGACAGACGCTTCGTGTTGTTCTGCACTTGCAAGCAGCGTAACTCTCACCTTCGCCTGAGGTCAGACTTACCTTTGAAGATCCTGCTTCCTGGACATCCTGCTTCCTGCCAGCAAACTTACTAACTGGGGGAAGCTATTCTTACCTGTACATCTCTTCAGCGAACCAAGTATTCATCTTTACACTTTCCGGAACGCCGAAATCTTCATCTTGGCACCGCAGCACGACATGCTCCATCATCGACAGCAGCGCCTGCAAGGAAAAACAGAAGACAAGGTTAGACATTGAAAAAACAGTCAGTTTAAGGTTGCGCTTCGCCAATCTTCACGCTTTCCTTAAACCATCACTTACCTGCTGTCGAACATTGCCGTAGCATCCATCTTCCATCCGGCCGCGTCTCTTGTCTCACAGCTGCATTGAGGCCGCATTTCCATCTAAGGGAAGAAAACAGAAGAGAGGCATTATTGCAAGCATAAATAGGAGCAACATATAAAGACATTAAACAGAATGAACAGCATCACAAGAGGTCAAGAAAGACTTACCAATCATAAGGAGAAGCATCGTCCCAGCTGGACTGGACTAATCCTTATCAGGGATCAGTGAAGGAACTAGATCCCATTCAACGCGCCCCTGCCAGAAGTAGCAGGACGGAGAGCTTATCTTCCATAATTCACAGGTGAGCTTTATGGGCTGGCGTATGCTCACAGAAACTGTACTTTGGGGTGAAGGGTTCGAGAGGTACAACAATCACAGATTGGCACACTCACACACTCTTATCTCCATGCAGGAGCAGTATCACCACGTATCACTGCTCACAGCTTTTCTACTGAGGGAGAGGCCTGAAGTGGGTGATACAAGTTCAGGGAGGGCTGCAACAGTGCCCCGACGCCTCCACAGAGACCAGGTTAGCGTAACAGTCTTTGTACATTTGTTGCGATGGGGCACAGGGTAGCATCATCGCTAGATATAGGAGTTTTGGGAGGGAGTTCATTTTAAAGGCGTTGATGCGGCCCGCCAATTACAGCCGAAGTGCGTTCCATTTGATAAGATCCAATTTAATCTTTGCCAGGGTAGGTGGGTAGTTCAGGTCTGCAATTTCTTGGATGGTTGGGGCAACATGGACCCCCAGATATTTGATGGAATGCAGCTGGAGGCGAAAAGGGACTACCAAGCCTAGGTCCCTGTTACGCTCACCTGGTTCCCACAGGGGCGTCGATCTCAGACCCGGACAGCTCCGGTCTCCACCAACGTGATGCATAGTGCCGAGATGACTGTCTGGACTGGCCCGCCAAATCTCGTCTGCTTGATCCGTAGTATTCTCCTGCAAGTGGAGAAAGGGATTTAACCACCCGTGGATATGAGTGATAGCCCCCTCCCACTGTTCTCGTTCTCCCTTCTTGTCACCTCCGATATCTCCTTTTAGAAACCTCACCTTGTTTTTAAATGATGAGCTCTCCATCCTGCGTGGATTGCAGGGGCGCGTTGATGCCAGTTTCTTCACTGGTTTGAAGGCGTGGGAGAGTTCCGGAGAGTATTGACTCTGAGGTTCCTGGCAAGGTTTGGTAAGTATCAAGTTCATAGAGTTCAATATGTCTGATGATTCACTCTTGTTCCCCCCTTCCTTGCTTGTCTTGCAACTAAGATTGTGAGAAGATACCCCTCGTGGCAGTTGGTGGCGCTCAGGTAAGAGTCTGTATTACCCGACGCCGTCCGGTAAATGTTGCCGGTGTTTAACGTGTTTTTTTCTCTCCCTTTGCAGGTGCGGCACATGCAGATGTGGAGAGTTATAGAATAATGCCTCCGGTGTTAATCAGGTAAGTCTATGATGATAAGTGTTTTATTTGTTGGTTTTCTCAGCTCACCTTGTTGTTTTCTTTTGTCCCTCAGGTGCCGGAGTTCGGCGAAGAAATGATGGCGACAGCGCCGAATCGAAAGATGCTGCGAGGACTGGTGAGTATGGCGCAGCGCTGCAGCTGGAGATGCGACGCGTACAGAAATGATGTTCTTTCCAGGTCCGGAGGCGAGATGGATCCGAAAATCAGGTGAGGAATTCGAAATAGTTTGTTTTCTAATCTTGTCCTTTTCTTTCCTCTTGGTTTCAGATTCGAGGTGAGCGTGGCAGAAGACTGGATGCAGACTGCAGGCAAGGTGAGCGTTACGCTGCTGGATGCAGAATAACGCGAAGCGTGTGCTGTTGTTCGGGCGTGGTGTAAATTGCCTCCAAAGTAGTTCCAGGTAAGAAGTTCCCTAGAACCACGCCTGAGTAAAAAATAGTCCCTGAAGAAAAATAGTCCCATCCAGGCCTCACGTTGGCTTGGACTCACTAGCAGCATGGTCTGCATCAGGTAAGTAAAGTCTATGAGCCTAGAGCCTATGGCGCCAGGACTGATTTCCATGTTGAGCCTGGCACCTAAGGCGCCAGGACTGAACCCAAACAGCCCCTAGTAAGGGTTGTTGGGGTTTTAATAAGTATCTGGATGCCTGCTCCCAGAGCTGATGGGCTTGGTCCTGATGCCCGGGGGTAAGCATCATGACAGTCCCATGGTATGTCAGGTCTGAGAGATAGGACCTCCGATTTTGCCCAGTTTACCTTCTATCCCGTCATGGGAGAGAGCTGTGTTGATCAAACATAGTGAATGTGTGTGTAATTAAGAACTTTAACAAAACAAACATGACCTCGAACCTGTAGGTCGTAACCTTAACATTGGGACAAACCAATAGTATCCCAATACTGCTTCTTGAAAGCCCATGCCCAGGGAGGGATAGGAGAGATAATAAGAATCTCGTCCACCCATCTAGCATGCTGGTGGGATTCGTCGGGGGCCACCAGTGATACCGGGAGCCCATGGGGTGGGGGGTGGCTAATTGTAGAAGGTAGGTTATTTTGTTATCATCTGCATGGACATTTAGACATGTTGTCATTGGTTGCATATTCTTTTCCTGAGTGACCCAATCTGGTGTACAGGGAATAGTTACATTGGACTTTTGTATGATGCTATTGATTGAAGAAAGATGATATGGATAAAGTTCAATCACGTTGGGGGTCGGTAGTCCTTGCGGTCGGGTCGATTTAGGCGCCTGCCAGAGCGGTGTCGCTTGCCTTGCGGTCGTTGCTGTTGTTGGAGGTGCCATTGCGAAGAGTCTGGTTGGTGAGTTGGTCTCTTCTCCTCGGTATTGGCAGGGAAGTCTGTAGAGACAAGATCTTGTTGCCTTAATAGGTGCCAGGCGTCCTGTGGATCATCAAAGAAGTGCCATTTTTGTCCAGTTGCATACACCAGACCGCGTGGGATTTTAAATAATATTTGTGGTTTGTGCTTTGTAGTGCCGTAAATAGGGGAGCAAATCTCTTCCTTCATCGAGATACTTCGACAGAATAATCATTAAAAATACAGACTTCTGACACATCCGCACGAATTGTGCGGGCTGCTCTATAGGCACGTAAAATGGCTACCTTATGTTGGAAGTTAATGAGCCGCATTGTAAGGGCCGTGGAGGATCTCCTGCCTCAGGTCTTGGGACGGGGGCCATGTGCATTCTTTCAATCACATTCGACCTTGGGTTTTGGATGTGAAGGTGGTCCTGAAATAGGCGATAAGCATATGTCTCGAGGTATGATCCCTCCACCTGTTCGGGGAGGCCAACGAGATGAAGGTTGTTGCGCTGTGAGCGATTTTCCTGGTCTTCGACTTTTGCTCTGAGGCGCTGTACTTCTTTTATGAGATTGTCAAGATCAGTGGCAGTCACAGCGCTATTATCCTGGAATGCGCTAATCCATTGCTCATTGTCAGTTGTGTGTTCTGCTTGGGCATTCAGGCGGGTCTGCATGTCTTGGATGTCATGCTTGATCTCCAGAACTGTGATGTTTGTCTCTTGGGTGCTATGGCCTATTGCCCTCATTTCTGTGAGAAGTGTTTGTAGTTGATTTTGTACATCCATCTTGATGTGTTGACGTGCAGACCAGCGCAAAGGCATTTCTGTTGGGTTTGGCTCACTATCTATGCTGATGTTGCTTCCAGATAGATTTATTGCCATGCCCAATGGAGGGTAGCACAGGGGCAACGCACTGGTCTTGGAAGCAAGACCATGCAGAGCAACCGAGGTTCGAATCCCAGATCCGTGCTTGGAAACTGAATTCAGGTACGGTATTAGGCGCATTATAAAAAAAACAATGAATTAAATTACTAAAATTAAGTGGCGGGCTGACAACTAGGAGGTGGCGTACGTAGTGCCCCGTGGTCAGTCGCAGTTCCAAGAGATTATCTGTTGCTGATTGAGGTGTTCAAAATACCTGCACCATACACCCTAGATGCATGTCAGGTGTCCCCCAAACCAATGCCTGTGATATTGGTGCATGCAAGGGTGGCAGTAGCATTCAAGATGAACCCTTAGACATATAGTCAAGATGATTGGTACATCCAGACCACCGACGTAGATCTTGAGTGATATGGTTGTAGCAGTCTTGTGGATGTGCTTAGGCGGACCCTTCCATCCGTGCGGTCCGTTTGACAGTGGTGGTGTGTTGATTCAGTAACGTTGCAGGTTAGCTGGGGTGCTAAATTGTAAATGGGCCTTACCACTTAAGTGCAGTCAGATGATCAGTGGCAAAAGGTGCAGCATATGTTAATTGGGGTCTCATAAGGGTGCCATTGATCAGGACCCTGAAATATTTCGGTATGCGTGGAAAGGGCGGTTAGCAGGTACTCCTTGGTCGTGGTGGTGGTATGGTTCCCAACTGTAAGTTGTTGTAGTGCAGGGTGATAGGCAGCCAGTCTGTTGACTAATATGATAGTCACGTCAATTTGCTGATTCAGATGGCAGGAGAGGCCCCTGTGGGCTTTACTGATATCATTGCGCCACCCTGTCCATTGCCATGTTATTTTGAGGTCAGCAATGCACACACAACATTTTCCAATGTTGCCAGGGTAATGGCCAGATGTTCCCCTATGTCTGGTCCAACTGTAAATGTCCCAGGGGATATTCTGTGTTGGGAGGGTGATTAGCCAAGCCCAGGTGGCCCCAGCTTGTGCAGTCAGGTGTCGTAGAGCGGTGTCCAGCTCCCGCTTGGCCCTCTCGCATGGGTTCAGTTAATTTGTCGGCATGGCGGCTTGCGAGTAAGTCAACTGCCAATGTGGGGGAGGGTCCACTTACCGCTACTGCACTTCCCAGTGTGGGTACCACAGCGTCCGCTGTGCTGGAGGGTCACGGGATCCAAATAGGAGGTGCGCTGATGATATATGCCTGTGTTCTGCCTTTCAGCATGGTATGGGTAACGCTGGGTTATCAGGGAGCATCGTTAGGGGAGGTATGCCTGCATTCTTCCCTTCAGTTGTTTTCCTGCAGCAGGCGCCAGTCCGCTCAGTGTTCCAACGCGCTGTCAGGGGGACCCGCTGTCTCGGTATTAAACGATGGGCCGCCTTCATGCGTTAGCTCCTCCCTGGCATCGCGCACTGGAGATGCCATCTCTCTTAAGGCTTGAAGCGGCTTTTAGCATGTTTTCAAAATGTTTTAAGCTTCCCGACCAGCTGAACGATTGGGGTAAATGCTGGTCTGTTCCCTCTGACATGGGCTTGCCATTGCTCATAGTTCGGTTGCAAACTGCGCAGGATAAGCGGTATCATTTTACGGAATTACACCCGCCTTCATCATATTACCATCACCTCGCCGCCATCTTGCTCGGGCTCTCGAGCGCCCCCCGCCCCAAACTGGTATCTCTTAATCGTTTATTAAAATATGCCAATCTCACATGATTTAATGTCTCACAGTCAATGACCCACTGTTTTAGGATTTTACCAGAACCTCTTCCCTTTTACAAAATCTGCACGTTCTTTTATTCATGACAATAGGTAATCTGGTGCCCAATAGCTCCATGGTTTACAGGAGGTTAAAACGAAATCTCATCCATCTACAACACAGCTTAATTTTTGGAAATAATTGGATCAAGGGCATTGGGCGACCCAACAAGGGAAGGCCATTTATATCGTGTACTATTTTCTTTGTTTTCAGATAAGCCATTTTTGCATTTGAATACCTTGTACTTGCCTTACCTTAGATCTCTTTTACACATGATTCCAACATTCTGTATGACTTTTTTGAATGGTGTACCCTGATTAGTTCCTTAAAAAGCACATTGTAATAATCAAACTTGCTCATATGATGGCAGGGGCAATAGTTCCGCATTGGGACTCATACAGCAGGGGTGTATGCTGTCTTAATAGCATTAAATAATAATTTGCAGAGATTGAGTTGCTGTTTACTTGCAAATCCCTGGATAGGGCTGAATCAAGAAGGGCACCAAGAATGTTCACTTTTGCTGAACTGAAATAGGAACTCCTCACATGAGGATGTTGGTAAATCATTCTATGAGCTTAGGTAATGAACGAGTAGCAAAGAAAATCAAGATAAATCAATTTTATTTTTATTTAACCCAAGACAATTATTCCTCATCCATCTCTTGACATGGCTAAAGATCATGCGTGCGCATGTGCGGTTCATATTTGCCTCATGAGCACCGTGTGAAAGAAAGATGATTCGGGTGTCATCTTTGTAGCTCTGAAAGATGGCGCTCAGGTCAACTAGGAGGTCATTATGGGGTTACTGCGCAGTTTGACTGAACACAAGATTCAGTGCTACACATTATGCCACAATGCAGCACAATATGCTGCAGTGCTGCAAAATATGACCACGCTGAACAGCAAATCATAGTCCCAACCATCTTGGCAGTGAGGCCATTGTTCCGAAAAGCTGACAATATTATCCGGGAGCAGCCATAATATTACATAGTAGTGCAAAAGCCCTGGTACACGAGCCAGCGTTGTGTTGGGTGGAGGTTTCCCATCATTGTTTTTCGTTAAATTCCCGTTGAGCAGTTTAATCAAATTAATTTCTGTTTATAGGTTTTCGTAAATGTATATATTTTCTAAGTGTAGGCTGTTAAAGTGGTATCCCTGCCTAGCACCTTTTCTGAAGCTAATTGTATGTTATCATTGTTTTAATACACATTTTGTTCGCCTGGAAGATGAACTTGAAGTTTTATTACTGTATGTGAAAGGCAACAGCTGGTGAAGCGGGCAGTCTCTGTTGTGTAGCTTTAAGTCTTATTGTTGTATACTTAAGGCAACAGCTACCTCTAGTGGTGGTAACAGGTGAAGTGAGCGCATGATGGCTTCGGACAAACATACATCTGGCCTTTTATTATATAGTATGATTGCTGTAAGTGAAATTAATGTGCTTCTCAAATATTTCAAGGTACAGCCAATGATCACTTGAATTTCTCAGGGTTCCATTCAGTAAGCCTATGCGCTGCCAATATTAAGAGGGTGTTGCTCAAAATCCAGGCTGATGTTCAGAAGGACTGTCTATGGCAATACATGCAGTGAAATTCAAAATTACCTGAAGCCATCTCTGGATGCAGGATAGAGTCCCTAGAAACAAAGCATTACACCAATCCAACTTGCTTCCTATGATAGCCCGAGTGATGGTAATACAATTGTCTTGAGAAAGAAGAGGTATAATTTGCCTAAGTAGCATGAGATAAAAGCTAGATGAAGAACCAATGACATGAGGATTTACTTTGCAGTTGTACTTTATTATTTCCACTAAAGAAATTATGACACAAGCTAGCCATCTGACTATGCGCCGTAGGAATGAAACACTTGGTTTTCAATAATCCAATTCCATGCCACATCCCAAGACAGTTCAAAAACTATTTCGATGTCTTCAGTGTAGTTTTGAAACATTACTTCTTGACTAGCCAGAAGATTGTTAAGATGCTTAATGTATTTATTGAACAATAATGGTGATACACAGAATCCCTGAGGCACACCACACTTAACTGGGGTGTTAGCTGATTGAAAGGGCTCAATTATAACTTTAGTAGACTTAACTGTCATAATTGAGGAGAGACAGCCAATCACCCTAGGTGATAGTTTTAAAATGTTCCAAGCCTGACAGAGTAGGAGGCTTTGATCAATTGTATCAAAGGCTGCTGAAACATCCAATAACATCAGCAGCCCCGATGGGCCTCTATCTAGAATGCTAAGCAGATTTTCTTTCACATCTAGAAAGGCAGCCTCCATACCTCTAGACAGATGAAACCCAGATTGCCAACCCCTAGGAAATCAGCAGATTCAATAATATCCTGCAACTGGTGCCCAAGATTTTTATCAGAAAAGGAACATTTGTGATAGGACGATAGTCATCAATGACATTTGTGATGTCATCTTTGATGTCCTGGGTGTTAGTCTTAGCAGTGCACAGTGGTGGCGCGAGTTATGGTTGCTTAGTTTACCATAACTGGCAAATTGCTGAGGTTTTCCGGTTTTACCTGTAACCATAACGTCCCTGTAACAATGTTTTTCCATTGAATTGCATAGGTTTTTTTTAGTGCAACTTAAGCACAACGTCCGCTTACCTAAGTTTTATCATTGAATTTCATAGGTTTTTATTAGTGCAACTTAACCATAACGTCCCTTTAATAAAGTTTTTTCATTGAATTTCATAGGTTTTTTCCAGTGCATGCTATTTTCCTACAACTTACTAATATCATACTTACCCAATAAGCAATATTTTTGTCTAATTTACAAAGTTTCACCTTAAAACTCTGCCATTTCCCATCTTGTAGCATCATTTTTAACACGTCTATACAATTTTTGCAACTTTTTGAAATACCTTTACATCCGTAGACGTCCGGGAACCTCTGACTTCATCAAAGACCTTCTGGACAGTGCCAGGCATGGTGACATGTGCGCGAAGGCATCTGCACTTTGTGATCGGATCTGTGCTCCGAAGACAGTTTGGAACTGCATTTTCTACTGATCTAGGAACTTTGAACTTCAAAATTTCCCTTACACACCTCCTACACCTTTTCGTACTCATTATCCATTAACAATCTAGTACACAGTATATACTTGGAAGAATTTTATCAAAACTGCTATTTATCTTAAAAATGGCATCAGTTATTGCCATCCCTCCTCCCCAAGAGCCGCCACCACCACCACCAGCTGGAGGACCTTCACAGCAAAAAAAGCGCAATACTTCCAAAGACAATGAAGAGGACCAAGAAGATGAGGTAGAGGAAGTGCCTACTTCTAGCACCAAGATCGAATCATGGGTGTGCCATTTCTTTACCGCTGTTGGGAGTGTACCAAAGGCTAAAGCTACCAAAGTGAAATGCACTGAGTTTGTACTCAGTCGCAGACTACCTGGACAGTCCTCCTACGGGACCACCTCCATGCACCGCCACACCAAATCCAATGATCGCAATGCTCTCAGAAAGGTTGTTCCTTTCTCAGCAAGTAGTAAGCTGTCTTCCTCCACCTCATCTTCCTTAGCAAATACTGTAACCACACAGCCTGATGTCTGCGGGCTTCGGCGCATTATAAATAAATGAATAAATAAATAAATAAGGAGGGCTCCGGACCATTATCGTCCATTGCAGCCCCTGAAATGGGGGATAAAGGCCATTAGCACCCCTGGTTCCCAAAGCAGGAACCCGGGGTGCTAAAACATAGATTTTTCTTCCTATAGTGGGACGCCACGCTTTCGGGACCAAGCTGCTGCTCCTGGTGCAAATTTGGTGAAAATCCGTCCAGCAGTTTGGGCTGTAGGCATGAGCAAAGTTTTTTCTCCATTCGGTCTATGGGAAAAAAAGAAAGTTTGGGACCCCACTATAACTTTGCCCCCCCTGACCAGTGCAACTTTGTACTCATTCGCAGACTACCTGGACATTACTCCTACGGGACCACCTCCATTTGCCGCCACACCAAATCCAACTACTGCAATGCTCTCAGAAAGTTTGTTCCTTTCTTAGCAAGTAGTAGGCTGTCTTCCTCCACATCATCTTCCTCAACCAATACTGTAACCACACAGCCTACTTCTGTGGCACACAAAATCCCACCAGCTACCTTGCAAGCAATAAAAGAGGCTGTTGATCCATATCTTTGGAAGACAACAGTCCTCTGTTTATACTTCAACACACCACTCGGCAGGGGAAGCAATTTCGACGTGCGTTTTAATCTGTAATCAAGGAGCATGAGAAACACTACCCACTACCTTAGAAGTAACACACACTCCATATAAGTGCTTGGTGGCTCTTCCTTCATTTCCCTCCTCACCTTACGTTCTAACCTCTCCTGCAAACATTTTTTTTTTAAACAACAAAAGAAAGGTTCCTTTAGGAACCACCTTTCACAGTTAAAAAATAGAACTAAAAAACAATCTTATAGACTCTATCTACTTTACATTTCTCAGTAAAGTACATAGACTCAATACGGTTTTCCAACATTTCCATAAGCATTTTGTGTAATGCTAATGTAAATAATGTGACGTACATCCCTCATTCCAGGAACCGGAACGGGGGATAACGGCCCGGCAGCCCAAGTTATCGACCCAAGCGAAGTGTGTCTGTGTGCGCCCTGATGTCTGCGGGCTTCTGCGTGTTATAAATAAATAAATAACAAGGGCTCCGGACCATTATCCTCCATTGCAGCCCCTGCAATGGGGGATAAAGGCCATTAGCACCCCTGGCTCCCAAAGCAGGAACCCAGGGTGCTAAAGAATAGATTTTTCTTCCACTGTTGGAAGGAAAATCCTTTTCCAAGATTGCCACCATTGGAAAAAGAAGGCCGGGCTCCGTACAGAGCCCCTCTTCCCTTTCCATGGCAGCCTGCAGAACCCTATGACCATATTACTACGACCACATTTTTTTCCCTTTCAAACCTATCCTACTTTCGAATAACGTTACCAAATAGCCAGTCCCAGGTGGACATGGCCCCTTTAACACCATTTTTCGTCCCTCGCGGTCCTGGCCATTAGCCAGATTGTCCGCGTCATGACCTTATACCATGACCCGGACAATCTGGCCACTGCCCGTGGCCACAGGCTATACCTCAGTCACCAAAGGTATATCACTATTTTTTGTACCTACATTATGATCTTGTCAAAAAAAACAAAAACACGGCCACATTTGCAAAACCATGCTTTAAGGTCCTTGCTGATGCTCCTTAGATGCGTTTGCTTGAAATCCGCCCATGTTTTATTTTTTCAAAAGTGTCAAAATGTATGTACATACAATAGTCATATAACTTAGCCCCAACTTGACAAAATCCATTCCTTCTTTACACAAACATTGAAGGTTGGGTCTATAATCTTTCTCAAAACTTTTGTCCACATTGGTCAAATGTCAAAAAAGTTATAAGCCATCTAAAAATGTTGAGACCCCCCTTTAATTTTGCCCCCTCTTGAGAAAATCCCACCAAACTTTAGAAAAACATTTATATCTCGATCTAAAATCTTTTTGCAACCTTTTGGGTAGATTCGGCAAATAGCACCACATTTATAAGCCTTTACATTATTTTGGGCTCCCCCCTCTAATTTTGCACCTTCTTGACAGAATGCCACCAAACTTTGCAAAACCATTTATAGCTAGACCAAAATCGTTTTGCCAACTGTTGTGCAGATTCGTCAAATGGCACCACATTTATAAGCCTTTGCAATATTTTGTGCCCCCGCTCTAATTTTGCCCCCTCTTGACAGAATCCCACCAAACTTTGCGAAACCATTTAGAATTATGCAGTTTCATTGAGTGGCGCCAAAGTTATAAGTAATCCAAAAACTGCTTTTCACCAACCGTGTAATGCAGAAATAGGCACAGATCTGAAGTGTCCGCGGACACTACAGGACTGCCCCAGGACATCTGGAGTGTTCGCAGACTTTTGGGGGATGAAAAACACCTGTTTTTTTGGCTTCTTATGGCCATATATCCTATCCCATCCTCATCACCCCCACATCCCCAGAGATTGTTTGTTGAGTTTGACAAGTGCAATGTTGCGTTGTTTTTCCTACCGCAATGTCCGCTAACACAGACAAAAGTCTGAGAATCCAACATGGCGGGTGTTTCAAGAAAACTGATGCATTTCACGCTTTGAAACGGGTTTAACCCACGTTCCATCCTCTCCGAGGATTTCTTCAGGCAAAATGACATCTCTCAATCCTCGGTTTGTTAAATAAAGAGAAAAAAGCATACCCATTGATCGCACTGTGTCACATGATCTCTATGTCAGCTGACATAGTAGCTCACAATACGATGTCCTCAGTAACAAAGTGCCATCTTAAAATAGACAATAAATTACATGTGCGCTCAAATTAGTAGCATGTTTAATCATCAAACCTTTACTAGCAGATTACATCCCAAAACACGTAGCGATCTAGAGTTGGCCCTTATTTACCATCTCAATTTCATCAAAAGAAAATAAACCAAGATAAAATGCTGATGCATTAAAAGAAAAAAAGCATTGAATGTTAGCTAGAAGGCAAATGAGAGGTAGGTTAAGAGGGTAACTCAGCGTTCAAGAGGTAGGCTTTTCGTTTGTTTGTGAACAAATCGGTTTGGACTGTTTCTCGGATGCCCTGGGGAAGAGAATTCCATGCAAGTGGATCAAGAAGACAGAAGAGCAGAAGCACAAGGAAGCACAGGGAGGGTGAGGTGTCACAAGAGTAGTCTAGGAAGCAGAGTAGAGATTACGAGAAGGCTTGTAGGGTTGGATAGAGGAGAATAGATACAGTGATGCCTTATCGTGGATAGATTTGTGAACCAGGAGAAGAAATTTAAATCTGGCCCTGTTTTGCATCATCAGTCATCCGGCCTGGTGACATTACGAGGAAGTAAGTGTGTAGTGAGGGAGTTCAAAGAGAGTCCAGGTGGTGAAGTTAATGATCTTATCGAGAGGACAGAAAGCAGAGTTGGGTAGACCAAAGAGTCTGCTGGCACAGTAGTCCAGTTTAGAGAAGGCAAGAGTGGTTAAGAGATGCTTTGTTGTGTTGAAAGGAAGGAGGTGCCTGATTTTCCTAATATTTAGGTTGTCTAGGCGAGCTGTCATTGCAGTTTTGGAGATGAAAGTAGAGATGGTGTGAGAAGGGTCACAAATAACGATGAGGTTTCTAGCTGAAGAAAAGTACGGGCGAGTGTCACGTGGATACTTGATAGGCAAGGGAAGAGATGAGGGAGAGTATTTGGCAGGGACGAGGAGCACCTCTGTTTTGGCAGAGTTTAACATCAGAGAGTCCAAAGCCATCTAATATTTATTGGCAGAGAGACAGTTGGAAATGTCCAGGAAAAGAGAAGGAGATTTGGGTGCCATCTTCAAAGCATTGGTATGAGAACCCTAAGGGAGAGATTAGTGCTCCAAGTTCACAGGTGTAGAGTGTAAAGAGGAAGGGACCCAAGCCAGAGCCTTGTGTAACACCGACAGGTAGAGGAGTGAGTTGAGAGGTGTTGTTTAAGGAGACAGAGAACTGGTGATGTACCAGGTAGGATTCAATCCAGGCAAGGGCTCAATTGCGAATCCCAAGAAAAGAGAGATTGATTGGCAGTGTCAAAGGCAGCGGACAGGTCAAGGAAAATTAGGATAGGTTGGAGTTCTTAGCAGAGGCAGTGAAGTTGGAGATATTCATGAGAGGAGTTTCTGTGGAGTGATAGGACTGAAAACCTGCTTGCAAGTGGTTTCAAGGTTGCAGATATCCAGGAAATGTGTAAGACAGTTGTACACAACCCATTTCAGTACTTAAGAGTATTGCATAAGGAGGGCAACAGTTAGCCGGTAGGTTCAGGTCAGCCCCTTGCTTTTTTAGGAGAGGAATGACCTAGCCGTTTTGAATATAGAGGGAAAGCAAGCAGAGTGGAAGAACAGGTTGAAGAGTTCAGTGAGGTCAGAGGCCACTAAAGGTGCAATAAGCTTGACTAGCTAAGGAGCAAGAGGCTCTGATGGGGCACAAGTGGGGTTAGCCTGCATCAGTAGAGCTAGTACTTCTTTGGTATTAATGTGACTAATGTGGGAGTTAGATGCTGAGAACGATGGTAGAGTAGGCCAAGTGTAGAATGTAGGAGGAAGGAGTGTGAGGATGGTCAGTCACTAGGGAGTCTCTAACTTTGGAGATGTTTGCAGTGAAGTATTCAGCTAGGTAATTAGCTGTGAGAGTGGCGTTCATAGTCATAGGTTTAGGAGGAGTGAGGAGTGAGTTTAGGGTGCCCTGTAGCTGACAATGATAGTTGGAGTGAGAGTCAATGAGGGTGAGGTAGAATTCTGTTTTGGCTCTTCAAGAGAGGCATTGAGAGAGTTCTGGGCAGCGAGGTAGAGTTGCAGGTTCTCAGGCGAGTCGGGATGCATCCACTTACACATGTCTGCAGAGACAGCGTATACATGGCGTGACTCATGGTTAAGGATGCTGAGGGTTAGGGGTGAAAGTTAGCAGTGGGATGTGAGAGGTTTATGAGTCATAGTAGCATTAGAGGAACACAAAATGGAGTCCATAGACCTCATAGTGTCTTTCGGTACTGCTGGATAGGGTAAACTAGAACTAGTAGACTCCAAACAATTTGTATACCATACAGGTGAATCTAAGTGATTTTCTCTGTAATGGCTGATTGCAAATTATTACACCACACTGTAGAGTGTACTACTGAGTTAGAAACATTACTTGGCTGAGAAACCGGTTTAAGAATATTAAAATGTTATTTCCTTGAATTATTTGCAGAGGCAATATAGACTGCTAAGTAAGATTATTTTGCATCAGTGGTACTTTCTTTATATTGCCTACATACACACTGCAACAGCATCGAGTGAGAAGGGCTCCAAATACCAACGCTGGTTTGGCTTGTAAGGACTCCTCACCTTAGTTTCCAATAGGGCTACAGAATTGACCATATCCCTTAAGGTGAGATACTCGCTGCAAAAATAAAGAAGGCCAGGACAAAACACAGCAGGGTTATTTTGAAGAGAGAGACGTGATGCTCCAACTCTAAATCAGCAAAGTGGTCCATGCCACATCTATGAGTAACACATGGGCAAGAGAGAAGCCAATGCCCCAGGTCCCTCATAGGCTTCTCAAGGAATGGGACCTTCTTTCCAAATGCATTCACCTTAACCATTAAAGTTCCACCCCAAAGACTTACCAACAAGAAACTACCAATGAAACTAAGTGACCATAGGCTTCATTGCAAGTTCATCAGTGCAGTAAAAAAGGGCAGAGTGAAGGAGAATAAAAATGTTTGGGATTTTTCAAACCTTGGATGAGCTTGTTTTTCAAACCTTGGACGGTAATTATGCTCTGAGTAATTATGGGGGGGGGGAGAAGCAAGGGAGGATCACTGGAGTGGAGGGTCCTTGGGGATTGGGAGCAGAGTACCCACAGGAGAGACATGGTATCCCCCTTTTCCTATTAAAGATCAGCTCAACCCTCCCCCGACCTTTATGGGTTACTATAAAGCTGTTTCCCTCATTTCTCCACATGTGACACTTGACAATAATGGGGCAAGGAAGAGGTGACTAAGCGTAGTGAACACCACACATCCATTTCACCATTCTAGTACTGGGATGAAGAAGATGCCTATAAAGTACTATGAGGGTCACATTGACCCTCTAATTATGGTCAGGCAAGCCCAAATGAGACTGCACACCTGCAACCTGTCAAGAGGTTACAGGTGTATACATTGAGAGTCAGAAAGCAGTATAGAGGGCAAAAGTGAGGGCTGTGTGGGAAAGACCCTCAGAGGACCTGGACCGTGAAGAGGTAGCCGTGGTGGGAGCTGAGGAGCAGATCCAGGACGCCGGTCGACATCCCATGAGTAGGAGTCTCCATATTGGGGAAGCAAGTAGCTTGGAGCTGTAAGCGAGATGAGAGGATGCCGTCTGCATGTGCTCAGAGGCAGTGGAATTGCTGGCAAGTGCTTGACAGCACCCGGCGTGCAAGCAGGGCTCGCAGAGGTGGGCCTGCTGTCTGGGAAGTGGAGTAGAAGCAGCTGGAGCTGTAGAAGAGGAACGCCGGAATTGGTGATGGGAAACTACACTCGGAGCCGGGGCACTCCTAGCGGGCTGCATATATGCATATGGAATACCGAACTATGAGAAACATTGAAAACTACTTAAATCATGCATATTGAATACCGAACTACAAGAAATCTTGAAAACGATTTATATCATGCATATTGAGTACAAAACTATAAGAAAACTTGGAATCAAGCCAAGTTATGCACAGTGAAATACTGAACTGAGTAAAAACTTGAAATTTAATATATTGGCCCTCATTACAAGTTTGCCGGTCCGGAAACAACGGTGCTGATAAGCTTACTGGCACCGTTGTTTCCGGACCAGCAAACTACGAGCCTGTGGGCGTGTGCCGTTCTGCCCGCTAGAGTCAGACCTGGAGGGCGGTATGGCACCCGCCCGCAGACTTTCACAGATCAACTGTTAATAACGGTGCCGGTGCTTCTTTGGTCCCCATTCCCATGGAGTCCTATAGGCGCCTGACTTACCGGACCACCGGGGTTGTAACGCCCCGGTGTTTCCAGAAAGTCAGACGCTGGTAAATCATTACGGGTCCGGCGGCTACCTGCCGGTTTTACCGGCACGGTTACCGACGACCCGTAATGAGGGCCATTGCATCCTAAATTGTATAAAACTATATCGGTCAAGCAAATAGTGATTTAAAAGGCTAAGTGCCCATTTGAAAGCAACCTGAGGAAAAGAGTGCAAGTGTTAACGAGTAGTAAAAGAATGTGGGCCATGAAATAAGACAATCCTAAGTGAATGGTATGAACAAATGCAATGCGGCTACACTTAATGACATAAGGTCAGTAAAAAGAGACTAAGTGAATCTGACTCTGTACACAGAGGCCAGCACAGAACACCCTGTGTGAGCTAGAGAGTCCAGGAATCCTGGTTGCGTGACCTGTGATGGGTGGACGGTGTGGTCTGACAACTGTGCCTAGACCAGTGAGTCCTAAATTGTGAAAACCAAGAACATTGCGAAACAAGCCAAGGAACAAGTGGCTGAGTTAACGTCTTGGGAAGGGGCCCTGAGACTTGAGGCATGACTAATATTGACTTGAGGACGAATCCTCAAGACCTATTTCTTTTGAACTGTGGTGCTTGAAAGTTGGGGAATGGAACCCCAAGGATTGTGGGGAACTATATTCCCTTTGTAATTGTAATTGGTTATTTATAAAGCGCTTAATACTGAGAGGTTTTTAGGCATGGACCTGGGGATCAAACCTGTGTTTCTCTGCATCGTCTTGCTTCCAAGGTGAGCGTGTTGCCCCTGAGCTATCCTCATGAGACTTTAACTGGAGAAAGGCAATCTTCAGACTTTTGGGGAACTGTTTTGAACTTGGAGAAGGGGAACTGAAGAAGAGGTTGAGAGCTGGAAGAGGCTCCGAACTTTATGTTGAACACCATTTCTTTGATTATTGACATCTCTACACATTGTTTAGCTTTAGTTGTGAAGGCAAGGATAGGTTTTGGACACAGCCAGATTCTTAAGTTGAACTCTTGGCATCAGACGGACTTTAGTTTCGTATGGGTAGGGAAATCCGACCTTAGCACAAGGCAAGTTAAGCCTTCTACCATCCTGACATTTACTTTAATAAATCAGTTTGTTTTGAACATTGAACCTGTTGTCGGTGTCTTATTTCATGATGCTGTAACGCTCACCTGGTTCCCACGGAGGCGCGGCGTCGAAGGCGCAGAACTCTGAAGATGGACAGGAAGGGCCCCTCTATTCTGGCTTCCCTGGCTCGTTGGATACCCTCCTGTGCGTGAAAAGGGAGTATTACCAACTGTGGAACAATGCTCAAGCCTCCCACTCCCTTCCAACCCTCCACGATACCTCCTCCACGATTCCCCGTGAAGCCTCACCTTAGGGTTTGGAAGGATGAGCTCTCCATCCTGCTTCTGATGCAGGGGCGCGTTGAAACCCAGTTACTTCACTGGATTGAGGATTGATGGGAGTTCAGGTAAGCTTGACTGTTCAGGTAAGGCGCTGTAAAAGTTCTGTTCAAAAGTTCAAGCTTAATAATAATGTTCGTTGTCTAATTGCAGCAAGCGCTAATGCTTATGTCTTTTTCCCCTTAGGGGCCGGGGTTCGGAGTGCCGGAGATATGGCGCCGACCCGAAGTGAAACAGTTCTGGATGAGCGCTCAGGTAATGTCTTTGCATTCGCTCATTCAATGTCTTTGTCTTTTTTCCCCATAGGGGCCGGGGTCCGGAGATGCCAGGAAGCGGCAGGACCCGAAATGCAGTGGGAATAATCCAACAGGTACGACTTAAAAGGAAACTGAGCTTTTCTTATTCCTTTTCTCCCTCTCACCTTTGTTCTTGTCTTTTTTCCTCTAGGCGCCGGGGCGTAGCTGAATCCGGAAGATCGCTGCTGAAGATGGAAGCGCCTTGCAAAGGTGAGTAAAATGCAGCGCTGCAGCGATCGAAACGAAATGCCTTTAAAATGATGTCTTCCTTTTCAGGGCCGTTGGAGAAATGACTCCGGGATGCAGATTTAGCAGGTAAGGGCTTTTCTTCTCCTATTCTCTTCCTTTCTCCCCTTGCAGGTGTTCCAGGGTGCTGGCAGGCGTGGCTGAAGTCAGGATGCAGGAGCTGACACAGTGAGCGTCCAGCTGCTAGGTGCAGAACAACGCGAAGCATGTGTGGCTGTTCGGGTGGGGTTTAAATAGCCTTGGAAGAAGTTCCTGGTATGTATCCTTCCACCAATCAGGTATGTATCCTTCCCCGACCACACCCGGGTGGTGAAGTAGTCCTACAGGTTAAGTAGTCCCATTCAGGCCTCAAGAGGGCCTGGATGAAGCAGCAAGGTCTGCATCAGGTAAGTGTGCACCCAAGCACTTAAACACATATCCTCTTCTATGAGCCTGGCGCCTGAGGCGCCAGGACTGGGGTCCGCTATGAGCCTGGCGCCCAAGGCGCCAGGACTGAGTCCAAAGGGCCCCGACTTGGGCCCGCTGAGACTTCCTTGGGGAAAATGATGTCTGCCTCTGGGGTTGCTGGGCCCGGCCTGGCTCCTTAGAGGTAGGCATCATGACAGATGCCTTCACAAATGGTGTCAGGGTTGGGATGCGGCTCAACTGATATAGGTTGGGGACCCTACAGTTCAAAAAGCTAAGTGTCAGAGCCTCAGACCCTTCAATAGCCACCAAAGGCTCTATTGGGTTTGACATCTGTAGTAGTAGGGATAAAACAGTTCCTCCAGGTGAAAGAAGACTGATACCCACTGATTTGATTTGATTCGACACCCTGGTACTTACATTAGACTGGCACCCATGTCAGGGCTGGCATGGAGATTTGGAATTGTTGTATTAGCAGGAGTGATAGACCCAGATTTTAGAGGTGATGTTAAGGTATTGCTACAATATCATGGAAAATACCCATTCCAAATACATCAAGGGGATACAAATGTTCAAGGGGTGCTAGCAGTGGTTCCTAGGCTTAAGTAAGAGACCAGGAAGGGAAATACAGATAAGGGAACTCAAGGCCTTGGGGTGGTCAAAGAGACATCTGATGGCCCTCCCAACCCTGAACCCAGGAAAGCCAAAGGGGAAGAGCCCGAGACACTTCCCGACTTAGCCTTTGCCCAAAGAAATTACCCCTTGTTAGCTGAGGCATTCTTGCAAGTGGTAATGGAGCCAGAGGGCTGTGAGAAAGGGGGACCTTTTTCTTTCTGAAACATGGGCTTCTTCATAGATTGGATACTACCTTAGAGGGCCTGGTAAGAACACAATTGGTGGTCCCTAAACATCATAAACAGGTGGTCTTAGAAATAGCCCACTCCCATCTGACAAGGGGTGACTTGGGGCAGTCCAAAACACAGACACATATAGCAAATACATTTCACTGGTCCGGAATTCATGCTGATGTTAAAACCTTCATCCAAGCGTGTGTCATCTGTCAGTAAACTAGCATACACCACCAGTTCCTTTAAATCCATTACCAATAATTGAGGTTCCATTTCTCTGATTGGTATAGATGTTGTGGGACCCCTCGAAACTTCCAAAATGGGGAACAAATACATTCTGGTTATTGTAGATTATGCTACATGGTATCCCAATGCTTTCCCCCTGAGAACTAATGCAATACAACACATACTGAAACATCTACTTTTTTCTCTTGAGTTGGGTTTCTGAAGGAGATTTTCACTGACCAGGCCTCTAATTTCATGACCAAGCGTATGAGGGAAGTCAAAGAACTGTTACACATTATCACTCTCAGAACATCTGTGTACCATCCCCAGACAGATGGCCTCATGGAAAGATTGAATAAGACTCTCAAAACCATACTCCGGAGGTTATTTGAGCAGAATCGTAAGAACTGGGATCAAATGATACCCTGGGCATTGTTTGCAGTCCGGAAAACCCTCAAGCAACAGGACTTTCCCTGTTTCAACTCCTTTATGGATGAGAACCGCAGGATGTCCTAGATATGTTGAGAGAAACATGGGAAGAGAGAGAGAGGGGGCCCAAATTCCACCCTCCCAAACTGCAAATAGAGTGAAAGAACACATGGCAGCTGTAAGATCTTTGGTACAGACTCACATGGTTAAAGCACAAGAACAAAGGACCTCCTAAGATAAGAATGTTTCTCCCAGGTCCTTTTCGATAGCTCAAAAGGTGATTGTCTTATTGCCTACTTCGAAAAATAAACTTTGGTCTAGATGGCATGGACCATATGAAGTACTAGAGCAAACAGGCCCATGTATGTAATTATATGATCTCACAACCAGATTGCCGTCTTAGAACCCAAATCTACCACATAAATCTGTTGAAGGATTGGAAGGAGAACCCTTCAGAATACCCAGTCATAATATTATCTAGTCTTTTTCCAGAAGACACAGAAAGCAAAGCCTTAATTCACCTGACCTCCACAACAATCAGAAACAAGACTTATCTGAGCTTATCAGGCAGTTCATTGATGTTTTTGGAGAGGAACCCAGCAGAGTAAAGGGTATTTATCATCACATCCACACTCCCGTGGTAAAGTAGTACACCTAAAACCGCATAGGTTACCTGAGGCTAGAAAAGAAACTATAATTAAAGAAGTTAAGAACATGCTAGAGGCCAATATCATTGAACCATCTAATAGTCTGTGGTCCTCTCCTGTCGTGTTGGTGGCAAAGCCCAATGGAAGGTGGAGGTTGTAGTGTTCAATAATGCAAGAAGACGAAATGACTTATTTGAGGTTTAATTAAGGAATCTCCGGCGGGCTGCCCCGGCCAACCACTCATCACCAAGTCGGCTGACGCTTCGCTCTCTTCCATTCTGAGTTCTCGAATGGAGGAAAACGAAACGTTCACCAACAGGGTGTGTCATATCAAATTCTAAGATTACACAATGTAGCATCTCCCTTCCCAGACTCCCAAAGAACAAGAAAAGAACAACTATGTGCATAAACAGTGCAAGCAGAAAACAAAAGAAAAAGAAGAAAAAAAATGATGAAAAGTAAATAAAAACACAAGGAAAAGGATACACTTTGACATCTCCGGCGCCACAGGAATATGCAATGCAAATTGCATAAATGTCTGGTGTATACAATTTAATGTTTTAATAATAAACAAAGTCTTCTCTGTAATTGGGTATGACTCTCCTCGGTCTTGTAGATTGTCCAACATTTCTGTATGGAACCCTTTGGCACTCTACAACAGTTGACTCCTTCACTGTTTTTCTTCCCAATTCTCTCTCATTCACATTTTGTTTTAATACATCGGGGGTACTGTTAATGTCTTCCAAGCCATTTTTCCTTGCTAACGTGATGTCATCACAAGACCACTTATCTCCATTGTCCAACACAACTGATTTCTCCAAACGCTTAATTACTTTCTGGGGAGTGCGAAATTTGGACTCTCCTTTCAAGATTCTTCTGGGCTCTTTTATCCTGACCCAGTCTCCTACTCCCACACTGCTCTCCTTCACACACTTATGTTGATCATAGTACCTCTTATATTGTTCTTGTCTTTTCTTGACTCTCTCCATGATCTCATCCATGTCCAGGCGTGCACTCTTCTTTGTGCTCATCCAAGCCGGCTTGAGTCTATTGTTAGCAACCCTGCCTCTCATTAAAGTAAACGGTTCCACACCAGTAACAGAATAGGGGGTGACTTTATAAGTATTTAGTGCTTCCTTTAGAGTATCTTTCCATGACAGATTATTTACTACCGCCAACTGAATTGTCCCTTTTATAAAGCGATTCATCCTCTCCACAAGTCTGTTACTCATGGGATGATACAAGGCTGTGGTATTGTGCCTGATGGCTCGATCCTTTAAAAAACTCTGTACTTCATTCGACATAAACTGGGCTCCATTATCTGAAATTAATTCTTGAGGATCACCTTCTCTACTAAATATTTCTTCCAAAAATCTAGTAACCTTGCATGCAGAAACTGAATCCTCTATGATTCCACACTCCACCCACTTTGACATGTAATCAACCAACACTATAAGATATATATATCTTCATAGGTTCCAAAACTTCATAAGGACCAGCAATGTCAATAGCCAGCTTAGACCATACTGTGTCAGGTACACTTACTGGCTGAAGTGGTGTGACTCTTGTTAGTCTACTTTTGTCACTTACTGCACAAGCCGAGCATTCCTTAACTAGTGATTCCATATCGCTCCACACATTGGGCCACCAGTATGTCCCTCTAATTCTTCTCTTTGTTAAGTTTCTGCCAATATGCCCTTCATGGGCAATGTCCATAATTTTCTTCCTCAGTGTAGTGGGAGGAACAATCCGATCACCTCGATAGACACACAAGTCATCACATGACAACTCATCTTTGATTCTTTCCCACAGCCTAATCTCATCCTGAACATTTTTCCAACCATCCACAACCGCCTTTCTCAACAAATCTTGTTCCATGTCTGATTTAGTGGCTGCCACCCATTCCTCTTTTTCAAAACTGGGATGCATTTGTGCAATAATGGAATCTACATCTTGGTCTTCTATTACTCTCTCATCACTTCACGGATCCATGTCTCCATCAACACACGGAAGCCGGGAAAAACAGTCAGCAACCTTATTTGTTCTACCCGGTGTATATTTTATGACAACATTGTGCTGCATAATGATTAATGTCCATCTTCTAATACGAGGGGACGTCAAATGAGAATTCTTGGGGTTCAGCACATGAACAAGTGGTTTATGGTCTGTTTTTAATTCAATTGGGATACCCCAAATCAGTCCTTTAAAGTGTTCCAAAATCCACTTGACGGCCAATGCTTCCTTCTCAATGGTAGAGTAGTTTCTCTCTGACCCCTTTAAAGTTCTTGAGGAAAAAGCAATTGGAACAAGCAAGCCATCACGGATCTGTTCCAAAACACCACCTAATCCTACATTACTAGCATCAACTGACAATAAGGTCTTAGCACCACAATTAAACATCTTGAGTGCAGGTGCTTTATTAATTAAATTTTTGATTTCATCCAATTCTTCTTTACACTCTGCCGACCATTCAAATCTCGTGCCTTTGGTCATCAGACTTCTCATGTGAGTGGTTTTGTCTGCATAATGGTCAATACATTTAGAATAATATTCTGTGAGACCTAATAAACTCCTGAGTTGGTCTTTATTTGTGGGATCAGGAACTTTTAGAATGGTGTTTATCAGGGTCTCCTTTGGCCTTAATCCCTTCTCACTGATGCAGTGGCCCAAGTATGAAACTTCACTTTTCTTTATTTTGCATTTCTCTATTTTAAGAGTTAAACCTTTTTGTTGTATCACCTGCAATACACCTAGTAGTTTGGCATCATGGTCCTCTTCGGTCATAGCAGACACAAGGATTTCGTCCTGAAAGTAATGTACTCCTTTTAGGCCAGAGAAAAGATGTTGCATAAGCCTTTGGAACACTGCTGCTGCTGACGCCAATCCAAATGGCATCCTTTTATACCGAAAGGCCCCCAGTGGTGTTCTAAAAGATGTAAGATGCCTTGACTCTTCATCCAACACAACCTGATGATAAGCAGATGATAGATCAAGCGTGGAGAAACATTTTGCTGGTTCCATGGTAGTTAACATTTCCCCAATGTTAGGCAACGGATGGCGATCAATCCATATGTTGTTATTGAGATCTCTTAAATCTACACACATCCTGATTGACCCTTCAGGTTTTCTCACAATAACAATAGGGGAAAGCCATTCAGAGCTCTCAATCGGCTCGATAATGTCTTGAGAACATAATTTTTCTAGCTCCTTCTGTAGAGCTTCTCTTGTACCAATCGGAATGTTCTTCACTCTGTGCACTACCAGTCTTGCACCTCTTCTCAGTATTATGCGATGTTTGAAACCTTTAAGGGCTCCTATATTGTCATTAAACACTTTGGGAAAACTCTTTGCTAGATTTTCAGCAGAGTCACAAGTGTTGCACGTTATGCTCATTATCGGTACGTCTTCACCTGGGTGTATTCTGATTTTTAGTGAAGCCTGCTCCCACCAACCAACAATTGAGAAACCATCTTTTGCCACATACAGTTTGCAAAAAGTCTTCCTTCCCTCAAAGTACAATTGCACCCAGGTATATCCAATAATATTAATGGGTGTCTTCCCATAACCTGTCACCTTGACATTGGACGTTTGAAGATTCTTTATGTCCATGTTCAGCACATTTACATATGTGTTCATGTCTACCATGGTATATGGCGAACCCGTGTCAACCATTACTTGCAACGTAATGCCATTTATTGCCATGGGCACCCATGAGCCTAGAGAGTTCCCAGTTGTTGCAACAGTGAGTATGCACACCTCATCTTCAAAGCAGCTGGTGTTCGCCACTAAGTCATTCGATCCAGCTGATTCTTCAAGCGCTCTCACACTTGTCATGGGTCCTCTGGTCAATTGGCCATTAGTCCTCATGTTGTTATAGCGAGGATTGAATTTGCCTCTGCCCCTTACATTTCGGCAGACCTTCCCAAAATGACCTAGTTGTCCACACTTATAGCACTCCGCCGAATGAGCCGGGCAATCTTTTTCATTATTTACATGTTTCGACCATCCACATTTGAAGCATCTATTCTGTAATCTTTGGAATGTCTCTCTGTTCTGTCTCAAGTTTGAGCCGAAATCTGACTTCACTATTTTCTTCACCATGGCAATCAGTGCTTCTTCCTCTTTGTCACTATTGCTTTCATTGGTAGCTTGTATGGATTTGATGTCAATACTTTCAGCCTTACCATGAAGTTCCTTCATGTACTTTTCTCCTAATTCAAATGTTCTTGCTATTTCAATAGCTTGCTCTAAAGATGGGTTCTTTGCCTGCCACAGGCGCTGCTGAATTCGAGGATCGGCCACATGTAATACCAGTTGATCTCTCATATACTCATCTGCCACTCCTGTAAATTCACATGTCGATATGAGGCCCCTCAGAGCCGCGATGTAATCATCCACAGATTCATTCTTGCCCTGCTTCCTGGAAAGAAATCTGTACCTCTCAAGGACAATATTCGTTTTGTTGCCAAAATGCTTGTTCAGTTTTATTAGGGTGATTTCAAATTTCCTTGAACTGGTGGAAGAATCCCCAGCTCCTAGCTCTACAATACTGGGTTCTGGCATAGTCCTAAAAATCCTCAAAGCCTCTGCTCCTATGCAATTCAATAAAGTGGCCTCTTTAACATCATCGTTATATTTAGCTCCCCCAACTGCCCTTAAGTAAACTTGGAAGCTGTCCAGCCATTGCTCCCAGGGGCATGCTGGATTGCCAGGCAGGGGCAGAAACTTCATCGGAGCCACAACACTCTGCATGACTGACACTAGTTCCTTTTATGTTCCTCTGATGAACACTTTCTTTATCTCTTTCCTCTTTTTTATATTGTGCAACAATCAAAACACGAGGCCTCTAATTGTGCATGTATGCGTTCTACAGTCATTTATTTGCTTGTGTGGAAACTCTGCACAAACTCATTACTTGTGTCGTTGGAGCGTATAAAAGTTCACTTTCCCAATCGATCTGTAATGCGGTCACAAGCGCAATGTTTACTTTCTCCCGAACAAACTGCAAATGCGCGTAACACTCAGCGTGATTAGTTGCTATGTGTTGCTATGGTGATACTGCTGGATGCACAAAATGGAGGCACGTTGAACACGTTATAGGGTCCTTTTCTTTGAAGACTTACGTTCCGGTTCACGTAGATTAGACGTATCAATCATACGGTTTATGCTGACACATCGGTTGGGAGCCCGCGCGCACATTCAAATGATGCCCTTTCAATTTCGAGATCTCTGTAATTATTATTTACTTTTCTACCAGCCGGTACTTGTTTTCAAGCAAAGACCTCCCGTGGCGAGCTTACGTGGGTCCGAGTTCGTGTTCACAGCTTACACTGGTTGCTGTGAGTGTGCGCATCAAGTCGGAGATTCTCTTCTGCTTTAAACGAATATCCTCGTCGCCATTTGTAGTGTTCAATAATGCAAGAAGACGAAATGACTTATTTGAGGTTTAATTAAGGAATCTCCGACGGGCTGCCCCGGCCAACCACTCATCACCAAGTCGGCTGACGCTTCGCTCTCTTCCATTCTGAGTTCTCGAATGGAGGAAAACGAAACGTTCACCAACAGGGTGTGTCATATCAAATTCTAAGATTACACAATGTAACAGAGGTTTTGTATAGACTTTCGAAAGGTGAGTAACATCTCTGCCTTTGACGCTTACCCCATGACCCGTATCGATGATCTAATAGACCTACTGAGTAATGCTGTTTACCTTTTGACGCTAGATCTAATGAAAGCGGATTGGCAAGTTTCTTTGCATGGCCCAGGTAAAGAAAATACTGCCTTTGCCACTCTAATAGGGTTATTTCAATTTAAAGTCCTGCTGTTCAGTCTGCACGGCACTCCTGCAACATTCCAGATATTAATGGACACAATCTTACAACCTTACTCAGAACTTTGCCGAGCCTATATAGACGACATTGTAATCCATAGCAGGAAATGGGAAGACCACTTATACCACCTTCACACAGTCATGAGAGTGTTAAGAAAGGGTTGACTGCTAATCCCAGAAAATGAATGCTGGGCCAAACAGCGGTTAAGTATGTGGGGTTCTTTGTGGGGAATGGCACTGTCGAACCACAGCAAGAGGAAGTAAGAGCTGTTCTTGATACCCCTACTCCAAAAACCAAAAAAGATCTACGGGCCATTTTCGGGCTAATTGGGTATTACAGCAGGTTTATTCCAAATGTTTCCAGTAAAACATCTCGACTGACAGATACATTGAAAAATGCTGAGCCGAAAAGATCAGATGGGAAGAAGAGGATGACATATGTTATATGACCTTTAAACAAGCCCTAACCAATACCCTATTTTGCGACTTGCAGATTTTCCCAAAGAATTTATCCTCCAGACTGATGCTTCCTTAATGGGAATGGGACCTGTTATGTCACAAAACTATGATGGTTTTGAACATCCAATTCTATACATCAGCAAAAAAGTTCTTTCCCGCAGAGAAAAACTATTCAGTCATTGAGTTGGAGGCATTGGCAATCAAATGGGCTGTGATTCATCGGACGTATTATCTCCTGGGTCACAGCTTTCGCCTAAAAACAGACCACTCTCCTCTAGTATGGATCAGTCAGAGGAAGGAATCCAACTCTCGGGTAATACAGTGGTTTATGGACCTTGAGCCATATTGCTTCACAGTTGAACACTGGAAAGGACAAGAGCAAGGTCATGTAGATTTCCTCTCCCAGTTCCCCTGTGAAGCACCCCCGTCCAGCTCTCATTGGGAAAGGGTATGTGAGAAACCTGAGGGTATGCTCACTCCTACTTCCCCTAAATCCTCTGCTCAGGTGGCCAGGGAAAGGCCATCGCTTTTGGATCCAGGCACTGAGGGTGGAGAAGTGAGGGAGGATCACCTGGGTGGAAGGTCCTTGGGGATTGGATACCCACAGGACAGACATGGTATCCCCCTTTTCCAATTAAAGATCAGCATAACCCTTCCCGGACCTTTATGAGTTACTATAAAGCTGTTCCCCCTCATTTACCCACATGTGACAATTGACAGTTCTGGGACAAGGAAGGGGTGACTAAAAGTAGTGAACACCAAACATCCATTTCACTACTCTAGTACTGGGACCAAGAAGATGCATATAGAGTACTATGAGGGTGAGGCATGTCTGTCTAATTTTGGTCAGGCAAGCCCAATTGAGACTGCACACCTCCAACCTGTCAAGAGGTTGCAGGTTTATTCTTGGAGGGTCAGAAAGCAGTCTCGGGAGGATAGCTCAGGGGCAACATGCTCGCCTTGGAAGCAAGACGGCGTGGAGCAACACAGGTTATATCCCCGGGTCCGTGCTTAGAAACCTCTGGGTGTTAAGCGCGTTATAAATAACCTATCATATCATATAGAGAGCAACAGGGAGGCCTGTGTGGGCAAGACCCGCAGGGGACCCGGGCCGTGAAGAGGCAGCTGTGGTCAGACCAGAGTAGCAGATCCAGGATGTCGGCCGACCTCCCGCCCAGAGGCAGTGGAATTTCAGGTGAGCGCTTGACAGCACACGGCAAGTGAGCGGGGCTCGCAGAGGCAGGCCTGCCATCTCGGAAGCAGAGAAGAAGCAGCCAGAGCCGTAGAAGAGGAACACCGGGACCGGTGAGTGATGGGAAGAGCCACTCAGAAGCACATATGCATATTGGACACCAAACTATGGGAAACTTTCAAAACTAATTAAATCATACATATTAAATACTGAACTAGAAGAAATCATGAAAATTATTTGATTCATTAATATTGAAACTGAACTATGCACAGTGAAATACCGAACTGAGTAAAAACTCGAAAATAAATACATTACATCCTAAATTGGATAACACTATATGGCCCAAGCAAATACTGATTAAAAAAGGAAAGTGCCCATTTGAAAGCAACTTGAGGAAAAAAGTGCAAGTGTTAAAGAGTACTACAAGAGGGTGGCCCATGAAATAAGACCACCCTAAATGAATGGTATGAACAAATGCAATGCGGCTACACATAACGCCAAAAGACCAGTAAAAAGAGATTACGTGAACCTGACTCTGTACACAGGGATCAGCACAGAAGAACCTGTGTGAGCTACCGAGTCTAGGTATCCTGCTTGCGTGACCTGTGACGCGTGATGGTGGACAGCATGGTTTGACAACTGTGCCTAGACTAGTGAGTCCTAAATTGTGAAAACCAAGAACATTGCGAAACAAGCCAGGGAACAAGTGGCTGAGTTAACGTCTTGGGAAAGGGACCCTGAGACTTGAGGAATTACTAATACTATTTCTTTTGAACTGTGGTGCTTGAAACTTGGGGAAGGGAACCTCAAGGATTTATGGGAACTATATTGCCTTGAACTGGAGTCAGGGCAATCTTCAGACTTTTGGGGAACTGTTTTGAACTTGGGGAAGGGAAAGGGAACTGAAGAAGAGGTTAAGAGCTGGAAGAAGCTCAGAACTTAATGTTGATCACTATTTGATTATTGATATCCCCACACGTTGTTTAGCTTTAGTTGTGAAGGATATGTTTTTCACACAGACAGATTCTTAAGTTGAACTCTTGGACTCAGACGGATCTTAGTTTCATTCAGGTAGGCAAATCCCACCTTAAGATAAGAAAAGTTAGGCCTTCTACCATCCTGACATTTACTTTAATGAATCAGTTTGTTTTGAACATTGAATCTGTTGTCTCTGTCTTACTTCATGATGCCTTCACAATAGGCAGAGATGATGTAGTGTGACCTATGAACGTTACAGGGTCCTTTCCTCTAATGTCACATTTAAAGCACAGATCCTGTATAAAACAATAGTAAGAACAGAGCAGTGCCGTTCTCGCAATGGTCGCACATCATGTAAACCTGAACCCATGCATCCAGTGATTCTTATATTTCAGGTATTTATGTTTGGGTAATCAGGTTAGGGCCTGCATTATTCATTGGTGCTCCTGGTTAGTAGCCACTCGCCCATAACTTAGGACATTACTACCTTGCTGTTTAACTTGTTACTCTTGTGCTTTACTCTCTATATGTCTTTCAACTTATGTATCCTGACTCCTCTGTAGCTCCTGAAAAACCATCAGTTATTGTTTCCTGAGGGCAGGTGTCATGTAGCACTCCTGCCTTGGGCTATAGATCACACAGGTTGTTATACTAATCAGTGGGGCACATTTCCTCGGGCAGGGGTAGTACAGCGTATAGATTTCCTAGGGATCCCGAGGGATCCCAGAGTCATCGCTTGGTCTGACAAGCCTGACACACAGACAGGCAAAGTTAAGTGAGCCTTCCAATCTCAAAATCCGCATAAACTGCGAAAGGCAAATTACCAGTACAAATCAAGTGTTGGTTTTGGTTCTCTAATATACATAATGTGCAAGCAGAGCGTGCCTCTGAGTGGCATCCCCAAACCAAATCTATAAGCACTTACTTTTGATCAATTACTCGTTTGGTGTGCCCACAATACCTAGTCACATCGAGTGCACAGTTAGGAGGACCTTCCAGTCACAAAATCTACAAAACAGAAAGACACAAAGCATCTAATTTTCGGAGTCGGAAGCTACGTTGCCCGCAGTGCTATAACACAGTGTACCCTATTTCGTTATTCTGATTTACCCCACTCACATGTACTAGTCATTAGTTCTTTGAGATCTCACGTCCAGGATGTCGGCGGCGTTCATGAGAGACGCCACGGGCTGGCGTATTATTCCGCATCGAACAAGACAACGATGTGAGCACTTTGCATACACAGCGTGATGACATTTAAGGAAAAGGACGCTGCCTGTTGTTTAGTAATGCCGAAGTAGAAATGTGTAATAAGTATATGTTGTTTTCACTTGTTTTAATTATATATCATCCCTATATACAAAAACAACGGAAAATACAAATACTATTGGCTATAAAAAAATGTGCTGATATATTTTCTTTACCCTCTAAACAACAATGTGTTCCCAACAGAGTATTAAATCGCACATCTGCCTGATGGATGTCAGTCAGGATTAGTCAGCGATGTGCATTCAGAAGCAAGAAGAGTCAGGGGCCGGATCAGCATCTTCAAATGCTAGGTGGTGTGATGAATCCAATGGAGTCATCACTGATTCCACCGCAGTGACCTTCTCCCATGTGGCCAGGGACGGCAGCTGCTACCTGATCCTGACCCTGGGGGTGGCTACATGAGGGAGGATCACATGGGAGGAGACAGCCTCTGGGGAGATGTCATGGCTTAATTGTATGAGACATAGTATCCTCCATTTCCCCATGAAGAAAACTCCTCCACACTCATTACCCTAGTGGCCTATTGCCATTCATCTACACCGAGCTTTAGGGAAAATAGAGAAACCTTTTCTCAAAACCCTATAGACCACACTTCCATCCCTGGTCGAAAACTTAAAACCCCTCAAACTACCTTTTTCAGTTCTAGTTATCCACCATATAGAACTGGCTCATTCAGAACTGTTGAAAGGGATTTTCGAAGTAACCTGTCTCAATCGAAATCAATAGACTCCTTTTCCCACAATCACTCAAGTACTGTGATAACGAAGAAGCAAAGAACAATACACAGCAGAGGGAGCCTTAAGCTCAATGAGCATTCTAGTTGTTTTCACAATGCATCTGTGCGCGGGCCATTTAAAGATCGAAAGCAAAGTCGTCTAGGCGGCTGCTGTTTGGGAGAAGTCATCGCAACTCTCTGTGAAAGAAGTGGAAACCACACGGCTGGGCAGCCTTTTAAATAACAGTATTGTTGTGGGCCAGGAAAAGACACAAAGAACGGCTAAACTAAGAATCATTTATATCAAGGAGGAATCCAGGGGAAGGGACCCACCGTCTGGAACCAAGGCCCCCACCCTCTGGAACCAAGGCCCTTTGACTTTGGAGAACCTTTGTGTTAGAGAATAATGTGTTTTGAGGAATAGCCCAGGGGAAGGTAGCCACCCTATGGAACAAGGGCTATTTTACCTTGGAGAACCTTTGTGTTGAGTTGTTTATTTTCCATTACACACTCTTTTTGCAATCACCTAAGGTTAAAGACATTTCCCTTTTCACCTTATCATTTCGTTTATAGTGTGAGGGTCAGAACAGAACTTTTGAACACAAGGGCAGTTTTGATTTTGACATCCTGACACTGACAGATCCTTAGTTTTTTGTTTTAGGTAGGGAAATTCCTCTTAAAGAGGCCTTTCCCCCAAAACATGGCTAACTTGTGTCCGAGTTTCATTCCTGAATCTTCACAGTGGTCTGCTACATTTGAATATTTCCACGGTCGACCCTGTTATTCGTCACATTCCAAGTGGTCCAAAGACAGTCATCTCACTTAATATATGAAGGAAGTTTTAAAAAGTGTTTTCATAGTTCTCAGTAAAAAGTTGCTACTGGTATTTTGAACAGAATCTGTTTGTTGTAACACAGTTACATAGCTTAAGAAGAGAGGAACAGAAATATCCTGTTCAGCAATATACAGGTTACAATTTTGACAATTACATTCTTCTCCAGTTACTGTGTAAACATGACTCAATTAAAATCTTTATTGAGACCACGCTTATGATTATCAAGCCTATAAATCCACACGTGTTCTTTATACTTCTTGTTCCATTAGGTGTGTTGGTTATGCATTCTTCAATCCACCACAAAAGATTGTCAGTGGAATGTCCTGCATCCATGAATTGTTTCACTAATGGTGCATTTAGGTTTTTGCAACAAATACAAGACCTGTGTTCACATACAAGAATATTGGCTGATCTGACCTTATGGCCAATATACCTCAAGCCACAAGGGCACTCAATGAGTATAGCACTGAGGCGGGCATCGTAAGACCGTTTTCTCTCGCAGGATAACACGCGAGAAAAAGAGGCAAAGCACAGACAAGACGGATTCTGACTGTACCCTGAACTGTTGCATGGAGTGACCATCTAGCTCCATAACGGCACAACAACAATTAACAGATCGTTAAGACTCACGCAGGTTTCGCGCACACAATTGAAGAAGTGCCTAGTAGGATTTAATCTGAATATAAAATCAGAACACGAATTATAGTGCAATCTGCAATCACCATAAAGGAAGCAATTTCCTGGTTTTAACTACGACGCGCCAGTCTAACCATATTAAGATCAAAAAGTTGGGGATTTACCTTGAATTTTCTTTTCAATCCATTAAAACAACGCACCGTCCTGAAGAGGGCTATAAAGCAAACAGCGGAACACCAGGGAAGGTGTTGACGACATCTGTTCAGCCGAAACATATGTAGACATCCCACAGACACCACAGCAACGTTGTCTTTTTCTCCTAAATGAACTTTTAGCTTTTGCTGTATATTGACAGTATTCCCCTGCCACAATAGCATGTGGTAAAAATGTTGATGTCATGGTGATAAATGCTGAATGTCACTTACTAACACAATCCACATTTTTGGGCACAAGAATGCAATAATTGTTGGACTGTTTTTCTTTAAATTGAAGTTTTAATTATCTCTGAATGTTTGTGATGTTGCGGGAAAGCATACATCATATCATTTTGTAATTAATTGTTTGTTGATTAAAATGTGGTTTTTATAATGATTACTTGTTTGGCACAACTATTTGGATAGATGAACTAGATAATCTATCCTTTTGTCTCTTCTCACTGACCACTCTTTAAGGTAGACTAGGAAAGGGGTAATCAAGCAGTTTTTTCTTTTCAAACCCAATATACCTCAAGCCACAAGGGCACTCAATGAGTATAGCACTGATTCAGTAGCGTCATAAGCTTTTGGTGCCAGGGGGGCGGATAATAGGGTGCCACCAGGAGGCTGGGGGGCATACCAGACATCAGGTGGGAGCCAGAGGGCAGGGGGGTGACTGTCCTTCACTTTCCCCTCAGCTCTGCCACTGCACTCTATCAGATTTACAATTCGTAAACTGCTTTAGATACCTATTTTGAAGCGTTCAAGTGTTTTTTTTGTTGGTATATTTATTTCATTTTTCATGAAAATAACAAGCAATTACAGAATAATAAATAACATGCGTTAATAAACAGTATAGAAAATCCTAAATGAAAATGCATGTGCATTTAAAAATAATCAATTAATAAACAAATCACAATTATATACAATTTCCCCCCCAAAAAAGACAAACACAAAAAGACACTCATTCACACACATACACTACAACCAACACAACTATTCAGAAATGTCAACCATCTTCCATGCACATACCCAAACTCTCAATTCAATCATACAACTCATTAAAGGAAGTCCACATTTAAAGATATGTCTCTGTTATATCTTTCCTACCAAATGACAGCTTCTCAAAACTAGATAAAACCTGCATCTCGCAAATCCAATCTTCAACCTGCAGCGTCTTCCGTGTCTTCCAGACCTTCATAATTTGTTTAATTTCCATCACCAATGACTTAGATATCCAGCAGCTATTTCCCCCAGTCTTTGATTGCAATACCACTGGTAATGGTCGACGTGGAAATGACATACCCATAATCAAATCTACCCTATCTAAGAACTCTTTCCAATAATCGCATACCCTCACACATTCCCACAGCATATGCAACAAAGTTCCACTTCCAAGCCAGAACTCCAGCATAAATCATCACTGATCAGCCCTAATTTGAGCATGTGTACAGGTGTCCAGTATAAGCACCCTACTTTATGATGAATCAACCTCAAGTTTAGGTCTAACTTTGCTTTATATCCAGCTCTCAATACAAATTCCCATTGATCAGGTTAGACTTAAGTATCCCAGTGCTCAACATAGACTGGTAATATAGGCATCAATTTCAGGAAGGTCGAGACCATGCACAGTGGATTGTCAAAAATATCACATAAACTTGGTCTCTTCTCAAGCGGAGATTGTAACAAGCCCAATATGTGTATCAACAACCCCTTGAGTACTCTATATCTACCAGGTTTTTGTGTATTTACATACAGTACAGGAACCACATGCATGGTGCCCTTTAAGGGGGGCAAGGGTCCATACTGAATGTTGGCGACTAAGGGAACCAGAACAGGATTAACATCTGGAAGGATAGCCCAGGGGCAACGCGTTTGTCTTGGAAGCAGGACAACGCAGCGCCACACAGGTTCGAATGCCGATCCCGCACTTAGCAACCACAAAGCTGGTATTAAGCGCTTTATAAATGAACTATTAAATGAATAATGAATAAATAAATGAGGATCCAGTAGGCAGCAGAGTACTGAGTGATGGTCCTGGTAGAGAGGTTCATAGAGGTAGGCAAGGCGAGCTCTGGGGCTGGCAGGAGGCGGGTAGATTACTGCAAAACAGAGGGCAGAAAATGGGCAAAAAAAGCTTTAAAGCTTCACTGTCCCTTGCAGGTGCCTTGGGGGTACAGCAGCACCAATAGGAGGCTGCTGTACCGCGGCATGCACCTCGGTGGTGACAGAGAAACCAGCTGCAATGCGCGTTTTTGGAATGGTAAACATAGTGTCCCGGCCACCTACACGCAGCAACTGTTATGGTGGCAGCTGGGATACATGCTCGGCTACTGTGGGAATTGATCTCCTGAAAGCATCACCTGATCGCTGTCTACCTCCATGCTCCACCAGCTGCCCCAGAGCTCCCACACCATCGTGGATAGAGATTCCAGTCCATGGGGACTCTGGCTACAGGTGAGCTCTACGAGAGGTTTTGCTGCAAGTGCATGACACCTGCTCAGGCTGGAGGTTTTGCTGCATGTGCATGACACCTGCTCAGGCTGGAACGCTGGCTCGAGGTACCACTTCTTCTTCTTCTTCTTTGAAACCCACGGAGCACAATACTTTGTGTCTATAGGCTCAGTACTTTGCAGAGTTGGACATATTCTAGCCCGATCCCCCACCTTCCCACAGGTGTATATCGCACCACAGCACCACAGGCTAGACTGGGTCCCAATTTCCTTGTCTCTACTAGGCAAGGTCTGGTCATGGTGGCGGGTTCTTGGTGGGATGCAAGGATTCTCCAAGGTTCTCATTGTCTATCCAGTTTCATGGGCTCCTCCTTCCATGGCGTGGTGCCCCGGGGAGTGGTGGACAGTTCCCTCAGAGATAATGAAGCTGGGGTCCTTTGAGGCGTGCCGTCTTCCGCACTGGCCCCCCATTAGTGTGATTTCTGCACTCTAGTGGCTGTTTGGATGGCAATCTACAGGTCAGGCTGATGGAGTTGCTGAACTGGCCTCTGAAATGAGCATGCCAGAGAGTATTGAAATTCCTTCCATATCAATTCCTTTTTAGCTCCAGCAAGGGTTTTCATGTACCATTCGAAGGCCACTGAGTAGAATCACGATGCAAGAGCATTGTGCATGCAGTGACTTACAATAATGCATCATATTTTGCCTTAACAGCGTCTGGAGCGCAAACAGTATCAGTGGGTGGGGACAGATAGGTTGGTGCAGTAGAGGGGGCACACAGGGAGTGGAGAGAAGGCAGGAGTATGTGATCAGTGCAGTGGGAACTATAGGTGTGGGCCTCGCTGACAATAGCGTAAAGTTGGAAAGCGACCATGCGGAGGAGCACTCTTCAGATGGTGGCCTTCTGCAACGTCAGTCTTCAGCCACGTGGATCTCGGTCTTCTGCACCAGACACTTATCCAGTAAAAGCCATTTTCAGTAGCTGACTCTGCAAGGCATCTCCTCTGGTTTTTATTGTGCCTTCTGTAGGTGTTGCAGATTGAATTCCCCATCTCTCCAAGGCCTGTGTAGGCTCTTGAGGCACAAGTCATCCTAGGTGGTTGACCATCTGCATACAGGACCTGATAGGCCACCTGGAGCTCCGCAGTAAGCAATGGGGCAATGCAATGTAGCCAATAGGTTCGATCTCAAGGTGTGGCAGTTGCAATCCATTTGAAGTTGCAGAAGAACGCCACTGGGTCTTTGCCATCGACTGCCATCTTTGTATGGCTGGAGCAAAGACATAAGAGGTGCTGGTATTTGTCTTTGATGGTGCTATGTAAAGGTAAATTAACCAGTGACTAGCCAGTTAAAGATACTTGTCAGTGTTACCGCCTCCGGGTCAGGATTGGTACTTGTGCTGTAGGATCAGGGTTTGGTTGCTGGAGCTCAGCACCACTGCTGGATCCTGACTTCTCACCAAAGCTGTGCAAAGTGAGATCCCAAACTCCCAGGCCTGGGGCCTAGCTTGTAACATGTGCTCCTAAGGACTGTGGGTCCGGCTACATGGACACCTGTCGTCAATCCCACAAAATACAAGATGAGAGAAGTTTAGTTCTGAAACAGACTGGTTAATTATCATGTAGGAAGTAACTAAGTGTAAAATCGCTGCTAGGATGAAAAAGAGTGGATTGAAATGTAAAGCAGCTTGATACATCTGAGTGCTCTTCCTGTGTTCTCTTGGTGAAATGGGGGAGGGGAAATGCATGAGGCACCAAAGGAAAATTACAAGTGCACTTTTCAGCATTTGAAGTCCTTTAAAGGTAGTCAATAGATTGTACAATAGCTTGTCCTACAAAGTTCCATGGGGTTCCCTTGTCCTGGTCTTGGTTGGACATTTACATGATGACCCTGCTCTTTGCGGGGTTTGGGTGTGAGTTTTGGGTTTTGCAGGGTTTCTGCACATTTGTCAATAGGCGTGGCGGCCCATGGGAGCAGGAGTGGGAGTGGCCGAGCCCCAACAACAAAGACACTTCCCCACCATGTCCACGAGTAACAGGAACATCCTGGACATGTTGGGGCTGCACTGAATGTGCAGCAGGTAAGTGCTCCAAGGAGCCATACCTGCTGCACATGCGCAGTGCAGGCCACCCCAGGGCGGCACTTAAAAGCCAACAAACCCGACTAAAAAGGATGCCCAGGTGTGTCAAGAAAGAAACACCCAAAGCCATCCTTTTCTTAACATCCAGCCCTCTGTCCTGTCCTTCAAACAGACTAGGGTGTGGTCCGACTTTGTAGACCCCACCCCAGTTTGTGCAAGAGATAGGACATGGGGCGGGGAGTTGAGGGAGGGCCAGATGTCAGTGCCCACCAGCCTCTGAGCATTGACCAGCCTCCATAGAGGAGGGTCAATGCTGAGAGGCTGTGGACTGGGAGGAGAGCGACGCAGTGATGTCACTGTCCCACCCACATGCAGGAACTTGGGAAATAGAAACAAAACCAAGTTGATTTTGTTTCTCTTTCCCAAGTTCCTGGACATGCGTGGGGCTCCAGTAATATCACTGCGTGTGTTGAAAACAACACACTACAACCAGATGGACAAGGAGACTTTGTATTGCATTGTATTTGGTTATTTATATACCGCCCTTTCCCCATTTGTATGGCCTCAATGCACTTTGTAGTTGGAATGCCCTCAGTGACCGTAGTCAATGTGTTGAAGTTTCTAGGAATTTTAGAAGATGCTTGTGTGCATTATTGCTGGAATATGGCTTAGGTCGATGGCTAGGCTCGACTAAGCAGCCCAAATTTGTCAGGCACATGGGTGGGTGCTGTTGGTGGTTTGGGTTAGAGGGCCATTGTTGAGAGAGACGATGTGTGGCCAGCTATACCGAGTTCCTTTCAGATGGTAGTCGCTGTATGCTAGTGGCAGAGATGTTGAGGTACGTCAGGTGTTGCAGTCTGGATGGCTCTGTGCGATGCTAGACCGGAAGGGCGTAGCCATAGCAGCATTCTATAGTGCATGGATGCTTGGCCGTGCCTGCAGCCTGTGTCCATAGAGGTCGTGTGAGATATATGTACTGTAGGCTTCAAAACTGTTTGGCTGGAGCGATCTTTGTCCCGTGCAGCAGAGAGGATGGCACGGTCTCATTTTTCATGGTCTCTCTGGTTTGAGGGTCCTGGTGGTGAGGGCAGGAGAGTTTGTTGTGGTGTGCCACAGTGAATGCTGCTGTCTTCCCTGGTGTATGTGGTTAGGTAAGGTATGTTGTTGTGCATCAGGTGAGCTGCTCCGAAAGCTGCCGGCCTCTGTGATGTCGTTGGAGGGAGGGAGAGTAGGGTTTGGCAGTGCGGTTTTATGAGGGGGGGTGATTCGCGGGAGTTAGTTACGTAAGGGATGTTGCTGTGCCTGGGCTGACAGTGTGTCAGGTTAGCCGCTGCGAATGCTGCAGCCCTCTCTGTTGTAGTTGGAGTATGGGGATGATGGGTTCGGCAGTCTGGCTTCAGGGAGGGTTTCATGGGGATATTAGGGGAAGAGCCAGGATTTTAGGGCCTTTCTGAATTTCAGGTGGTTTTCAGTGTTGCGAATGTGTAGGCGTAGGGAGTTCTAGATGATTGGCACTTGGACGGAGAAAGAGGATCTTCCCAGCCTGGAGGAGCTGTGAGGTAGGACCACTTGGCGATATTCTGTGCGGGATTCGAGATTCCTTAACAGCTGGTAGGGGACAATTTTGTCTCAAAGGAATTCCGATCCAGTGATGTGGACGGCGCAGTGGGTGATGCACATGGCTTTGAAGGTAGTGCGTCGAGCAATCGGGAGCCAATGGAGGACCTTTAGTGTAGGACTGATGTGTTCTCTGGCGGGTATGATAATGAGCAGTTGTGCTGCTTTATTTTGGATTCTTTGGAGTTTCTTTAGTTGAGATGCCATTACGCGTAGGTAGAGGCAGTTTGCTTAATCTAGGCGGGACAGGATGATGGCGTTGATGGCAGAAAAACAGTCTGCACAGGTGAGGCAAGGGATGATATGCCTGAGAATTCCTAGATGGAAGAAGCAGGTTTAGGAAACGGTAGTGGTGTGTTGGTTGAGGGATAGGTCTGAGTCCAGTGTGCATCCTAGATATTTTACCGCGCCCAAGATTGCCGGTGCTTGTCCTAGGGGTTGAGGCCACGGAATTGGTTGGAGGAGGAGGGCTGTTTTCCCACAAACTAGGATTTCAGTTTTACCGGGCTTGAAGATGAGGTGGTTGGTTGTCAACCAGTGGTCAATATGCGAGAGGCATGATGACAGGTCCGGACTACCAGGGTTTTGAGATTTTGGGGTTTTGAGGATGATCTGGGTGTGGTCTGCATAGTTGTAGCAGGTAAGATTGTATGAGCAGATGATTGCGGGCAGGGGTTTTAGATAGAAGTTGAAGATTAGGGGGGATAGGGATGCTCCTTGTGGGGAACCTTTCTTTACTGGTCGTGATGTGGATGTGAAATGATGGAGGTGCATGATTTTTCACCGATTGGAGATAAAAGAGGAGATCCATGAGAGGGCTGTGTTTCTGATTCTAGTGTTTGAAGCCTGTTTAGTAGGATGGTGTGATGGATGGTGTCGAAGGCTGCAGAGAGGTCCACCAGGCTGCTTCGGCTGTTCTTTTTAGGTCATCCCAGATGGAGACTAGGGTAGATTTGGTTCCTCTGAGTGACCTGAAGCCTGATTGTTCTGGGTCTAGAAGGTTGTTGGCTTCGGCAAAATGGCCAAGTTGTTTGAATGCCGCGCCGTCCATGAGTTTGGCGATGAAACGTCTGTTGGAGATAGGGTGATCATTTTGGGGGAGGAGTGGTTCGCGTGTCGGTTTTTTGAGGATGGGGTTGATGTAGGATGCATGCAGGCTGAACCAGAAGGATGGAACCGCTGCTGTTGTCTGGACACGGTAAGCAGATTTTTCTTCTTCTTTTTCTTTAGTGATGCCTTTTCTAATGTGTTTATCAGGCACACTCAGACTCGCAGGCTAATTAACAAAGTGTGCCTTTGTTAATTAGCCCGTAAGGCAGTGCCTGCAACATAATTAAAAAAGGCATTTCCATTTTTCATGTCTTTTTTAATTAGCTAAACTAGCCCTCTGAGCCTTCCTGTGAGCTGTGATCTCTGTAGGATGACCCTACCAAGATTAGAAATCACATGGCTTGGGTGGCCAACGCTGGGTCCTGAGATGTGCAGAACCACTCTCTCGGAATGAAAAAGTCCTGCTTTTGCTACAGGCTGTGGAGTGGGTCTGCAGGATGAGGGACGGCCTTTCCGGAGCATGTTGCTCTCTGCCACTGAGGTGTGACAAGGTCAGTAAACTGGCCTTGTAAACTGACCTCGTCAGGAGGAGATAGGGTACCCTCTTAGCCTGGGGCGGGTGACCCACCAGGATGGAAGTCAGAGCCATTCCCATCCCAGAGGGGGAATGGGAATGTGGCAGTTGGGAGGGCACCAGTTCCTGCCCATCTCTAAATGCATGTATTGGTGTAAACAGTGCCACTGTTAATCACCCCATACCCCTTGAAAAAGATGCTGGCTGGCCTCTTTCTTATTATTGCAGAAAACAACATGATTCAACTACTTGGAAGATCACCCGCGATGAGGCAGTCCACCAGAACCTTCAGTGAGAAGCCTCTCACCAGCAGAATCCTACCAGCACCGTAGAGAGAGAGCTACTGTGTGGTATGGCAGCAACACTAAGGAGCAGAACACCCAAAACGAATTGTCTGCTCAAGTAATTGCAGTGTGTCAAGTGGCATGAACTTGTGCCTGCTACAATAAGAGCAGCTTACCTGTGGCTCAGCCGCAGAGTGGCTCCCAGACATGAAATTCCAGCCATTACACAAACCTAAGGGGCGGCAGCTGAGCAGCTCCATAACACACACTCAGGCATTGTTCCATGCGGAACACCATTGCTGGATGCTAGCGGGTCTGCAAGACAGAAGGATGCAAGGGTTATCCCTTTTGTATGCATTTACCATTCTGTAAACCTTCCGCTGGTGAAGAGCAGACAGGATTGGCTAGGAGAACTAAAAGTGGAAGACCAATGAGGCAGAAGAGAGAGGACAAAAGGAGGCACAGGAAACAGGAGGTGTGATTTCTTCCTGTGAGGTCAGAGGAGGAGGAAGTGGTTGACCAAGGGACTAAAAGGAGAAAGGATGCTGGAAAGGAATGTGGAGGCAACGTGTAGAACAGGTGCTGTATTGATTGCTAAGTGAAAGTGGTACTGTGTTGTGATTGTTTGTGGAAGGTGTGTGCGTGAAAATGGTAGTTAGATAGGAGGAAGTGAGTGAGAGGTGATTGCGCAATTGATAGAAGGGTGACTCGGAAGAAGGGGAGGAGGAGGAAGAGGGGGAGTTGTGGTGGTGTTGAGGAGGTACCACATTGATGTTTCACTGATTTCAATGCAATCATGTGAAGATGTTGAAATCCAGTGAACGGGGTGGGGTGTCCAAACGTCATGAAGCCAGTAATGTCCACATGGTCCTAACAGGTAACTATGCAAAATCTTCTGCAGGATAGTATAAGGAACAACGCTTCACCAAGCCACAAACCCACAAACAAATGTTGAAATGCGCTGAAATCCGGGGAAAGGGGTGGGCTGTACAAATGTGATGTAGCCAGCATTGTTCGGATGTTCCTAATAGGTGACTATGCAACATGTGGTGCAGATTCGTGAAACGGTGTGGAATTGTATAAGGAACAACACTTCACCAAGCCAAAACCCCGCAAACGTTCAATTTTATAAATATAGATGTTCCGTGCACCCTCGATTCAACATTGGGCAGTAGTTCTCAAGTTCGCCACTAGAGGGGGAGCAAAACTCATATTTGGCTTTCCACAGAAGGCAAACAGAAAAGCTTTGGTAGAAAAGACTTTGATATTGTGCCACTACAAAAACATTGCGGCCAATTTGCTCCATAATTCTAGATGCGCAAGCATGACTTGCTCATCTGTAAATCCTGATTTGCACTCACGAGCACAATATATTAATTTACCGACTGCATCTGCGTGCAAGCTTGCGTGCGCGCAAACGTGCACACATGCAGAAGTCTTCACCTGATGCGTTTCTGCAAACCTGGTGTTGATGTGGGTTTGGCGTGGGCAAATCCCTGATTTATAAGTAGATACACATCAGTCGCAGTTCACTTGCGCCAGCTCCGGGTTGGCGCAAGTGAATTGCGCAACAACGCATGGGACAATCCTTGCCCTTTGAGCTTTGCAGCTGCTTTGAGCAGTCAAACTCATGTGCAAGAAATGTATTTGTGTAAGTTCAGAAATTGGCATTTTATTTTCTTTTAAATCATAAGCACATCCTTTCATAGAGCAATGAATTAAATAGGATTACAGACAATAGAGGCATTTCCTGGGGGGCCATTGCAATGTATGTGATGGCGGTCTGGCTGAGGTCATAGCGGCTGGAGGGGATATAGCGCTGTGAGGGGCAGATGGGGAACAGTCACCAGGCAACACACACAGGTAAGGCGTGCATTAAGGGCCTACCGCCAGAATATGCATGGGAGCGATTTGCATAATTGGATTCGCGAGTTCCATTCTCAGGGGAGTTAGGCTGGGGGTCAGCTGGGGAGGATTTGTCATAAGGTGGTAAATCAAGTTGACTCATTGCATTGTCAGGCTAAGTTTGATGGCCATGGGAGAGAGCCTTCCAGTGAGGGTAATGGTAATGTTTATTTGTAAAGCGCCTTTACACAAGGCAAGTGTTTCAAAGTGCTCAAGGAGGGTGGGAACATGGGGAAAGAACAACAGTTGTTCAGAGCCCTTGAAATTCGGAGATAACAGCAAATAGGTCTGACAACGATTCTGCAGTTTTTCCAAGTGCAATTAAGGACTGAAGACTGAGGGCAACAGAGACTATCTTCAGGCAAGGTGCTTTCGGTTACAGGGGAGGCGGAGGTGGAGGGGAGACAAGTCCTGGGGTGAGGGGTCCAAGCGCACCCAGTCGGTGGAGCCTGGGGTATGTGCAGGGAGAGCCACTCTCTTTGGTCATTTCTCAAGTGCAGTGATGGTGAGGCAAGTGCAAGGCCAGGAGGCAAGTGCAAGGGGACTGGCGGGGGATCCAGGGACATGTGAGACTCTGAGGTGCACCAGGTGGACAGTCAGCAAGCTGTATGGGAAAAAGGAGGGGGATAGGGAAGGAGCAGAGAGAGATAGGTTATCATAGTAGAGCGAGAGAGAAGGAAGATGAGAAGAGGGGCAAGGAGAGAGAAGGATCAGAAGTGGGACAGCTGCAAGGGGCTCAGGGGACAGAACCTTTGGGAAGAGAATCGCTGAGGTCCAGGAGACTAAAGCGAGATGCCGTCCGCAAAGAATTGGAGGGCAATGCCATGGATGGAGTTGGAATCCTGAGGACTGGGCGTCTGCTTGGCAGCAATGAGGCCTCTGCCGTCCTCTGCACTTCATTATCAGTGAATATGATTGGCGGGCCAGATTCTCAAAACAGATTGACATCATCTCTAAATTGCATAAGTGAAGGGATGCGCTTAAAAAAAGGGATCCATCAAATTCACAAGAAAAATAAGTACAAAAGTCACAAGGGGGCGTAGGAGAGACACGCATGCATAAAACAAGTGGTGAAATGGCAAAAGGCATAGGCTGGAAGAATGGGGAGACCGTGCAAAGCTGCAGAATTAGGGACACAAGTAGGGAGTGGTCATACACGTGTCCAGGGGATTATCTAGCATTGCAAGAGTGTGTGTGGGGGCGGGGGGCCATGAAAAAAAGTCCTGCTGCTTTCCGACGCAAATTCAGTGTGTGCAGTTCCATTCGGTCCCGTTCGTGCCCCCAAATTGCGCACCCCTGCCCTTATGTACCTTTTTGGTAACATCAGTGGCAGATGGCATTTTAACACATAACAAAAAAAATAAAACAGCAGGATCATTACAAATGCAAGAAACTCATCTATTGGTGCTCTGTCCAGGCGCTTTGGGGCAAAATACATGCAAACCTCCTAATTTGCATATGGATTGCACCAACAGAAGTGACTTCACAGAAAAGGACATTGCAAGGAGCATCAGCAGTGTTTGATACTTGGAGGCACCATGGAAAGCGACTTTTGAATAAGTTGCCATAAGTAAGCCAAGTGGCACATAACTTTCTGGTGCAAAATCCCTAAAGTGCGCTATTATTATATACGCAGCAACTCTATAGTCATTAGCCTTTTTTTTCTAATAGCATGGTATATTAACATAAGCTATGAAGTGAATCAGAAAAACTTACAGAGCTGCAGATAAGACACAGTACGATTAAATGATTTGCCCAGGACGACAGACTTTGGTTAAATGGTGAAACCGGGATGTGATCAATTTAAGCAACTGTGCACACATTCCCAAGTTTAGTTTGATATGATATGATCTGGCATTTATAACACGCCTATACACAAGTGTTTACATACATATGTATTAAGGTTTTGCTTTGCATTTCATGTGCTTCAATAATACTTTATTTATAGCAATGCCTTAGAAGCAAACCACCTTACACAATAAACTAACCTTTCATAGTAAACTAACTTTACACAATAAACAGTGTCAGAGAAATATGTAGAGCACAAAAAGTATGGCTTTAGTTTTATGCCTCCATCTTGCATGCAAAGTCACAATAGCATCATGCAGATGAATGTGAGACTAACAAATTCCCCTTGTCTTTTAAAGCTATAGTCCTTGCAAAGAAGGCCCACTTCCAGCTTCACCTCCTTAGAGGCATTCTACTTTCCTCACCTTTCCCCAGAAGCTTAATTTAATGTCTCCAGAGCTCTGATCCTCCCCAGGCTGCACTACTGCAACAGCATCTTCCTTCATCTGGCTAACTCCTCCCTAAAGCCCCTCCAGCTAATCCAGAATGGGGCTGCAAAATGTATTCTTGCCTGAAGCCCAGGGACCGTATCTCTCCAGACCTAAAATCTCTCCACTGGCTCCCGGTGGCCATGATGATCAGATTCAAGAGCCTATGCATCATCCACAAGGCGTTCTGGGGCCTGAGGCCTCAATACCTTCAACTCTCGCTCCCTAAATAATGTCCTGCTAGAGCCCTCCATTGCTCTAACTTCAACTCTCTGTGTGTCAAACGCTTCTCCAGAGTGGCGGGCAGGTCTCTCTCCTCGGCACGTGGCCTCTTTTTAGAACAATCCCCCTGCCCCTCTCAGATTTGAGCTGGACCTCCTTAAGTTCCAAAAACTCCTCATAACTCTGCTTTTGTCGACATCTTTCCCTCTTTTGCTAACCACCCCAATTCCACTGAGACTGGCGGCCTGGTCCTTCATGAGTCTCACAGTTACCAGGCCCTTTACCAAGTCAACACCAGCCCCCTTCTGCCCCCTCAGAATTGCCCTTGCAGGCCTCTGCCTGGCGGCGATGCATCCCACCCTGGGATTCCTTCGCCCTAGCACTTAGCCAGCGACCTGCTCCCCTAGCACCCGAGCCACTTCCCTCCCGGGCTCCCACCAGCACATGCCCTTTCTTTGCTCCCTCCTCTCCTCCCTTCCCTATCTCCAGCACTTCCCTGCATTGCACTTGCACGTCCGAATGTCATAAGGCCTAGTAGGACCACAATTATACATTTACTGTTTTACCATTGTTATTTACCCCCCTGCTCCCTCGAAACACCATTGTTATTTACCCCTCTGCTCCCTTGAAACACCATTGTTATTTACCCCTCTGCTCCCTTGAAACACCATTGTTATTTACCCCTCTGCTCCCTTGAAACACTATTTTGTTGTAAAGACACCTAACAAATGCAAAATAAATAAATACATAGTCATCATTTCATAAAGCATACAGCATTATGCACCCTTCTCACCTCTCACTCTCCCATTTCTAAAGGGACAAAAGTCCCTGCTAATAGCCCCCCTCCCACTAGTGCTGAATGGGTGACATTGTAATGCTCTGTTAACACAGAGCAACGTGAGAGCTCTGTGTTAAGTATGGCAGTAGGACCTCCACCACAGCGGCTTTGAAACTCCAGTATTTATTTATTTATTTAGTTATTGTTTGCTTGTTAGGTGCTTATACAGCAAATTAATTCTGTTTCAAAGCGCCCACAGGGGAACAGGGAGGGAACATGGGATTGCAGTGCAGTTAAAATATACAAAAAAACACAGTGGGGGAAGGGACGGCCGAACCTACTATGCCTTGCGAGTATTCAGAATGTGCAAGTGCAGCAAGGAAGAGGGCATTGGGGTAGGTGCTGGGGTGTCTGTGCTCGAGGGTGAGCCACGGATGAAGTGCAAGGTATGGTAAGTGCTATGCAGCCAGGAGCCTTGTTAGGTGAAATAGTGTGAGACTCCAGTGCGGAGGATGTGCCGAGGAAAGTGCTGAAGGTAGACAGAAGCTGGGGAAATTGGATTTGAATGGTCAGGGGCCCGAGGATGCATAAGGGTCCAAGACACCAATTACAGCAACTGTGAGATTACCAGAGGAGTGAAGAAGGGAAGGAGGAGGAAAGGAGGAACGTTTTGAGGTGCTTTCTGCAGAGGGAGGGGGAGGCTGTTCCAGTTGAGGAAAGTGAACGACCGCCTGCTCTCTCTTTAGTGAAAGGCTTTACACAGAGGGAGTTGGTACTATAGGAGCGTAGAGGTCTAGTAGGAGAGTATTTTGTAAGAGAGAGTTGCAGATAGTGTGGTCCCTGGCCCGACACAGCCTTGTGGATGATGCAGAGGGATTTGAATTTGATCCGTGTAGCAACCGGTAGCAGGTGTAGACTTTTTAGGGTAGGAGAGATGCGGTCCTTGGGCTTAAGGCCAAGGATAAGTCTCACTGCGCTATTCTGGATTAGCTGAAGGGGTCACAAAGAAGCAGAAGATAGATTACGGAGGAGGCTGCTGCAATAGTCAAGCCTAGAGAGAACCAGCGCTTGGGAAAGATTGAGCTTTTGGAGGAAAGTGAGAAAAGGGAGAATTCCTTTGAGAAGGAAGAGTTGAAAGTGGGACTTCTTGGCAATGTCCTGATTATGAGTGAGGAAGGAGAGAGATGAGTCAAAGATGACTCCAAGGTTCATGGCTTCAGAAGAAGGAGCAGGGGGAGAGCTCAAGGTGGGAAGCAAGAGAGAAGGGACAAAGGAGGAGGCAGGGGTCCCAATTGGAAGGATCTCAGTTTGGGTGGCATTGAGGCAGGGATCGTTGGAAGTGCACCAGGCCTGGATGGCCGATAGGCAGTCAGGGATGAAGGAAGGTGCGAGTGAGTCAGCAAGAAGTCTGAAAAAGAGTTGATTGTGCCTGCATAACACTGGAAGTTGAGGGAGAAGGTGGAGACGAGGGATGCCAGCTGAGAAAGCTATTTGTTAAAGAGCCAGGGCTAGAGGATAGATCCCTGGGGGACACCACAGGTGGAGGAGGAAGTAGGAGGGGAGAAGTTGCCCTAGATGACTTGGGAAGAGCGGTCAGTTAGGGAAGAGGTCAGCCATTCCAGTGCCTGCTCTGAGATACAAAGGGTATTGTGGAGCCTTTCTATGAGGATGGAATGTTTGACAGTGTCAAAGACAGAGGAGAGATCAAGTAGGATGAGGACAGCTGGGGAGTTGGAGTCCAAGGATGCGAGCAGTTCTTCACTGGTATTCAGAAGAGCAGTTTCAATGCCCTGGATGCTCGGAATCCAGATTGATGATCGTGGAGACCACCGACAAGTTCAGTGTGTTAGTTGAGTATGTAATCACCTGCCTCGTGAGTTAAGGATCCTAAACAATACTCTTGCTGTACAGTGGGATTTGGAAGTGGAATACAGGAATGAACTGACATGGTACAGGTGATGCTTGTTATGACACATGCCCAATGTTTATGTTAATAGAATTTGTAGCGCCTAGCATCACACACTGAATTGTATATGAGCATGAATGATGAGAATGTGTATTGCCATAGTTTGCTGGTAGACCCCGACTTGCCACTGTTGCATAATATGCACTGTTGTTATGTGAGGGCCAGACTTGTGTCAGCTTGTAGTAGCAACACAAAAAGCACACTGAAAATGTTGTTAATTCATATGGCTTTATTTAACACTATTGAAATGTAATAAAATATTACAGTATCCCTGTGACATATGGTATACCTACGTGTCATCAAGGACCGTGTTTGCATATTGCTATGAATGTCACCATGACTACAGCTTTTCATCATGGTGAGACACCACGTACTATGACGCAATTCAGACACTCTTGCTCACAGAGCTGTTGCTGCCAATGGGGTACTTCTGGGGTACAAGGTGGAGGCTGGATAGGTGTAGGGCCTTGGCACAGCTCACTGGTGCCACTTTGGATGGATAGGTGGAGGACCCTGCTACTTTGTTTACAAAAACTTCAAAAGGCAGCTGCAATGTGGTTGCCTATCACTGGCATTCCGGACCATGGTTTGAGCCATGGTAGTACAGTCGCTGAACAGGTCATCTCAGGGACCCTGCAGGCCTCACCAGCAGTGTAGAAGAGGTTGACTAACTGGCGATAGATGCCTGCCTGATACTCAGAATTAACCAACTTGATCGAATATAATCGATCAAATGGTACATTTGACCAAATTCAGCCAGTACTATTCAATCGATTATAAAACATACCGAACATATGGAGTGGGAGTTGCGGGGGGAAGGTCCCCTATTCCCCATGTTCTGTATGTTTTGGCCTTGGAAGGTTGTAGGGGTGTTCCCCGCTACCTCAACATGGGAGGCGGGGACGGCAAAAAAAAGAAAAAAGAAAATGCGACCCTGCGGTGTTGGATCCAACTAGCATTAGAGGGACTGATCTGACGCTGCAGGGGGTGCAGAGGACGTGGAGGCAAGCAAACAGGTAAGTAGGGGAGGAGGGGCGGGGGCGGCTGCATTTCGGTTACATATTTATTGGGGTTGTTTGTTTGTCTGATTGTTGTTCTAATGCAGGCAGCTTTATGCGGACAGTTCCCTGCAAACAATTATCAGACAAACAAACAACCCCAATCCGATACATCTGCATCACAGCCTCTTATTCTTTGGCATGTTGGATATTTACATCCTGAACCTTGCACACAATCATTGACTTCATGTGCTGATGGTGGAGGGTTGTGATCTGGGGGTCCTTGTGGGAGCAAGGGGCACAGACAATGGAAGCACTCTGTCCTCCCGGTCATGTTAGGGGGGGGCTATGGCCACGTATAGCTCATGGACTTGTGCCTCATCTTCCACATCTTCTCAATGTTGAAGATATTTATGCGGCAACCAGCGATGCAGTGAATGCTTTTCTTCCGTAATCAAAAATGCCACACCAATATTCCTTTTTGGTTCAATCTAATCCTGCCTGTGATTCATATAGTACCACGTAGATCGCTCACCCTTTAGTAACAGGTAAGCCACGAACCAGGCCGGTGTATAGAAAAATATATACTTATTAAAGAACAGGAAAATTAAAATGTGTACAAAATCACAAATCAAACCACCTCACTCTGTGGCACAAATGCTTTTCTTTCCTAATAATTATTTTTTCCACAAATTGAAAACACTAGTCGGTTCAGAATAACCAAGATCTCAAACTCTTTAGCTCCACAACATGCACAGCGAAAACACTTTCCCTCTGGTTCACTTTTAATAGCATGTAGCACCTTGAAACATGACAAGAACATAAGCTTGACACTCTACTTTATATGAAGTTTAATTTAAATAATATGCAACACTTTTCAATTGACAAAAACAAATTCACACATGCAGTGCTCTGTCTTTTTAATCTCCATACGCACTTGGACATGCTAGCAGTTTTGTTTAACTTAATCACATGTAAAAATAATTTTGACTGGCGCTCCACTCTTAGGAATGCTCGCAGTGTTATAGCACATAAAACTTTTCAGAACAAACCCTTCTTATTTATGTTTGAAACCCTTTTGCTTTCACTGCTATGCAAGGCAACATCTCCCTTCTTTCAGGAGCCACTTTCTCACTTTCAATAGAAGGTGTGCTTTTAAACCAGTGACTCCACTCTGTTTAACTTTGTGAAAACACTGTTCTGCCCCAGCACACAAAAGCCCAGGTATTCAGTTGACCATTTGGAACCCCTCTGCTTTAAGGCAGGGTTCAGGGGAATGGGAAGCAGTAGAAAATGTTGTTTTCAATGCACCCCTCCCTTTAGGGAATCTTGGAGGTGGCAGAAATAAATAGGAGTACCCAATTACTTTCTAGACTATCTGGGTAATACATGGAATAAATGTGCACCGAAATCGGGGGCGCAAGCGTGAAAGTCACAGCGTACGCGTCCAAAACGTGCACAATCGCCCGTTCCAGTATTCATGGAACACATTTTGCGTGGCTTACCCTCGACCTGCGCCGAATTTACAGGGTGGCACACTTCCCCAAAGTGCTTGGTGCCATTGATTGCACCCATGTGGCCCTACGTCCACCTAGGGCCACTGAGCACATCTATCGCAACCGCAAGCACTGGCATTTCATCAACGTGCAGGTTGTATGCGATTCCAAGGGAATCATCACCTCTGTCTATGCAAACTATCCTGGGTCCACCCATGACAGTTTCATATTCAGAATGTCAGCCCTACACCGGGACCTGGAAGCTCGGAGGCATGGCAACACATGGGCCATTGGTGAGTACAAATGCCTGTGCACATGCTTGCATGTCACACACAGACAAATACACAAACCCAACTAATGACAACCATTGTCACCTCCCCAGGGGACAGTACCTACCCTCTGAGCACCTACGTGATGATCTCAATACGGAACTCCACCACGCCACCCAAGGTAAGATACAACGCAGCCCATATTGCAACCAGGGGCATAGCGGAGCACACATTCGGAGTTCTCAAGTCACGTTTCCGCTCCCTTGACCGCTCTGGTGGGCAGCTACTATGTGCTCCCTGAGTAGTGTGCAGGATCATTGTGGCAGCATGTGTCCTGCACAACGTTGCAACACAGCGGGGCGTACCGGTGGAAATGGTGGTGCCCCCACATCCCCAACCACATGCACACTCGCAGCACATGGGAGGGGAAAGGGCACATGGCGAGGCAGCCCGTACCCAACTTGTGGCTACATTTTTCACCTAAAATCCCACCCCTGCGGAGTGCACACAGGCCTGGCACATTCCAGGTGACAATCGATGATGACAAAGGGACAGTCAACTGTCACAACCTTACCACCCTGAGAATGTGTCCTTGGAATTGCAGCATTGTGTGCATTGCTAGCCACTTAAACAAACAAAATCCTGTGTGACCAAAAGGCACACATTCAAGCTACAGATTCCACCACCCCCATGCAAAACAGCACAGCAAAATCCTGGTATGTCACCTAAACACCACTCAACCCCATGTTACCCGCCCGACACACCATGCCATGGCATGCAATGTGAAAACCCCAAATAAATTCACAGCACATGACACAACTGTCACAAAGTGCACAATGACAAAGGGAAATAGGCCAGAGACAATTCCCTAAGGCACGGACTCCGAAGAAAAGACTGATCCAAAATATCCAACCTATACCGGAAGGACGTAAATGCATGCCACCAAAGGTTAGAACACCAAAAGTATGAACCTTTGGTGGCATGCATTTCAGGCAATAAAAAAAAAAGAAATAGCGGGTGCTGCGGGGGTGTCTCTGGCAACACCCCGCTCACTACACAACACAATAAAGTGAGCGGGGGTTGTGGGCTGGAAACCCCTGCAGCTGCAGAAAAAATAAACAAAATAAATGAACCTGCTGCGCCAGTTCCCGATCACGAAAGTAAAAGTGAACTTGCGCAGCAGGGACACAGCATGTCTCTGAAGGTAAGTAGTGTGTGTGGGGGGGGTATGTTGGGGTGGAGTTGGGGGTGGGGGGGTGTTTTGTGTGTTTGTTTGTTTGCAGGGGTATTCAATGCATGTTTACATGTGAAATGTACGCACCTTCAGTGTTGCATACATATCCATGTGAACTACTCCGTTGTGGACTCATCGGCAACAGAACAATCGCCCCGATCCCCTGACACATCAAAAGCAAACCCAACACAGGACCATCTATTTACCAGCATAACATATCATGAACACAGGACCCAACAGTGACAATGTCAGACAGTGACCAATCACTATAGCACAAGTGTCTCAACGTGACATTGCCACCACGCAGCCCCCTTCCATCTTGAGTGTGGAAAAGACAGCTAAAGGGGCCAGGTGTAACGCTCACCTGGCTCCCATGGAGGCACGGGCGTGGCTGGGACTGCTGTGACCTCTTCTGCAGAGATGCGTAAGATCCGGAAGATGGACTGGACTGGATTCCCCAACCTGGCTTTTCTGGTTTAGAGGAATATCCCACTGTGTGTGAAAAGGAAGGGTTAATAGTCTGCGGGTGATGTTCCGACCTCCCACTTCCCTTCTCTCCCTCCGTGAAACCCTTTTGGGATTCCCTGCGAAGACTCACCTTAGGGACCAAAATGACGAGCTCTCCATCCTGCTTCTGATGCAGGGGCGCGTTGTGATTCCAGTTACTTCACTGGATTGATGAGTTTAAACTAGTTTGTCCATTCCCGTCGTGCCGCAAATGTTTATGGCAAGTTTGGGTTTATATTCACTCATCTGTTCTTTTCTTTCGCAGGTGCTGGAGAAGATTCCGGGCTGCAGGCGATTTGGATGAAGCCAAATTCTGGTAAGAATTCCGATGAGAGATTCCTTTGCAGTTTTAAGTATCTCCTTTAATGTCCAATGTCTTTTTCCCCATAGGGGCCGGGGTACGGCAATGCCGGAGGTAAGGCGCCGACCCGAAAAGAGCTGCTGTGTCTCTCTTGCAAATGGGTAAGTCTTGAGTGAGCGTATTGCTAATGTTCTCACATGCTCTCACTAATACAATGTCTGTTTCTTTTCCCCTTAGGGGCCGGGGTGCTGAGATGCCGAAGGTATGGCACAAACCCGAAGGCGGAGAGGGAATTGAACCACAGGTAAGTTCTACTTAGATTCGTGTTTCCCTTCTCACCTCTCTTTCTCCTTTCTTCCAATAGGTGCTGGATGGCGGTGGAAGCTCCGGATGGACGTCGCAGGACTCGAAAACACCACATGCAGGTGAGTGAAATGCAGCTTGCTGCGCACGACGCGATGCACGTTTAAAATGTTTGCCTTCTTTGCAGGATCGTCGGCGTGCAGAATCCGGAGTGCAGATGTATCAGGTAAGGTTCTTGTTTTCACCTGTTCTCTTCCCTTTTCTTCTTTAGGTGTTTCCAGGATGCTGGCAGGCGTGATGGAGGACCAAGGCAGGAGCAGGCACGGTGAGCGTCCAGCTGCTAAGTGCAGAACAACGCGAAGCGTGGTCTGCTGCTTGGGTGTGGCTTAAATAGCCTTTCAAGTAGTTCCAGGTATGTATTCTTCCCCCAGAAATATGTATTCCTCCACCGGTCACACCCTAGAGATCAAGTAGTCCCTAGAAAAATAGTTCCTTCCAGTCTTGGAAGTTGCAGCATGGTCTGCACAGGTAAGTTTACACCAAGCACTACTCCCAACCTACTTCTGAATGAGCCTGGCGCTGATGGCACCAGGACTGATGTCCCCTATGAGCCTGACGCCAACGGCGCCAGGACTGAGTCCAAAGGGCCCCCATCTGGGGCTGCTGGGACTTCCCTTGAATGCATGGTGTCTGTCTCTGAGGGTGCTGGGCCTGGTTTGGCTCCTTGGAGGCAGGCATCATGACAGTACCTCCCCCCAAGGCCCCTCCCAAGGGTGTCCAACCTGGAGGCCTCGGTTTATTTGGGAACTTCCGGTGAAAATTCCGTATTAGTCGAGGTGCATGTACATTCTTACTTGGTTCCCAAGATCTTTCCTGAGGTCCATATCCTTTCCAATCAATCAGATAAAAGAGTTTTGACTTGGACATCTTAGAATCCAATATGTCCTTAACTTCGAATTCCAATTTCCCATCTATTGGAATTGGTTCTGGTGGTTTGCATAACCTGGTTCCGGGTGGCACTGGTTTCAACAGTGATACGTGAAAAACGGGATGGATTTGCATATTAGGTGGCAGATCGAGTTTGAAGGCTATCGGGTTAATGATAGCTTTGATTGGATAATATCTTGGGTTAAAAGTTCGTGGACCTTTAAGCGGTAAATGTCTAGTTGCAAGCCACACTTGGTCTCCTACTTTGTAAGGAGGTACTTTACTTCGATGTAAATCAGCATTTTCCTTGTACCTTTCTTTGGCTTGTGTAAATGAGTCTTTGCTTCCTTGAAGGGTTGGGTTATTGTGGCATGTAAATGATCCACGGCGGGCATTTCAAGGCTTTGAGGGGATTCAAGGTCCGAAGTCCTGGGATGATGGCCGAATAGGGTATAGAAAGGAGTCTGACCCGTTCCAGAATGCACAGAATTGTTGTACGCGTACTCGGCAATCCATAGAATGTCCTTCCAATTACCCTCAGATTGAGGTAGCATACACCACAGATACTGTTCCAGGGTCTGGTTTGTTCTTTCGGTTTGACCATCGGTTTGAGGATGGTGGCTGGTGGATAATCGCACATCAACTTGGGCCATTTGGCAACACCTTTTCCAGAAATTAAAAATAAATTGACTTCCCCGATCAGAAACCAATATGGATGGGAAGCCATGTAAACGAACAACATTTTCAAGAAATTCCTTTGCTAAGGTGGGGGCTGAAGGCAACCCCTTCAATGGGATAAAATGAGCCATCTTGGAGAAGAGGTCTACAATCACCAGGATAGTATTATACCCATGACTAGGAGGCAGGTCAGTTATAAAGTCCATCGATAAGGTGTGCCACGGTGCCGGAGGGATGTCCAGGGGCCGTAAAGGACCGGCTGGTTTTTGCTTCTGACTTTTATTTTGGGCGCACACTCCGCAGGTCATCACAAAGGATTTAATATCCTTTCGCCAGGATGGCCACCAGAAATGCCGTTTGATCTTTTCCTCTGTTTTAGCGATGCCCGGGTGTCCTTCCGTTAGTGTATCATGATAATGTGCTATAACAAGTTCTTGCAATTCCTTGTGAGGCAGAAATAACCGCCCTTGGAAATAGGGTAAATCATTATTAATGGAATAGTTTGAGCCTTTCTGGCTCCATTCTTGTAAAGCTGTAGCGTCGAAAAGCAATTTAACTCTACCTTGAACATCCTCAATAGTTTGAGAAGAGATTACACCCAAAATCCTCTGTTCGGGAATAATCGGAACTGGCTCTAGACTTGAGGCAATGTCACCCATTCCAATTTGAGATAGAGCGTCTGCCTTGCCATTCTTGCAACCCGGGCGATATGTGATTATAAAGTCAAATTCTGCAAAGAACAGAGCACAACCGAGTTGATGAGAAGATTGAGCTTTGGCCGTTTTCAAGTATTGCAAGTTCCTGTGATCTGTAATCACTGTAACAGTGTGTCTTGCGCCGAGCAGGTAGTGACGCCAAGCTTTGAAAGCTGACTTAATAGCCAACAGTTCCTTGTCTGTGATTCCGTAGTTCACTTCAGGAGCCGAGAATTTCCTGGACCAAAAGGCTACGGGATGTAGTTGATTTGAAACTGGATCCCTTTGAGCAAGGACAGCCCCCATGGCTAAACTAGAAGCGTTGGTTTCCACAACGTAAGGGAGGTCCGGACGAGGATGTTTTAACACAGGTGCGGAGGTGAATTTGGTTTTTAGTTCCTGAAAGGCTTGTTCTGCCTCCTTAGACCACTCGAAGCGTCTGTTTTTTCGTAGGAGCACCGTGATGGGTTGAACCACTCGAGAAAATTCTAGGATAAACCTTCTGTAAAAATTGGCAAAACCTAGCATACTTTGAACTCCTTTCACAGAACTAGGAGACGGCCATTTGAGGATCGCATCCACTTTCCGTGAGTCCATTCGGACTCCTTTAGGTGTTAGGACGAATCCGAGAAACTCAACTTCCGTAACATGAAAAAGGCATTTTTCAAGTTTTGCAAACAGTTTGTGCTGGCGCAGTTTCTCCAAGACAGTTCTAACATGTTTTCGGTGATCGGATTCCGAGGAGGAGTACACCAGGATGTCGTCAATATATACAATGACACAAACATCGATGAGTTCTCGAAAAACGTCATTCATAAAATATTGAAAGGCAGCAGGTGCGTTGCACAACCCGAAAGGCATTACCTGGTACTCAAAGAGTCCATATTTGGTGCGGAAGGCAGTTTTCCATTCGTCGCCTTCTCTGATGCGCACCAGGTGGTAAGCTCCCCTTAAATCTAACTTAGTATAGATACAAGCATCTTTTACCTGGTCAAGGAGCTCAGGGATCAAGGGCAGAGGATAACGATTCTTGACCGTTATCTGATTTAAGGCGCGGTAGTCAATGCAAGTTCTAAGGTCGCCTTCTTTTTTCGGTACGAAGAATAGAGCTGAGGAAGCAGGTGACTTTGACGGGCGAATAAAACCATTGGCAAGGTTCTGATCCAAATACTGTCGCAAATGAAGGTTCTCCGGTTCAGTAAGGGCATAGATTCTACTACAAGGCGGTTGAGCATTGGGTACCAGGTCGATCTGACAATCATATGGCCGGTGAGGAGGTAAGGTGTTGGCCTGTTCCTTTTGGAAGACTTCTTGAAAGTCTTGATACTCAAAAGGTAATGGTACTGTTGTGGAGGTTACTGAGGCTAGACCCATCTGTGGATTTCCTGGATAACACTTTTGTGCACAATCAGGGAAGGTTATGCTCTTTGCTCGCCAGTCAATTCGAGGATTATGTGTTTCTAACCAAGGGATCCCTAAGATTACCTGAAATTGTGGAGCCTTGATTACGTCAAACACTATGGTTTCCCGATGGCCATCTTGGCCAACCAGTGTCATTTCCGTGGTAGAGTGTGTTACCGGCCCGGAGGCAATTTCGGTTCCATCAACCGTGGTAATGACATCCTTGGTGGTTTTTGGACGGAGAGGGAGACCAATCCTGGAAGCCAATTCAAGGTCAACATAATTTCCAATAGCCCCACTGTCGAGGTAGGCTTTTATTCCGTGCAACTGTTGAGGCTGTTTTGGATCTATGAGGACCATAGGCATGATGAAATGCAAGGTCAAAGAGTCTGTCTTCACGCTCGGCAAGTGGACCTCTACGCTTGTCGGGCTTGGTCGTTTCCCGAATCAGGTTCTGGAAGATTACTGTCTGTGGCACCAACCACCTTCTTAGGTGGTTTTACCGGGCAATCCCGCAGGAAGTGTCCAGAAGCTCCACAGTAAAGACATAATTGTTTTTGTCTTCTTCGTTCTCGTTCTTTCTGAGTTAGTAGTCCTTTAACTCCCCCAATTTGCATTGGCTCTGAAGCGTCGGTACCCTTGGGGCTTGTGTGGGTTTTGATCAGAACTCGGGTTTCAAATCTGGACCGATCCGCTTTTCTATTCTGGAGTCTATGATCAAGTTGGACCACTAAGTCAATGTATTCTGCGCAGAGTTGAGGTGGGTTCACTATTTGAGCAAGAACGTCTTTTAGTTCTCCACGCAGACCTCGGTGGAATAATGTAATTCTTTTATTCTCAGGCCACCCAGTCCCTACGACCAATCTGTTAAATGTGGCTATATAAGATAGGAGATCTTGGTTTCCTTGCCGCAATGACAGAAGTTCGTTATCCAAGGCCTCACCCTGAGCGTGTCGAGCGAATAATCTTTCCATGCTTGCCTGGAAGCCTTGAAAGTCCTGAAGGATTGGGTCGTCTTGATTTACCAACGGAGTCGACCAATCGGCAGCACTGCCGCTGAGATAAAACAGCACAAAAGCCACCTTGGTTTGGTCATTAGGGAAGGCCCCAGGTCTGCATATGAAATGTAAACGACATTGATTCATGAAAACGGCGTATTTCTTGGGATCCACAGTAAAACGCTCAGGGGGAGCCAGAGGCATATTTCCTGGCAGGTTAATTTGCGCCGGGTTGGTTGAAACCATCGGAGTGGAATTCATCCCGGAGCCGGGTAAAGGCGTTTGTCCTGCCTGACTCTGCAAAAGCTGTTTAGCCAAATCATCAGTTCGTTCTTTGGATAAGATTAGTTCCCTTCTAAGGGTGTTAGTTTCCTGGCGGGCGGCATGCACTTCTGCCCGTAATTCCCCCAATAATTGGGCCAGTTGGTCTGTCTCGGAAGTCTCCATGGCGTCTGGGTGGGAAATTATGGGTAGGCTTCGCGTTCTGTAACGCTCACCTGGCTCCCACGGAGGCGCGGGCGTGGCTGGGACTGCTGTGACCTCTTCTGCAGAGATGCGTAAGACCCGGAAGATGGACTGGACTGGATTCCCCAACCTGGCTTTTCTGGCTCGGAGGAATATCCCACTGTGTGTGAAAAGGAAGGGTTAATAGTCTGCGGGTGATGTTCCGACCTCCCACTTCCCTTCTCTCCCTCCGTGAAACCCTTTTGGGATTCCCTGTGAAGACTCACCTTAGGGACCAAAATGACGAGCTCTCCATCCTGCTACTGATGCAGGGGCGCGTTGTGATTCCAGTTACTTCACTGGATTGATGAGTTTAAACTAGTTTGTCCATTCCCGTCGTACCGCAAATGTTTATGGCAAGTTTGGGTTTATATTCACTCATCTGTTCTTTTCTTTCGCAGGTGCTGGAGAAGATTCCGGGCTGCAGGCGATTTGGAAGAAGCCAAATTCTGGTAAGAATTCCGATGAGAGATTCCTTTGCAGTTTTAAGTATCTCCTTTAATGTCCAATGTCTTTTTCCCCATAGGGGCCGGGGTACGGCAATGCCGGAGGTAAGGCGCCGACCCGAAAAGAGCTGCTGTGTCTCTCTTGCAAATGGGTAAGTCTTGAGTGAGCGTATTGCTAATGTTCTCACATGCTCTCACTAATACAATGTCTGTTTCTTTTCCCCTTAGGGGCCTGGGTGCTGAGATGCCGAAGGTATGGCACAAACCCGAAGGCGGACAGGGACTTGAACCACAGGTAAGTTCTACTTAGATTCGTGTTTCCCTTCTCACCTCTCTTTCTCCTTTCTTCCAATAGGTGCTGGATGGCGGTGGAAGCTCCGGATGGACGTCGCAGGACTCGAAAACGCCACGTGCAGGTGAGTGAAATGCAGCATGCTCAGCGCGACGCGATGCACGTTTAAAATGTTTGCCTTCTTTGCAGGATTGTCGGCGTGCAGATTCCGGAGTGCAGATGTATCAGGTAAGGTTCTTGTTTTCACCTGTTCTCTTCCCTTTTCTTCTTTAGGTGTTTCCAGGATGCTGGCAGGCATGATGGAGGACCAAGGCAGGAGCAGGCACGGTGAGCGTCCAGCTGCTAAGTGCAGAACAACGCGAAGCGTGGTCTGCTGCTTGGGTGTGGCTTAAATAGCCTTTCAAGTAGTTCCAGGTATGTATTCTTCCCCCAGAAATATGTATTCCTCCACCGGTCACACCCTAGAGATCAAGTAGTCCCTAGAAAAATAGTTCCTTCCAGTCTTGGAAGTTGCAGCATGGTCTGCACAGGTAAGTTTACACCAAGCACTACTCCCAACCTACTTCTTTGTGAGCCTGGCGCCGATGGCGCCAGCACTGAGTCCAAAGGGCCCCCATCTGGGGCTGCTGGGACTTCCCTTGAATGCATGGTGTCTGTCTCTGAGGGTGCCGGGCCTGGTTTGGCTCCTTGGAGGCAGGCATCATGACACCAGGGTACCACATACAGCAAGAAGTGCATCAACAAAGTAGACAGGCATGGCAATACATGAATAAGCAACATGAAAATATGCACAGTTAACAATATACTCACCAAAATGCAGGCCAACCATGCACTGAAGAGACCATCATGAATACCCATTGGGGTGTATACACATGTTGGACCTCAGACTGGCCACAGATATGACAGAGGCCCAATGCCTCTGTGTAAGTTACTGTCACATGGTGCGATCCTTGCGAGCCCATGGAATGGGGAAGCAAGAGTGGCATATGTGTCCGGACCCCAAGCCACAAACACTAACATGAGACAAGCCTGTATGGGCGTAGCTGGAACACACAGTTGATGCCTTCGGATGCCACAAAGCAACAAACTGTGAAATGAATGCACAATAGTCAAAAAAAGGAAAATAAAATAAAAATGGCCATTGTTGACCAGTGGGGGGGCACCCAAAGGGGGGAGGTGCAGGGTGCACCTCAACACCCACTTGCATTGATGTTGAGACTAAAAAAAATCCTCCATGGGCTCATGGTCTGCACGGCTAGGCCAAAGTGAGAGATCAGTCGTCGATGTTGTCACCCTCTGGCTAATTATCAGGAGGTGTGCATGCTAAGGATGCCTGCCACGCATAGCCCCAGGATGCCCTTCCATGGCAGCAAGCATGTGGGTCTGGTAAGCCTGGCCCTGCAGGAAGATAGCACAGAGGCCCCCATGCAGCACCTCACGTGTAGCACGGATTTCCCCCTGCAAGGTCTCGCTTGTAGCACAGAGTTCTACCTGCAAGGCCTCACATGACAGACGAAACTCCTCACAGCATGCATGGAGTTCAGCCGAGATGGTGCGTTCCAGCTGCTCCATCCGCTGTTCTGCCCGTGTACCCTGGCCCATCAAAAGTGTAGCCAGAGTATTTCTGAGGGAGATGTTCTCTTCCCTCAGGGCTTCCCTGTGGGCCTCTGATGTTCACACAGTGCCTTGGACATTGATGCAAATGTCTGTTGCACGTGCCATGCTTGTTTCTGCATGCGTGTTGCTTGCACTGACCTGCGTGTTGTAAAGGGTGATGATGGTTATGACGTTTGACAGTGCTACTCATGTGCATTTGCTTTGTTTGTTTGTTTGTTTGTTTATTCATTTGTTAAGCGCACCAGACTCGTAAGTAAAAGGGCACAACGACAAGGAAATGCAAGGCTTACATGGTTGCGTATACACAGGTTACAGAATTTACATATAGCAAGATGAACAATTTTGCATGATTATAGGATATATACAAGGACTGAAGCAAGGGTACATGCACTAAGGATATACATCTTATATGGTTACATATACATAGGCTGCAGTATTTACATAAAGAAAGAATATAGCAAGATATACTGTTTCATAATTGCAGGATAGTGTCCTCAGGGGAGAAGGTGATGGGAAGCTAAGGATTGGTGGCAGTGATGTGTTTTATTAAGTTTTTCCTGAAGAGTGGATATGGTTGGTCAGCTCTCAACTCCTGGGGCTAAGGATTGGTGGCAGTGATGTGTTTTATTAAGTTTTTCTTGAAGAGTGGATATGGTTGGTCAGCTCTCAACTCCTGGGGCAGTGCATTCCAGCTTTTGGCTGCCTTAACAGTGAAGCCATTACCCCCGATGGTGGTAAGTTTGTATTTGGGGATATTTAGGCAATTGGTGTTCCCACTTCTAGTGGGTCTGAGAGAAGTTCTTCTCTGAAGTTTGTCTATAAGGTAACTAGGGGCCGCATTGTTCAAGGCTTTGTGTGTCAAAGAGAGTGTTTTTAGAAGTATTTTATTGGATGTGGAGAGCCATTTGTGTTGACGTCTCAAGGCAGAAATGTGGGTTTTCTTATTTATGGCAAGGGCTGCTCTTAAGGCATTATTCTGTAGCGTTTGGAGCTTATGAATGGTGGAATTGTTAGCCCCAATGTAGAGGGCATTGCAATATTCGATTCTAGAGAGTATAAGAGCTCTAGCCAGGATCAGACAACTATTGTCAGAGAGGAACGGTTTACCAGCTCTAAGAAGTTTGCATGTGTAAGCCGTAGCCGAGGTAAGGGATTTGACCTGCTTGTCAAAGGATAGTGTGGAGTCCAAGTAGAATCCCAAGGTTTTTACTTCCTTGGAGACTTTAATAGTATTGCCGTCAATATTGAAAGATGAATATTCTTGACCTAGTTTTTTTATGTTGGCCTGCGAGCCCAATATTATTAGTTCAGTCTTATCATTGTTCAAGCATAGACCGTGTGTGGCCATCCATGCTTGAATAATAAGGTAAACTTTGTTCACTAGGCCCATGTCCATACCGTAATCCCCAGAAAGTGGTAGGAGAATCTGAGTATCATCTGCATAGTTAGTGTAGGTGATACCCAGCTGGTCCAGATCGTCGAACAGTGGCTTAGTGAAGATGCTGTAGAAGGTAGGGGAGACGCAGGATCCTTGGGGAACACCACATAGGATAGGTGTAGGATCGGCTGATGCTGAGGGGGAGAAGACTCTCATGGTCCTCTCACTCAAGAAGGACTCGATCCACTTGATAGCGTCCGTGGAGAAGTGAGCTGCAGAGTCAAGGTGCCGACATAGGACCTTGTGGTTGACCAGGTCGAATGCAGCGGAGAGGTCGAGTAGAAGCAGGAGTGCTGTCCTACCTTTGTCTCTCAACTCGTCTATCTGGGACTTAAGGTCAATTAGGGCAGTCTCAGTTCCGTGCAGTGGACGGAAGCCAGATTGTCTGTTGCCCAGGAGTTTGTGCAATTCTAAATGCTTCTGAATTTGAGTGTAGGCGGCCTTATCCAGTATTTTTAGTAAAAAAGGGACCGTGGTAATAGGCCGGTAGTTAGTAGAGATGAGGGGATCTAGTGTCTGTTTCTTGAGGAGTGGTAGCACCCAGGATTGCTTGAGGTTGGCAGGTATAGTACCTGTAGCAAATGAGGCATTTATCAATTTGGTTATAAATGGGGAGAGTTCTCTAGCAGCGTCTTTTATTAGCTGTGCAGGGCAGATATCACCTTTACAGTTTGAGGGCTTCAATGATAGGATAATTTTTTCTACCTCTAGGATGGGCATTTTGGAGAAGTGGAATGTGGCATTATGTGCCAGTGGTGGTTCGTTGGGCAGGAGAGTGTTAGGCGAATGTTGTAGGTTTAGAGCCTTCTTTTTTAGTTGAATTTTATTCTGAAGTGTATCAATTTTATGCCCTAAGGCTTGTTGGATATCTGTACACCAGGATTTGTCCTTGGTGCAGACGTCCGGGATAGCAATAGGGGACTCAAGTTCTTTAAGTATGCAGAAGAGTTCTTTCATGCTTGAGTTTGAGTTAGCAATACGTTCGTTGTAGGAGTCGCGTTTTGCTTGGCAGATTTCCTTTTTGTACTGTGATGAGAGTGCAGTTAATTTGGCTTTATTCTCACAAGAGGGGCATAGTCTCCAATTTGTTTCACTTTTGTTCTTTAAGGTGCAAAGGTCTTTGAGTTGTGGGGTGAACCACTTGTTTAGGTGGGCTATGGGTTTGCTCGGTCTGAGTTTGATAGGAGCAATTTTATCCAATGTGGTGAGCGTAATGTTGTTAAATTCCTGAACTAGGCTGCTGGGGTTGAGATTATCAGGCAGTGCGTTGAGAGTAGGCAGTATGGCGTGGATGATTTTTTCTACCATGATACTTTTATTGCTTCTGGTTGGGCATGGTGGCGCTCGAGGTCGAGCCAGTGGAGTGGGTCTGATAGTGGATAAGTGAAAGGAGATCAGAGAATGGTCTGTCCATGCTAAAGGCAGGATGGAAGTGATAGTGGCAGAACAGTTAAGGTCCGCTATCCAGTCCAATATTCTCCCTTTAAGGTGGGTGGGTGTAGTGACTTTTTGGGTAAGGCCTAGTGCTTTGATCGTATTAGCTATTTCTGTGGCATTTTTGTCCGTTTGGTCGTTAAATCCTAAATTGAAGTCACCTAATATAAGTAGTTGCGTGGTAGGTTTCAGGTTGTTCATAATTATATTATGCAAGTCTTCCTTAAAGGTACCAAGAGGGCCGGGTGGTCTGTATATAAGGTGTATGGTAATGGATTGCGACTTGTTTATCTGCATTTTGGCAGTGAGGGTTTCACATGATTGTAGAGGCTGGGTAGGGGCTAGTCTGAGACCAAGAGCCGTTTTAGAAATAATCACAATGCTGCCACTTCGTGCATTATCACGGTCTTGTCTGATTATGGTGTAGCCGTCAGGGACAGCTAGCATGAGGGCAGGTCCTGCTGCATTATGGAGCCAAGTTTCCGTAATTGCAAGATAATCCAGGTTCCCTTCTGTGATTAAATCGGCGATATCCGTAGCGTGAGCGACTAGTGATCTAGCATTAAGGAGCGCTCCCTTGAGGGGGGGGTCCTCAGGAGTTTTGTTAGCTCGGATGGGTTTGTCTACAGTGGGGCAAGCTTTAGGTTGGAGGTTATTAAGCTGGATGGTGTTCACATTCAAGGTAGATGTTTGAGTAGGCCATTTAGAGTGGCTGGGCAATCGTGGGCTAGGTTTGTAGTTGGTTTTGAGGTTGGAGGCTGGAAGGGCTCTTCTCAGTGGTTCATGTAGTTTGGCTAGTCTTGCGCGGAGTCTGTTGTTTCTATTGGAAGTGGTACAAGGTAGGGAGGCATAGAGTATTGTTTCTTGGGCCTTGCAGAATGTGGAGAGATTAGGTTGCATAGCGTTAGTAGAGAGTTGGCTGAAGTTTGAGGTAGGTGTTGGTGACTGAACGATGTGATCTTGACGGCTAGGGACAACATGTGTGACTGTAGCCATGATACAGAGGACTAATGCTAGGCTTTGTGTCTAGCAGACATTTGTTCAGTACCCTGATGCTTGTGTTCAATGTCTCCCTATCTACAGCGACGATGGAGGAAGAGGGCGGAAACAGTGCTGTGGAGCCAAGCGGCGGGGATGCCTCCACCAGCCGCTTGGCCCAGTCAGCCTCCCAGGTTACAACATCTAAGAGAAGTGAAGTGACTGGTGCCGCGTCCGCGAATACGGCTGCTGAGGGGATGCCCAAGAGGGCGAGGTTGGACATAGGCTCCTCGGCAGTGGAAGGGTGAGCCCCCACAGGGGCAATCCAGTGCGGAAGATGGTGCAGAGGCATCCAGGTCGCCGCGAGGGGCCTTTGTCTAATCCTGTCTCTGATCCTGTGACTGCATCACTGTGCACCGGCACGCATGCCTCAGTCCAGACCATTCTGCAGGTAGAAGATGAGTCCACGTCAACTGACCTTCCTCTACCTGTGGATCAGGCAATCTGCTACAGGGTTGAGCCCGTTCTAGTCGCTGTCGCGATGCGCACATGCATCATTCGTGATGATGTGTGTGCTTCCTGGCGGGACCACGCACATCATCACGAATAGGTATGTGCCGTCCTGGACTGGCTAGGACGGCTTATTGTTGTGGTTCTCCTACATGTGCAGGCCCTTGCTGCGACCCCCCTCCTCCTCCTCCTCCTCATCCACTATGCACCAGTCGTACTCCATGCCGTCTTCTGGCCAACATGCACCAGTGCCCCCTGTGGACCTGCCCCAGCCACCACGGCCAGTCTGGTGGAGATCACATCCTTGCCACAGTCGGGAGTCGGAGGTTCGGCAGAGGTGGTCACCCCAGCAACAGGACCCCTGGCAATGGAGGTTGTGCAGGCACCTTCGAGCAGGGCATGCGCACGACGGCCCCGGGGGTTGCCATTGTCTCGGAGGCAGTCGTGGTGGCACAGGCACATGGCATCAATGCAGCAGCAGGCTCAACATAGGAGTCGTCAGGACTCGGGGCCAACTACATCACAGGGGCACGCATCGGCCAATGGGCAGGACAAAGTGTGTCTTCTGTGTGGCAGCGGATGGGCCGGCAAATAGGTGCAGAGCGGCGGCGGGCAGAGAGGGCACGGTTCACCATGGTCAGGGCGGAGAACTCCATCCGGCGGGCAGAGAGACGGGTGGAGTTCCTCGAGGAGAGAGCTGAGTCCCACCTCCGGGCTATAGACACGCAGTTCGATGATGCCTTGGCCAACACTGTTGATAACAACGGTGAGTCGTAGGTCTAGCCCACCACCATTGTATATAGTTCTTTAGTGTTAGGTTTCCTTTGTTTTTTTTATTATTTGGAGGACGCAGACATTGCTCCACTTTTTGTATATAGTTGTTTTTTATAGGGTGTTTTTGGAGGATTAATCTGACTTTTGTGATCATGGACCCTTCATCCTTTCTTGTATATAGTTGGACTTTGGTGGATTTTTTGGCTTTTTTTCCCCATGGAGTAAGGTTTTTATTGTTTTACGTTTGGAACTGCAAACATTACTTTGGACAGGACCAGTTTCTGGATTCTCCCTTTTTGGGATTTTCATGTTCCTTTGGATTTGCATTTCCTTTCGATTTATGTAAATTTCATTTTCATTCTCATCTTTGATTTTGATTTGGTGTATTTTACTTTTTTAAATACATTTTCATACAGTCCAATCTGAGTGTTGTCTACTCTCAATTGTTTGGTGCATGTGTCAATCGTCATTGGCTCAGTCATGTGTCACTGCTGTGTAGCTATGTTGGGCATGTCTTTGGGTGAATGCATGTGTGCTTTTGTGAATACCATGCATGGGGCCAGTACTGGGAAGTGGGGCCAATGGATGGGTGTGGAGTTGCACTGGGGTGGGGGGTAGCGTGGGGTGGCATTCGGGTGGACATTTGCTAGATGATTGTATGTTGTGACAATGTGTTTGGTGAGGGGACATGGGTCGGGGCCTTCCTGCAGGTTGCCGTCACTTGTGAGGGTGGGGGGACATGAGTCGGGGCCCGCTTGCAGATTGCCGTCACTGGTGGGGGGACATGAGTCGGGGCCTGCCTGCAGGTGTATGGTGCCATTTGGGCTGCCTGCGGGGTATGGACACGGGTGATGGGCTGCATACGGGGTATGGACACAGGTGTTGGGGGTCCCCTGTGGTGTGTTCTGCCTGCAGGGCATGGTCACGGGTGATGGGCTGCCTGCGGGGTATGGACACAGGTGATGGGCTGCCTGCGGGGTATGGACACGGTGTTGGGGGTCCCCTGTGGTGTGTGCTGCCTGCGGGGCATGGTCACAGGTGATGGGCTGTCTGCGGGGCATGGACACGGGTGTTGGGGGTCCCCTGCAGGGTGGGCTGCCTGCGGGGCATGGTCATAGGTGATGGGCTGTCTGCGAGGCATGGACAAGGGTGTTGGGGGTCCCCTGTGGTGTGTGCTGCCTGCGGGGCATGGTCACAGGTGATGGGCTGTCTGCAGGGCATGGACACAGGTGCTGGGGGTCCCCTGTGGTCTGGGCTGCCTGCGGGGCATGGTCACAGGTGATGGGCTGTCTGAGGGGCATGGACACGTGTGTTGGGGGTCCCCTGTGGTGTGTGCTGCCTGCGGGGCATAGTCAAAGGTGATGGGCTGGCTGCGGGGCATGGACGTATTCACGGAGTTACGGTAGGCACTTTTCATGCGATTTGACTGGCGCGAGCGGGGTACGAGATTTCGCAGGGGTACACAAGGCACTTTACACGTGATTTGACAGGCGTGAGCGTGGTACGGGATTTCGCGGGGGTGTGGTAGGCCATTTTCACGCGATTTCACTGCCACGAGCGGGGTACGCTCTGATTTCTCACGCAAATACAATGGTGGGGGGCTATGTGCTGGGCCAAGGGTAGCATGGGGGTCTTTTCGCTGGCTTTTTCCTGTGCAAGGGGCAATGTTGGGGGTGTAACTGGCGCTGCAGGATAATGGCTCGGGAATCCTAGCAGGACTGAGATGAGGAAGAGGACTGAAGAGGCATGCAGATGTAGCAGTCAGGCAATTAAGCCTAGTAGTGCAGTAGTCTTGCAACCGAGATCTTTATCACTGCCTTTAGCCATATGTTAAAGAAACAGGCCCCAGAGTATGCTAACTTCACCATCGCCAACACTCACATCCTGGTAGCCAAGAGAGAGTGAAAACTCTGGGTGTCACGTTGGATGCTGAACTGACCATGAGACAGCACGTCACCAAGACTTGCGCATCATTCGGCCTCATTAATGTCCCTTTATTTCACGGAAAAATATGTCTCCAGTCAGCCCTAGTCAACTTACGACTTCACTATTGCAATAGTGTGTTGGCCAGCACTGCTCAATCAAACCTCTCTGCCCTTCAAGTGACCCAAAATGGGCACTAAGAGCAGTTCTAGGTCTCTCTAGAAGACATCATATTTCTGTGGCAAGAAGAGAGCTGCACTGGTTGCCTGTGAGGCAACGTGTCTCTCACAAGAGCTGGACTCTAACCCACAAATGCCTGGCCCACGAGGCTCCCATCTGTCTCACAGAGCATCTGAAGCCCAACCAGCCTTTGTGCACGCTCAGGTCTCAGGACCAGGCAAGACGTGTCCAGCCAAGAGTCAGGCTCGCTAGATACGGGGGACCAGGCTTTGATGTCCTAGCCCCTACTATCTGGAACTCTATATTTCCTGATCTAAAAAAAATCAAAAACGTGTGAGTTCAGAAAAAGGCTGAAGACCTTTTTGTTCAACGTGCCCTCAATTTAAGCCATTTCTGACTTCTGCCACTCTGACGCTGACCTTCCTTTTGTCTTGTCTTGTTCATTCTCTGTGGGCCCTGAGGCCTTCGGGCGAGTTTACCAAAAATTAAAATAAATAAATAAATACATTGAGGCTAATAGCCCACGCCTTAAGGCTATTAGACAACCAGTGAGGGATAAAAGGCCCCCACAGGAAAGCAGGAGCAAAAGGAGCTGGAACGGGAGCTGGAAGGCTGGCAGTAGTAGTAGCAGCAGAGGAGAAGCACAAGGCTGGCAAACCAGGAGGAAGTGGGAGTACAGAAGGGACGCCAGAACGTGGAGAAAGCAGATTTCACCTGCAAGTTCTGAGAAAGTCCCGTTCTCCCAAAACCTGAATGGCCAGGGCTGCGCAGATAAAGATGTGCTGGAGGCTGAGTTTTCCCCATGTGAGCCATATTGCTGTGATTGAAGAGCTGTGAGCGTGCAGGAGACCATAGCCAGAAGCAAAAGGCAAGCTGAGGGTCTCGGGAGAAAAAGGAACTCCCAATTAAAGAGGGCAGACCAGAGACACCCGTGCTGGAGAAGGGTGTGGGTCGTGTGAGAAACCAGAAGGTGTCTCACCCACTTGTCCCCGCGGACCTGTCATCCAGGTGGCCAGGACAGGGCCATGGCTTTTGGATACAGTTCCTGGGGGTGGACCAGTGCGGGAGGATCACCTGGGTGAGGGGTCTTCAGGGATTGGGAGTGGGACACCTGTCACAGCTTTGGCTTCCAGGCGCAGGAGTGGCACGAACCAAGCACCCCCACTGTGGTCTTGGTGCCTGCAAGCCTATGCTTACACAGGCCTCCGTGACCCCAGCAGGGAAAGAGGGTTAGGACCACGATGGTTGGATAGGTACAAGCGTAGAGGGTAACCGGAAAGAGGGCTTGGAGAGGGGAAGTGGATAGGGGTACTGTATGAACATTCACACACACCCAAGTGCAAACATCTCACACTGCATCCACACACAATAAACCAGAAAGGCACTTAGCTTGTTGTGAGTGCCAGCCTCCTGCCTGTGCACTTTCAGGTCCGGTGTCAGGAGCAGTTCAAATGCTGCAAAGAGAGCTTGCATTAATGACTTGCGTGCTGCTTACATGTGACTCACAAGGCATAAAATTCGCCATTGCCCGGGCCTAGCAGTAGCAGGGTGCTGCATGCTGGTTGAGTACACAGTTGAGGCTGTCGAGCAGTGTTTGCTGTCTGCTGCTGCCAACTAAAAGGGCAGGTAAGCTATAAGTGCCGGCTCCCCATGTTATCATATAATTTGACTGTGATATGCATTATCCCACCTTTAGGACAGTTTTAGCTCGGGCATGGTTGCTGTGTTGAAGGCTGCACATAGCAACGGCTTTAAAAAGGTTGCCTTGGGAAAGGGCGTGGACAGGGGCCTGCTGATCCGTGTGGGGCCTCTTCTTCCCCGAAACTATGAGCCATGTGTTGGCAAAAAGGTCGCCATGAAGACGGGGGAGAATGAAAGTTCAGAGGGAATGGGCGGGCTAGGAACTGATTTCTGGACGTGTTCCCTCTGATCAAACTTCTGTTTCCAGACATATTTAAAGGGCTGGGATTCTCTGCAGCTCCCGCACTTCCTTTTAAAGAGAGTTCCTGACGGAATGTGTATTGTTGTACTTGCGGCTCAGCTCTGCAGTTTTGATAGACTATGGCCTAACTGTCAGCAGGGTCCTGTTTCTCTGAGGCACTATTATAAGTGCAGCGGACAGCAGTGTGGCAATCTGTTAGCTGGCTGATTTGCTTAACGTGTGTGTGTGTGTGCTGTATCTATTTTGCTTGTGTTATTTATCAGTGCATTTTTCCATGTCGCATTCCCTTTTCTGTTATATGTAGGCTCAAGAGCGCAACTGTACTACACAAAACTCTATAATCTTTTGAAAAAAACCAAATTAATAAACTAATAGATACAGCATCTGGACCTGCGCCGATCACAAGCAGCTCATCACACGGTTGTCACAAGCATCAATTGTCTTCTTGTTTGTTTTTTAACACCGTCCACATTGATCTGTTTTGCATCTAAAGTCCACGCAGATAAAAAATATTGTAAAGGGCTCTGTAATTCCACACTCTCCAGTACACCGTTATACAGATCTGAGGTTTCCGCACTCCAACCCCTGCAGCAAAAGCTTAACACTATGCAATTCTGCCGTTTTGCAATGCATGGCTGCAGCACCGCCCGCACAAACAGAATGACATCACCTTTCTGCTACAAGGACGTGTATGTTCTCTAGGTTTAGAATATTTAGCAGATGGCATGCACAGAATTGCATAAAGTAAGGCCTGGCCTATAGCATTAAGATATGCCCCTTCACCCAGAAAAATGTCTACCCTACTCACACCCGGAATACCACCAGACCTAATCCCCCACAAAGACACATCCAGGAAAAGCTGCAACAACAGGGTAGAAGAAAAAGCATGACTGGACTTATACCGGGCATTGCTGCCATTTGCATGGTCTCCATGTGCTCTGGCATATCTGAAAGCAGAGGCGTCGCTAAGGGGGACTTGGAGGTTGGGGTTAGCCCTGGGTCTTTTGGTTGTAGCCCTGGCTAGGAAACTCAGAGGCTACTACCAAAAGGCTTGCTAGTCGCAGGTCCAGACAGTCCTGACCTTAGCATAGCCCGGATCTTTCCAAATCCAGCAGCACCCCCGTCTGAAAGGGTGGACTTGTGGGGATAGATGGGCCTCTGTCAAACGTGACTATTTAGGGATCAAACACGTGACTCGCCACCCTAACTCGTTGTTGAAATTCAATGGGTGTACAAGGGCATCATGCGCATGGTGCAGCAGTTGCTACCCTAGGTTGCTGCTTTTTAACTCCCCATCCCCCCAATGTAGCATAATCGGGACACAGATAAACTAAAGAGAAATCTGCCTTTGTCTTTTTTCTAATTTTACTGTCTGCGGTCAAAGTTGAAAGTCATTCATTTGAGCCTCAGGAGGGGGAAGAGAGAGATTCAAAGTTCTTAAAGGTAAAGCTTGACTGGAGCGTAAATGACGCAATATCCTCAAAGCACTGTAACTTGAGACTTCAGCCGTTCATCCTTTTGAGGTTGGGCGATTATTGTATGCGAATATGTTCTATATATAGTGATTTGGTGAAGCACTAATTAAGTAACCAATAATGATCATTAACTAGAGTTTAGTGTGTCGAGAGTAGATTTTATTTCATAACAAAAGTTGCCGGACAGCTGGGCCATGGATAAAATGGACCTGCATGCTGTAGGAATTATCCTTTGATGCAACCTCCTGTGATGTCTTCCCATTGCCCATGTTAATAAGGACTTCTCTTTTTCTTTTTTAAGACTTGCCCTGCCACATACACATGCGCGCCAGTCATCAGCTACTGAAACAGTCAGGATATAGTACTAGAATGGCTTCAAATGACGTGACACCACCTACAAGCACAAGTCTGGTGCTTTCAAAAGAAACAATAAGGATCGACTACTTTTGAATTCTGCAGCAATCGATCCTAAACAGAGGAAATTATCGCCCCGATTCATGGAATTAATTGCACAGAAAAAGGGGGACTTGCACGTGAAAACATGTGCAAGCGCCCGTTTGTCGATTCATAGGACACAATGCGCGTGGCTTACCGCAGACTTATGAGGAATCCGCATGTATCCAACACGTCACTGCGACACCACAAACGCCTTGTGCGAGACTCCCAGCGAAGGGGCAAAGCGTCTTGCGCAGTCACCTAAAAAGGGGGCGGAACACATGCAATGGGGAACAACAAGCGTAAATGTGGGCGTTACGTGGGAAGTACCATAGAAAAATGCTTGCAACTCTCACACGCGTGCTAACAACACATATTTATGGAATAGAACAGGGCTCACCGGTGCGTGGTAAAAGACACACTAATTCGGAAACACTTCTGCCACGCGAAAGCTGGAGTAAGCTTCATCGCGCACCAAAAACAATGCATAAAAAGGCAACGCAAAAACAAACGTGCTTATACAGCTACGATGAATTTGCCATTTTTTGCAGCAGTAATCGTGGGTATACCGCAGGAGGAGGAGGATAGCCAGGGGCCACATTATTTTACCCAGGACCAGCCTTTTTGGGATGCCTGATGACCAGGTCTATGCCAGGTATAGGTTTCCACCTGATATCATATTAGACCTGGTCACGGAGTGGGAAGATGACCTCACATCTCCCCCCCTGTGGTCCCAAGCACTGAGCCCCTTGGTAAAGGTGCTCAGCGTTCTACATTTTATGGACACTGGGTCATTTCAGCGGACAACTGCCATAGCTGGGGGAATTTCACAGGCCACTCAGTCATGCTGCCTACACCAGGTGTTGGCAATCATGACTGCATGCCCCTCAGTCTACAGGCACATCTACATGCCCAGAACACCCCAGAAAGGCAGGCCATGGTCCAGAATTTTGACGGGGTGGCGCACTTCCCTTAAGTGCTTGGTGCCATTGATTGCACCCATGTGGCTCTATGTCCACCTAGGGCCACAGAACACATCTATCGCAATCGCAAGTACTGGCATTCCTTCAACATGCAGGTTGTATGTGATGTCAAGGGAATCATTATTACCTCTGTATATGCTAACTATCCAGGGTCCACCCATGATAGTTTCATATTCAGAATGTCACGCCTAAACCAGGCCCTGAAAGCTGAGAGGCATGGCAACACATGGCTCATTGGTGAGTACAAATGGCCCTGCAAATGCATGCATGTCTCACGCAGACAAAACCACACCACTGACAAACCATCTCACCTCCACAGGGGACAGTGTCTACCCACAGATAACCTACATGATGATGCCAATACGTAACCCCACCACACCACCCCAGGTAAGATACAACGCAGCCCATATTGCAACTAGGGGCATAGTGCAGTGCACATTCGGAGTGCTAAAGTCACGCTTCCGCTCCCTTGACCACTCTGGTGGAGAGCTACTATATGCACCACAAGTAGTGTGCAGGATCATTATGGCAGCATGTGGCCTGCAGAATGTTGCAACATGGTGTGGCGTACCAGTGGACATGGTGGTGCCCCCACATCCCCAACCACATGCACAATGGCTGCACATGGGAGGGGAAAGGGCATGTGGTGAGGCTGCCCGTACCCAGCTTGTGACACATTCTTTCACCTAAAATCCAACCCCTGCAGAGTGCACACAGGCCTGGCACAGTCTAGGTGACAAAATCGATGATGACAAAGGGACAATCACCTGTCCCGACCTTACCACCCTGAGAATGTGTCCTTGGAAGTGCTACATTGTGTGCATCCCTTACAACTTGAACTAACTCAATCTGGTGTGCACAAAAGGCACACATGGAAGATGCAGTATGCCACTAACTCCATGCCAAAGCACCCATTGAAATGGTGTTATGTCATCTAAACCCTCCCAAACTTCATGTCACCTGGTTGCCACACCATGCTATGCAACGTCAAAAGTGACAATTAAATGGGCAACACATAACACTACTGTCACAAAGTGCTCAATGATAAACGGAACTAGTTCTGAAATAACTCACTCTCACACATCAAAATAATAATGTACCCAGGAACATCAATTGTCCAGTATAACATACCAGAAACACAGGACCCAACAGTGAATCTGTCTGACAGTGACCAATCAGAATACCACAAGTGCATCAATGTGTCCAACTACCACATGGCACTCTTCCATTTTTAGTGTGGCTCTGCTAACTAAAGGGGGCAGGAAAGCGCATACAGCAGGAAGGCTAACATTAATGGAGACAGTCAAGCTAATACATGAAGATGGAACATGAAAATATGATGGTTCTCAATGTCCAAACAAAATGGGATGCTAACCATACACTGGAAAAACAATCATGAATCACGCTAGGGGTGTATACACAGGTTTGCCTTGAGACTGCCCACAGATATAATGGAAGCCCAATGCCTCTGTGTAAGTTACTTTTACGTGCTGCACACCTTGCAAGCCCATGGAAAGGGGAAGCAGGAGTGGCATATGTGTCTGGACCCTAAGGCACAAACAAGGAGTGTACCAACACGAGGCAAGCCTGTATGGGACCAGCTGGAACATACAGTGGATGCCCTTGGATGCCACACAAAGCAACACACTGTCACATAAATGCACAATAGACAATAAAATACTGAAACAAATATCGAAAATGCCCGTGGTGGACCGGGGGTGGGGGAAGGGCACCCAGGAGGGTAGAGGGGCAGGGTGCACCTCAACATCCACATGTATGGATGTAGAGAAGAAAAGAAAAACCTCAATTGGTTCATGGTCTGCACGGCTAGCATGGATTGGTAGAGCTGTCACTGCTGTTGCCACCCTCTGGTGAAGCATTAGAAGGTGTTAGTGGTAATGGAAGGTCACCACGCATAGCTATGGCCTTGTCCTCCATGGCAGCAACCATGCAGGACTGAGATGTTCGCATCTGCAACATGATCGCTCGGAGGTCCGCATGCAACACCTCATGGGATGCACTGAGTTCTGCTTGCAACACCTCACGGGTTGCACGGAGTTCCCCTGAGATGGTGTTTGTCTACTGTTGCATCTGCTGTTGTGACCGTCTACTGTGGGCTGACTCGAGTGAAGCCAGTGTAGTTCTGAGGGACCCATTCTCTTCCCTCAGGGCAGCCCTGTGGGCACAACCCTCTGCAGTCATGGACGCATTCAGAGCCCTCAGTTCTGCCCATCGGCACCTGTTGCTGGCCTCCATGTGGAGTCTGTGTGAGTGGCATGTGGACCGCAATGCCTGCTGCTGGAGCTCCATCTGTCTTTCTGGGGGGATAATGGAATTGGCCACCCTATCCATGCCCTGAGCCAACATCTCATATGAATCCTCCTATTGTTGTGCAACAGAATACATGGACTGCTCCCACACAGTATCGCCTGTTGCCACACGGCCACTGCTTTGGCAGACCCCATGCCTGCTTGGCCCAAGAGAACGTGGCCCTTGATGTGCTGCCTCTGTCTGTGGCTGCAGGAACGCACCCCTCCCTTGATCAGCTGTCCCAGGAACAGGAGCCAATACTGTGGAGCATGACCCTGCACCCGTAACCACCACAGACGGATGTTCCAACACTGACTGGCCCTGTGAGGGGTCTTCCCTACCTGCATATGTTTGGGATAGAACAGCACACACAGTTGATTCACTCACCTGCGACAGCACAGAGAAATCCATATCCGTTTCACCACCAGAGCCAAATGTTTCATCAGAGGCGGACTCAGACTGAGTCCGGGCCAGGAAGGCCTGTAGCACCAGTGGATCTTCTTGGGCTACCTCAGCACGTCCTCCACTGGTGCCTGGTTGCGGCTCAGTATCCTGTACCTCCTCCACCTCCTCATCTGCATCCAGTGCCTCATCACCTGCACATGGACAGAAAAATACATGCAGACACTTGTAAACAGCATAGCCCACACACATATGTATCATAATGTTGTCATGCAACACATTTACCTGCCTGGTCAGTCATGGCACAAACTCCTGCTCGTACGCAGTGTCAATGGAAGGGAAGGGTAGCATGAAAGCAGCCATGGATGTGTGTTAAAGGGCACAACAACACATGTAGTGCATGGTGCATAACACCTGCTTCATACACAAGCACCTGACTGGCATAGTTGAGTCACCAACATCACTGATGCAAATACACAGATGCCACGTAGCATAGCCATGCCTGAACTGTCAAACAGCATGAGATGGAACTTGATGACTACTGTCCCAGAGCCATGTACAATGGTTGTGACATAACATGACATGACATGACATGGAAATCACAAATTCTAAACACACAAGTGTCACAAGGTGATGGAATAGAGTGAAGCCAGGCACACTGATTTCATGAGTCCATCCAGGTCACATTGACATCATGCTAGTGAATAGGCATGCAGAAGGGGAGACCTGGGGTTGGAAGTGGTAGAGAGCAGTGCAGTACATGGGAACGGCCTCAAATTAAAATATAACTACATAACCAGTAATGTAAATGTTGCGGGCTGATGGCAGTGGAAGGATAAGTGCAGACACCAGGTGTTAGGTGTTGGTAGTGGGTTGTAGGTATACAGTAAATACCCCCCAAGGGCAGGGGAGGCAGTGCCTGGGTTCAAATGGTGGGTCAGAGGACTGTGACACAGATCAGAGTGTTGCCAGGTGACAAGTGCATTCTCTCAGTCATCCTGGACTCCAGCACGGGAGAGGAGGAGAGAAAGCACAACACATGAGGAAGCAACAGAAGTGCCTACAGACACGGAGAAGGTTCACCTCCAGTTCCACTGAGGCAGGGAGACTGTACCAGAGGGAGGCCCCAGCTGAAGAAAGACATTAACCACAAACTAATTGCCATGAGAAGCTACTGACCTTGAGGGAGTAGGAAAGGGATGATCAAAGACCATGAGAAGGAAGCGAATTTTGAAGATGGAGTTGAAGGAATAACAGCCCCAGGACCCATAGGGTTCTGAAATGAACAGTCGTAGCCACTGGGAGCCAGTGCCATCATCACAGTCCTAGGGAGATACCTGGCCCCAAGACAAAAGGAATACTCCAACAGTCCAGGTCTGGATGACTTGCAGAGGGAAGAGAGTAGAAGCACGGAATTCCTGGTAGAGACTCTTGCAGTAGTCCACCATAGGAATTACCAGTCCCCCGGAGACAGTGAGCTGCTGGGGGAAGGGGAGGAAAGGAAGAATACCTCTGAGGAGCTGCAGCTGGCAGGGTGACCTCTCAGAGACGTCAGGGATGTGACGAGAGAAGGCGAGTGTGGAGTGGAAGATCATCACAGTCTATCCGCCATCACAGGTTGGAGCAGGAAGAGGGCCAAGAGAGGCTGGACAAAGAGTGACATGGAAGGAGTGAGCAGGTGTGGTGATGAGGATTGTCACGGTGTACAGCACAACATTCGTATGCAGTCTTCATGACAACAAGCACGTATCAGTCCACCATGATGTGGTTCACCCATGGAAGTCATGTAAATGTAGTGAGAACTGCTAGACAATCATAACACGTCACCCAAGAAACATACACATGTCCTGGATGCACACGCACCACCATTCACCGTCATTCCCTCATAAATTGGCTGGTCTCCCACTCCTTGGATCTGCTCCACATCAATCATATCACTAATTATCTCTTCATGTGGAGTGAGTTCATCATCCTCTCGCGGTGACCCACCTCCAGTCACCAGAGTAGAGGCATAGGCAGCCCCCAGCTTATCTTTGGCTCGGCGTTGGAGGTCATTCCAACGCTTCACTACCTCACGATCCGTGATGCGATGCCAGTGGGCCATTTGCTGAGCAGACATATGTGTGCTGCCTGCCCGCACAAACATGTCACGTTCATGTTCCAACACGTAGTCCACGAGTAGGTCCAGTTGCTCATCACAGAAACTCCTCTTCCTCGACGTGTGGGTCTCCTCTGCCGTGCCTTGGGTTTGAGCCAGTTCTGCTACTGCACGCTTTTGCTTCTTGCAAGGTCATGCAGACCCTGAGTGGCTGGGACCATTAGGGTCAGTAGGGGCTGGAGTACTGGTGGACTGGGCTATGGCATCAGCTACTGATGGTACAACAGCAGGTTGCCTTGCAGGTATCTGTACCTGGGTGCTGGTGCCAGTAGCTTGCACTGCATGTCTCTTGCCCTTAGGGACAAGGACATCTGCCCCTGGGTCTCTCTGGGCCTGGGCCGGGACACTATTGTCCTGGCTGGGTGACCCTGAGCCTGGGTGGTGGTTGCTGCTGCTGCCCCGGCAGCTTCCTGACCCTGGCTGGTGTGGGCAGCAGATGATAATGCTGCTCCAGGACCCTGGGTGCTGGTACCAGTACCTTGCACCGCATGTCTCTTGCCCTGCCTGAGGGTCTCTCTTGGCCTGGGCCGGGACCACTACAGTTTTGGCTGTGTGCCCCTGAGCTTGGGTGGTTGCTGCAGCTGCCCCTGCAGCTTCCTGACCTTGGCTGGTGTGGACAGCAGATGACGATGCTGCTCCTGGACCCTGGGTGCTGGGGACATCAGCATCAGCTGCATCTCCCTGACCCTGTTGGGTGGGGGGCATAGCTCTCCCTGCATGGGCTTGGACACCTCGGGCACCTTGGACACCTCTGACACCTCGACCACCTTGGCCACCTCAGCCACCTCCACCACCTCGTCCACCTTTGCCTCCCTTCCCACTTGTTGCCCTCCAAGTCATGGCACTGATGGATTAGTGCAATGGGAGGTGCAGCTATCAATTGTTCTGGGCAATTTGAGTGAAGGGGCAGGGTACGTGATGTAAAACGTACCAGTGTGCTCCAGCAAGGCTCAATGTAACCCCTGGTGAAAATAAAACGGGCCGGGTAATGCACAGACACCCCCAAAAAGAAAAATACGTGCACGCGACCCCTCGGTAGCCCACGTGTAAAGGAAAACGTTACACAGTACGCTGTGGCACCCAGTAACACAAAAAATGTTTACGCGAAGGACACATAGGGTACTATGACCTCAGAAATGGGGCTACACGCCACACAGGGGCACCCACACTATACAAAATGCATACGCAACTCACTGTCAGCCTCACAAGAAAATAAGAAATACACGCGCGTGTGGGCGGAGGCAACGTCACCGCCAAAACAAGAAGTACGGACTGTCACAGTAGTGAACAATTAGTGTGTCACCCCAAAATACTCTGAAGTCATTGCGTCCGTCCGCTACAATTTGCACGTACATTGTAATGTTATCCTATGCACACCTTTATCTTGATCCTGAACGCCAACGCCCAACGTTCAGGGCGTGTCACATAATTTACGCGCTTGGGGCCTTTCCTCTGATTTCACACTAACGCTAAGTTTCCGCACGTGCAGAGTCACTCTGTTTCCGGCTGCCCACGCGAGTAACACGGAAGACCCACGCTCCTGCCTACCAGCCAATTTACCTACCTCCAACTGCTGCTGCCTGCCCACTGTGTGTGCCTGCTGCCCACGTGCTGCACATTTTTGTGCCTGCTGTGCAACCATTGCCAGTGCTCCTGTCATCGGACCTGTGACCAGCTTTGCTGATCCAGTAGACTCCCTATGTGCCAGACCACCGCTCTACAGCCCAGCCCCAGGACCACCTTGCCCACCCACACCTGCCTCGGGGGTTGCCATGTCTGAACCAACATCATCGGAGGCAAGTGGCAACCCCCGGCAGCGAGGCAGAGTGCTGTCAGCTTCTCAGCCAGGGAAGTTGACATCCTGGTGGAGCAAGTCCTGGGGCATTATGAAGCCCTCTTCCACAGATCATTGCAAGTCCTCAAGGAAGGATGGAGGAAGATCTGGGCGGGCATCGTGGGTGCCATCAACGCGGAGGGGGAGGCACACCGCAACTTCACCCATGTCCACAAGTCCTGGGAGGACTTCAAAGCCAGGACCCACAACAAGGCCCAGCGCTTCCTCCAGGCTGGTGTGAACCAAAGGGGGTGCCAGTGCCGGTTGAGCACCGACAACATGCGGGTCCTGGAATGGTTCTACCCAGCGCTGCACGCACAGGTCATGGAATTGCAGCTCCGTCTGGAGTCGACTGGTAAGTGTCCATGTGTTGTTGCCCTCCATAGTGCATGTACATGTTGATGCATGGTTGGAGTGTGCACCTTGGCCTTATGTCAGGTATGCCTCCTGTACAGATGTCTGTGTGCATGTCCCAGACAATGCTGCATGTGTGTCCATTGATGCCTATGTGACATCAACTGTGTTTCTGTTGCAATGTGGGATGCGCTTCTGCATGTAATGACGTGCACATGGTTGCATACATGTGTCTGAACATGGCCGTGTGAGAGGTGTGACACATGTGTTCTGTTGCCAACATCATGGACATGCATGGTGTCCATGTGCATGTGTCTGAGAAGGGAGTGTGTGACTGACCAACACTCCTGGATGGATGTTACTGGAGCATTTGGATGTGTGCTTGACTCTTGCTGCAAATTTGACCTTGAGTGGACTCTGATGTGATAGTTCGGTGGCCTGCTTCATGAATGTCAGATGATGTGTGTGCATGTAATGTGTATGTCCCATGATGCATGTGAGAGGCATGCACAATTTGGAGGTGCTGACAGTGCCTTGTCCAAAGATGTGATTGTCTGTTGTGAAGGACACACATGATAGTGCATGTGTGTTAATTGCAGGGTGATGATGGTTGTGACCTTTGACAGTGCCACTCATGTACATTTGCTTTGTGACAAACAGACATATGTTCAGTACCCTGATGTTTGTGTTCTGTGTCTCCCTCTCCACAGCGAAGTTGGAAGAAGAGGACGGAGAAGGCACTGTGGAGCAGGGCAGCAGGGATGCCTCCACAAGGCGCAGACGCAAGGCCCAGTCATGCTCTCAGGTCATTTCAACTTCGGGGAGTGAGGAGACTGGTGCCGCGTCAGAGATAATGGCCGCAGCTGCTGAGGGGACATGTCCCTCCCACTGCTCCTCGGCAGTGGGAGGGACATGTGAGGTAGCACGGGGACGATCCGATGTGGAAGACGGTGGGGAGGCATCCAGGTTGGTGGAGGTGGAGGAGGAGGCCGCGGCAGCCCTGTCCATGAGGCCCGGTGGGGGTGATGACGTGGGTGGGACTGGTGCAGTCCAGACTCAGGAGCAGTGCAGGTCGCAGTGGAGATGCCTGTGCCTATTCCTGCCCCTGGGACTGCGACTGAGCCAGTATGCACCTGCGGGCATGCCCCAGGCCGGACCCATCCGCAGGTGGCGGATGTTTCCACACAAACAGAAACACCAATACCTGTGGATGTCGCCATTCAGGACAGGGTGGAACCGTTGCTAGCCAGTATCATGAGACATACAGGTACCATTTGTGATGATGTGCAGGCTTCTACCAGGGGCTTGCAGATAATCACGAAGAGCTCTTGTGTCTCGTGAACTGGCTAGCACATTTCCTGGTCTTGAACTGTGTCCGTGGGCTGGCCACTTCTGTGACCTCCTCCTCGTCTTCCTCCTCTGTGCGCAAGTCATCCTCCCAACCGCCTTCCGGCCCAGATACCAATACTCTTCAGACAGGCACTTACTTACCTGGTGCGCCTCCGGACCGAGTTTTAGTGTGCCTGTTGCCTCCCTTCCTGCTTCGGAGCTCTGGTCGCCACTCTGCTCTCTTCCCACCTTCTTTGTGCGGGTCCGCAGGGCCTCCACTGCATCTGCCTGCCCGCGGCGGTGCCTCTCTCCGTGGATTGGCTCGGGGGTGGCGTGTCGTTCCTGTTCCTCCTGCGCCCTGCGAGTGTCCTGCCGAGAGTTGACGACCTGGTCCTCGCCTCCTGCGTGGTTGCTGCTCTCTCGCGCCAACATTGGACACCCCTGCTCTGCCTTCCTGCAGTTCCGGACCGCGGACACCCCCATCTGGGCTTCTCCTCTGCATCTTCCGGCTTCAGTCTCATCTGCTCCTGGTCTGCTGCATCTTCCGTAGTGGGCCTCTCCTCTGCTGCCGGGTACAGCGGAATCAAGTTTGACACTGCCGCCTCTGTCTCTTTTCCGCGGTGGCCCTCCTGGTAGCACCCGGCTCGCCTCCTCTCCTGCCGACGGCTCCTCCTCTGTACAGTTGGTCTCATCCGGCCATTGATCCACCTATAGGCACCGTGGCGCCTCCTCGCCCGGCGCCCCCGGGTTTCCACTGGCTTCCTGGATCTCGGTAGGCCGTCGCACCGCCCTTAGCTTCTTTCAGTACTGGTGCCTCCTGGATTTATGCGTTATCCCGTACCGGCGTCCTTACTCCAGCCAACTTGCTCTGCCTCTCTGCCATCACCTCCGCACCGTATCTACAGCCTCTACCTTGGTGCTGCGTCTCTCCAGCTTCTGCCTCGGCGCTGCAGGCTTCAAGGTTTGGGGCCATACATCTCCAGCTCCTGTTGCATCTTTGCCGGGGCCGCAGTCGCTCCTGCCTTGGCCTCTCCTCTGCTGCCTGGTTTACCACTCTCTGCTGCCGCTGGTAATACGGTGAGTCATCTCCTCCGTTCCCTGGCCCCGCTCTCCTCTTTCTACTGGCCCTCTAGCTCTCATACTGGGCGATTGAGCTACTCCTTCACTGCCTCTCTCGCTCCTGCCTCTTCCTGACGGAACCTGCTGTTGCCCCTACCTCCTGGCTGCAGTGACCCTGTCACTCCCTTTCCTACTCTCACCTCAACTGCCTGACGTGCCTACTGCTGTCCCTGCCTCTCCTCGGCTTGAGAAGTCACTATCACTGCCTGGAAATGACCACTGGATTTCCATTTTGTGCGCTGGCTGCCTTACTCCTGCAGACACTGATACTACCTGCCACCTTCCTACACCTGCTGCCTCTCCTCGGCTTGAGCAGTCACTATCACTGCCTAGAAATCACCATTGGACTTCCATTTTGTGTGCTGGCTGCCTTACTCCTGTAGACACTGATACTACCTGCCACCTCGTCTCAACCTCTTGATTGTCCCTACCTCTCCTTGGCTAGAGCAGTCACTGCCACTGTCTTGGTCACCACCACTGCTCTTCCATTTTGTGAGCTGGCTGCCTTACTCCTGTGGACACTGAGACTCTACCTACCATCTTCAGTACTGTCACGGCTCCAAAGTCCAGATGCAGGAGTGGCGCGAACCAACTACCCCCGCTGCGGTCTGAGCACCTGCAAGACGAGCTTACACAGGCTGCCGAGACCCCAGCAGGGAAAGAGGGTTAGGATCTCGTTGGTTGGATGGGTCTCGAACAGAGGGTAACCGGAGTGAAGGTTAGGAGAGGGGAAGTGGACAGGCAAGGGGACATATAGGAAAAAACAACAGTAATATATGCACAATCACCCCAACACACACACAGTGTTTACAATAACTTTTGATGCAAAAGGCACTTAGCTCTGTGGTTGAGTGCTGGCCTGCCTCCTGCCTGCACACTCTCAGGTCCGGAGTTCGGAGCAGTACCAATGCTGCAAGAGAGTTTTAGTATTAGTGACCTGTGTTAACTCACATAGGCATAATACGTTCCACACACATATAGTGCTGGCACATGCACATTACATGCTCTCAAAGCTTTTGTTCCCAACAACAGCGTGTGTTTCTGAACATGTGGCTCAAGTTCGCTGCACGTGGCTTAAAAGGAACTAGATCCATCGTGCCGCCAAAGTTTTGCCGCACGTGGCCTATATCAAGCACTACGTGCTGCCAAAGTTTGCCGCACGTGGCTGTGGTCTGAAATGCTCTCCGTGCTGCCAAAGTTCGCCGCACGTGGCCGAAAACACGACAATAACAAACGCTGTACGCGTTAATGGTAATGGGTCTTGGTAGCCAAAATTCAGGCTGGTTATATGTGGGGGAGCGCTGCTTAGCACTTAGCTTTTGTCCCTTGCAGGGGATGTAATATGGCTGGGCGGTGCCCCCTGCGCGAGGCCCTCAACGAGCTGGATGTCCCAATGCTCCTCTGCTTGTTTTGCGCTCTCCCCCCGCTTCTGCGTTTCTGATTCCCATGTAGGGAGTAATCGCTCGTTCGCAATGGTTTGGCCGCACTTATCTGTTGTGAGCGAGGGGCCGGAATGCTGGTTCCTTGGGGCGTGGCGCCTCGCGTAATCCCTGTCGGCAGGAGCTCTGCTGGATGCGTCCATTCCGGTCGGGAGCTTAAGCACAAGCCCCGTGCCTTCGTGTTGCACGCATGCGCGTGCGCGAGCCCCTCCCAACATGGGAGTGAAAAAGTAGTTCCTGGCCCGGAGGTTGCTGGGAGTTGTGGTCCGGCGAGCCTTCTGCCTGCAAAAGGGACAGAGAAGCCTCCTGTAAGGCTGGAGGCTGTTCCTTTTGGTTTGTTTTATTTTGTGTCTGGTTCTTCTGTGCCCTGGGCCTCTCACTAAGCCCTGACTCCCCCTTACAACTCCCTGTACCCTGACAAGTACTGCTGCCTCCTACACCGGCTGCCTCCGTCACCACCACTTGACATCTATCTTGTGCTCTGCCTGTAATTGTCGCTGCCTCTTGCACTGGCCGCCTAATCCTGCGGATACTATCCTTTGATCTACCTACCTCCTTAGTACCGCTGCCTCCCTTACTGGGTGCCTCTGGTACCACCACTGGGCACCTACCTAGTGCTCTGTCTACAATTGCTGTTGCCTCCTGCACTGGCTGTCTAATCCTGCGGTCATAACACCACTGCCTCCTTCAATGATCTACAGAATTTAGATCCTACCAGTACGAGTTGCCTAATCCCACTGAGACAATTCCACGGACTACCTGCCACCTGAGGACCGCCACCTCCTTCTCTGGTCGCCTGAATACGGTCCAACCTCTCTTCCAACCTCCACTGCCTTTTTACCCCGTCATCACTATTGACTATTCCCCCCTCACCTGACTCCCTTGTCCCCTGTCTGCCTGCCCCCTCCATAACCACTGGTTCTGCCACAAATTGGACCATTTAGACCCGCCTCTATCTTGGACCCCCCTTACCCTCTCACTTAAGCATCCCTGTCATGCACATTGCCAATCCTCACTCTCCTCGTCCCCCCACTCCTCTTCCACTTCCCCCTCTCTTATCCTCCCTCTCCTCCCCACTCTTCTTTCCTTTCCCCTTATTATCATGTCCACTCCCTCTCTCAATCCCCTTCCCCCCATCTCAACCACCTCCTTCCCTTCCCCTTCATCCCAACTTTGTCTACCTTCCTATTACCCAACCCTCCAGGTTTATCAACTGGAATGCTAGATCCATTTGCAATAAGACAACTGCTGTAGTGGACATGTTTTTCCGACTTAACCTTCACTTCCTCTGCATAACTGAAACCTGGATCCCACTCCACAACTCTACTGTTCCTGCTTCTCTCACTACATCCTCCTCTTCCTTCTCTCACGTCCCTCGTTCTTCTGGTCGGGGTGGAGGCACTGGACTCCTCTTCCACCCTAAATACCTTTCTTCTACCTCCTCTGTACCTCTCCCAACCTTCCCCTCCTTTGAATACATCCACAAATCCTTCTCTTCCCTTCATCCTATCTCTTTTTTAATTATATATAGACCTTTTATGAAGACCTTGACCACCTCCTCTCTCTTATATCTCCATCTCCATCTCCTCTCACAGTTCTTGGCAATTTCAATCTTCACCTCCCCTCTCCTCCTCATTCTTCCCCTCTCTTCTCCATCCTTGATTCATACCTCCTATCTCCTCTCCCATCTCCTCCTACTCATTCTTCTGGCTCCACTCTTGATCTCATTTTCAACTCTACCTATTCCTCCTCCTCCGTCTCTACACTACCCAACTATCTCTCTGACCATGCCCTACTCTCCTTCTCCCTTACTCCCTCTCAGCCTCAGTCTTCTCCGTTTCCCTCCTCCTCTTCCTTCATTCGAAGAGATCTCCGCAACTTTAGTCCTTCTCTCTTTCATGACACTTGCTCCTCCTCTCTTCCCCCTCTCCTCGACTTCTCTTCCCTCTCGGCAGATGAAGCCCTATCTTCTCTGTCTTCCTCAATCTCTTCTAGCCTGGATCAACTCTATCCTCTCTCTTCCTTCCGCCCTACTCGTAAACCTTCTCAACCATGGCTTTCCTCCCACCTCCTATCTATGCCTCGTATTCTACGCCGCCTCGAGCGTCGCTGGCTCAAATTCCCCTCTCTATCTAACCAGACTACTTACTTCTCTTACCACTCTCTTTACGACTCCAGCCTCAACTCTGCTAAAAGATCTTACTGCTCTAACCTTCTACACTCACAAGCCTCTCATCCTCGTCGTAACTTTCAAACCCTCTCTCGCCTCCTCTCACCACCTACTCAGGACCCCTCAACCTCCTCTCCCCTATCCCCTTCTGACTTTTCTGACTTCTTCTCCTTTAAGATACTCTCTCTTCGCCAAATCATCACTTCCTGCTCCTTGGGTACCCACTCCCCCCTTTTCCCCCAACCCCCTTCTACATGTATGACTGACTTCTCTCCTATCACTCCGTCTGACGTTTCCATTCTCCTGTCCAAATCTCATCCCACTACTGCCCCTTCTGATCCACTCCCTACCCTCCTTATTCCCAAGATCTACCCTCTCCTCATTCCTTACCTAACCTCCTTCTTCAATATCTGTCTCCCCTCTGCTACCTTCCCCTCTGCCTTCAAGCATGCTACCATCATCCCCATTCTGAAGAAACCATCTGCTAATCCTCTTCTTGTGTCCAACTTCCGTCCAGTCTCTCTTCCTCCATTCCTCTCTAAATTACTTGAACGCATTGTCTGTTCCCAGCTCTCTGCGTTTGTCACCAACCACTCTCTCCTTCCCCCCTTTCAATTTGGCTTTCATCCTAAACACTCCCCTGAGACTGCCCTTACCCAGGTCCTCAACTCCCTCCTTACTGCTCGCTACTCTAAGCATTCCTCTATCCTCATCCTCCTAGATCTCTCTGCAGCCTTTGACACCGTTGACCACCCCTTACTGCTCAACACTCTCTCTTCTTTAGGTTTCAAAGGCTCTGGGCCTCATTACGACCCAGGGGGTCCAGAAATAACGGTGGCGGTAAACCCGCTGCCACCGTTGTTTCCGGACCGCCTGAGTCCGACCCCTGCAGGCGGGAGGTGATGTTCCCGCCAGGTCTGACCTGGCGGGTTTAACACCTCCCGCATGCAGGCGGACGAGGAAACACCGGCAGCATTACGAGATGCTGCCGGTGTTTCCATGATCCCCATTTCCATCGAGTCCCATAGGACTCAATGGGAATGGGGATTTACACCATTCCGCCTCCGTGATTCCCGGAAAACCGGGGTTGTAATGCCCCGGTAATTCCGGGAATCACGGAGGCGGAATGGTAATACGAGTTCGGCGTTAATCAGGCGGTTTTACCGCCTCGGTTAACGCCGGACTCGTAATGAGGCCCTCTGTCCTCAACTGGCTTTCTTCTTACCTCTCCCACCGCTCTTTTTCCGTATCATGGGGCGGTCGTACCTCTTCTACGCTTCCACTGGACTATGGTGTTCCCCAAGGCTCTGTCCTTGGCCCCTTTCTTTTCTCCCTTTACACCTCACTTCTCGCACCTATCATCTCCTCTTTCGGCATTTCTCATCACTTCTATGCTGATGACACCCAGCTTTTCCTCTCTTTCTCTTCGTTCACTCCGGACCTCCATCTTAAGCTCTCTTCTTGTCTTACTGCCATTAAAAATTGGATGTCATCCCACTTTCTGTCTCTTAATACAGACAAGACTGAAGTCTTATTCTTTCCCTCCAACACTAATCCTCATCTGTCTCCCCCTCCTTCTATTCACTTTCCTCCCACTAATCTTCCTCTCTCTGCCCATGCTCGTAACCATGGCATTCACTTCGACTCCTCCCTTTCCTTCACCCACCACATATCTCTCACTTCCCGCGCATGTCGCTACCACCTTTTCAATATCCGCAAAATACGTTCCACTCTAACCTTCCACGCCACTAAACTTTTAATATCCTCCCTTCTCTTCTCTCGTCTTTTTTTCTGCTCCTCTCTCCTCTTCGGACTCCCTGCATCTCATTTTGCCCCCCTAAAATCCCTCTTCAACTCTGCCATCCGCACCCTCTGTTTACTCTCACCTAAAGACTCCATCTCCTCCTCGCTCTCACAGCTTGGCTGGCTTTCCTTTCATTCCCAACTCAAATTCCACTTCCTCTGACTCGTCTGTAAATCTCTCCATGAACTTGCTCCCGCTTATCTCTCCTCTCTCATCTCATTCTATACTCCCTCCCGTTCCCTCAGATCTGCAGATCACTTCCTTCTCCTTGTTCCCCCGTCCCCATGTGCCTCCTCTCGTTTTCGCTCCTTTCAGCTCCTTGCCCCCCTTCACTGGAACTCCCTTCCCCTCTCTATTCGCTCCATCCCCACCTACTCCTCCTTTCGTCTCTCCTTAAAATCTCTCCTTCTCCACCCCCCTCTCTGATACTCTGATCCTCCCCCGCCCTTCTCTCCCCCCCACCCGTCTCTTATCCTCCTCCTCATGTTTCTCTATCCCTCCTCTTTATCTCCTCTTCCCCCCCCCTCTCGCCTTGACCTTATCTCACTTCCTCTTCCTCTCTCCATTCAACTCTACACCATTTTTCCCTCATTTATCTCTGCTGGAAAATTGTTTTTCTCTCATTTATCTCTGCTGGCAAATTGTTCTAGTTTATGTATTGATGGTTTGACACATATTTGTATCTGCTTCTACTGTTATTGTGTTGTTGTTATAATGTACAGCGCTTTGGCGTAAAGCGCTATATAAATAAAATAAACATAAACATAAACATAAACATACCACCAGGGCCCCCTGTGTACCTGTCCCAACCCCAGCGGCCAGTCTGGTGGAGATCACATCCCTGCCAGAGTCGGAAGTTGGATCAGCCAAGGTGGTCACCACGCAGATCCAGCTGTCGACAGGAGCTGTAGCAATGGAGGGAGAGCAGGCACCAAGGAGCAGGGCAGATGCACGACAGCCCCGGGGGTTGTCATCATCCCGGAGGCTGGCCTTAAGGAGCAGGCACCAGGCTATATGCAGCAGCAGGCTCGGAGTAGGAGGCGGCAATACTCGGTGCATGGTATCTCAGGGAGGCAGGTATCGGCCATCAGACAAGAGGCAAACGTGGACCTTACCCAAAGGATGTCTTCTGTGTTGGAGCGTTTGGGGCAGCAGATCGAGGCAGAGCGGCTGCGGGCATGGGAGGCAAGACTCACCATGGCCAGGGCAGAGATTTCACTGCATAGGGCAGATAGGCGGGCTGAGATCCTCGAGGAGACTAGCAGGGAGTGGGAGACAAGCATGTTGGAGTCCCTGCAAGCCCTTGAGGTGAGAGCAGAGGCCCACCTAGGGGAATTGGACGCAGTGTTCGATAATGCCCTGGCCGAGACATTGAAGGAGCATGGTGAGGAGAACTAGCCCGCTGCCATTGTATATAGTTCTTTAGATATAAGTTTCCTTTTCATTTTATACTTTTTTTTGGAGTGTTTGGACTGTGCTCTGCTTTTCGTACATAGTTATTTTTGTGTTTCATTTTGTGGATTTTTATTTCCGGCTTTGGTGTGCATTTGGGACATTGGACCTCTTACTTTTGTACATTGTTCTCATTTTATTCCCTACTTTGTGTTTACTAGGGTGTAATGTTTTTTATTTTTCATTTGAATTTGGTTTCTGGAAATCATTCATGGACAAGGACTTTTTTTGTGACTTTTCCATCTTTTGTTTACGTACTCCGGATTTTCATTTGGACATTCTTACGTTTGATTTCTTTGTTCATGTACCTTTTCATTTTTAAAGAAATATTTATGACATTTACACTACTTTTAAATATATTTCATTTATTTCACTCCCAGTGATGTTTGATCTTTTATTTTTTTAAGTTTGATGCTTCCCTACTCTGTTATGTGTCCCTGCTAAGGACCATTGTTGGTCATGCGTGTGCACACTTGCATGCATGTGTCATGTTTAACGTCTAGTTACATGTGGAATATTCTGGTGTGCATGACCAGTGGATGGGTGTCAAGGTGGAGTTGGCATGTGCACAGTGTAGTGGCATTTGTTTTCACATGTGCAGCACAATGTGTATTGTTCCTCACTGTGTTTGGGATGCGGGTGGGTGGGGTGAGTGATGGGAGTGTAAAATGTTTTCAATTTTGGGCCAGGACTTGCTTGATGCAGTGTAACACACGTGCGTTTGCCCTTCAGCAGCATTTCTTTGTGCTTATTTCATTGTCTCTCATGTAGTTAGCCATCTTGCTTTTCAATACCTTTTATTCATTGGTATGGTTTTACACATGGACAAATCAATGCTGCAGTATTGGTGGATATGGCATGGTATGATTGCCATTTACTCAATCATGACTTCTGTCTTCCTCTGTGCTTGTGCTTTTGGTACTACTCTGCCCTTATGACGTCCTGTGTGAATCTGCTATGGTCAGCTTGCTTCCCTCTGAACTTGGCAAAAGGTCCCCTTGCACGCCACTTGCACACCTGCACTGGCTTCCCCGGCATGCCCAATCCTTAGACTGTGTTTATGTATGCCAGACACCTACCGACAGTTTGCACCTCATGTCTGCACTTAGGCTTGGAATTGCCACCGGCTGTGCAGACTTTCTTTTTTTATTTGACGCCCTGATGACGTCCTGTGTGAATCTGCTAAGGTCAGCTTGCATTCCTCTTTTTTTATTTGACGCCCTGATGACGTCCTGTGTGAATCTGCTATGGTCAGCTTGCTTCCCTCTGAACTTGGCAAAAGGTCCCCTTGCACGCCACTTGCACACCTGCACTGGCTTCCCCGGCATACCCAATCCTTAGACTGTGTTTATGTATGCCAGCAGACACCTACCGACAGTTTGCACCTCATGTCTGCACTTAGGCTTGGAATTGCCACCGGCTGTGCAGACTTTCTTTTTTTATTTTATTTTTAATTTTTATTTACTTGATTCAACTGTTTAAAACAATTTTTACAGATTATTTCTCTCAGTCATCTTGATCCAAAATCATCAAAGTCAACATTCAAAGTTTTCAGTTTTTCCCATTTTCATCTGGAGATAAAGTGGCATGGAAACAGAAATTAAATGAAATGAAGCGAAACTAAAGAGAAAAGCAAGGCGCAAAACAAGATCCAAGTGCTGTTAACAAAGTTATGTCAAGGTTGTATGGCTTTTTCTGTTGACTCTGTGTCTCAGTCCTCAGGAAGTAAGTCAGTAATCTTTTGTCATTTCATTAGTTTCGTATTTTTGTCAGTCAATTTTTTGTAGAAAATGAGTCACTGCTATTACATTGCCAGTTCGCTCTCCCTCAATCAGTCGTTTCCACCAAACTTCTTCTTCAAATATTTTAGCGTTTTTAAACAGAGTTCCCATGTGAACATCTCTTTTGGTTTTCAATCCCTCACATGATAAAAGTAGGTGTCTAAGAGTCTCTACTTGATTTTGGGTCATGCAAAAACGGCATTTGTTAGACTTTGATATGCCTCTTATGAATCTAATTTCGTTGGTCGGGAGAAGGTTTAATCTTGCTCTCATAAAAGTAGCTCTCGAATCTTTGTGTGGAAGTTTTCCCCAATACGTTCTGATCTCATGAAATCATGTCGTTGCAGGGGGGTGGGGAGATGAACAGTCAGTTTGACACTTGTTTGGGTTTGTCTTTAGTTCTTCTTCTGTAGAGTTTATTTCTTCCAGCTTGGAATGATTTTTCAAAACCCATTCCAACAGTAGTTTGCTCTTACCTCCTTTTGTCTCAGTGTGAATTATTTCTAAGATTTCTGTTCACTCTGTCATGATTACTTTCCTATAGAGCATGAGGATACTTCTGTCCACCGTGGCTTGAAGTGACAATGTGCGTAGTTCTTGACATATTGGTGGTAGAGGGGTTGATGTTGGCACGTTCAGAACCTGGCACCAAAATCGACGCTTCAGTTTGGGTCAGGTTGCGTCCGGGATCCTAGGCATCACGTCTGCCCCATACGTCAAGGAAGGTACCACTTTTGCTTTGTAGAACTGGATCAGTGGAACCAAAGTGAAGCAGTAGAATTTTGTATCTATGGCTCGTGCTTGGAGTGTCAGTTTCTTAGTTTTCTCCACCAAAGACTCCTGCATATTAGTTTATTTTAAACTGTTACTCAGCATGACCCCCAGATATTTGAATTCTTTCACACACTGGATTTTTACACCTTCCAAATACCACTGGGATTTCTCGTTGTTTCTTGGGTTTTTCTCCAAAATCATGATTTTGGTCTTCATTTTGTTTATCTCTAGACCATTATTTTTGATATAGTTGGATAGATTGTCCAATTGACGTTGCAAACCTGTGGCAGTCTGATCTAATAAGATCATATCGTCCACGTAGAGCAGACGGGACATTTTTACTCCTCCCATAGTTGGTGGGAAGGCTCTGGCACCACCTTCTGATTCACCAAAGTCCCATAGGTATGAACAGAAGAGGGTAGGCGCTAGGGGGCACCCCTGTTTGACTCCTCTTGCAGTGAGGATTGTGTTGGACAGTGTACCTGCTTGATTCAGCCTACTTTCATGGATGTTATCGGTAGAGATTGAATTGGCTCTAGTATTTCTCTTGGACAACCTCTTGCTGAAAGCTTCTTCCAAAGGATTTCTCGGTTGACCTGGTCAAACACCTGGAGCAGGTCGACAAAAGCCACATAGATTTTTGAGTTCTGATCCTTTGAACGATCTTTTAGCGCGCTTAGGAACAGAATGTTCACTGACGTTCCTGTGTTTTTAACAAAATCCGATTGGAATGGGTTCGCCAGATTTTCGGCTTTTTTCCACGCTTGGAAGTTTTCCAGCAACAAGGAGCTAAAGATTTTGCCAATAACGTCCAGTAATGCTATCGGACGATAGTTCACTGGGTGTCTCTTGCCCGTTTTTAAATATTGGTACCACTGTTGCTGTTCTCCATGACGATGGTATGGACCTTGTGTCAGTGGTTTTTTTGATGACCTCTGAGATGAAAATGGCCCATTCTGTAGGGTTTTCTTTTAGGTGGGCGTTTGTCAGGCCATCTGGGCCCGGGGTCCTTGATGTATTAAGTTTTTGAATTTTCTCCAGTATCAGGTCCTTATCGCAGGAGATGTCCCACTTTATGTTCGTAGATTGGGACTGATCGTTATCATACCTGTTATCTGAAGAATCCAGACCAGTTGCGGGAGGTTTTTGGAAAAGAGCTGTAAAATGCTTTATCCAAACGTTTTCTCCCACATTATTCTGCAACACATTCTTTGTCCCCTTCGATGTGAGCTTGATAAGTTACCAAACTTCTCTCTGTTTTCTCCCGCAAATTACTCTCAGCATGCCTTCTGCATCTAATTGGAATGATGATATACGGTATGATCTCATTCAGTTTTTGTATGTTCGCGGTGATTTTTTTGCATAGCGTTTCAGAGCTCTTAACCTTCTTCTTTCCACAACGACCTTCTTGTTGTATAGATGCCAATTAGAGTCTTGTTGGTCAATGGTCGTATTCCTGCATTTCACTCAGTAGATGTTTAAGAGAGGCTCGTAGTTGCTGTTGTTGGCATCTCCAGCGTCTTTCATTGAGACGGTGGTGGTATATGTCGATGTCAAATTTTTAACTGCTGTTGTTCATAACCTCAGATGAGTTCTTCCGCCACATTGTTCTATTGTAGCTCTCATCTTTTCTTTCATCTCCCATCTCTTATCCCATTTCATCATCAGTAGATTGTGGTCACTATGAGCAGTTCAAACTGTAGCGAAGGTTGTGATGTGTATAAGAAACTCTCTTGACACAAAAATGTGGTATATTGTGGCTGAGTTTCCATCCTTTTCCCAAGTTGGAATCAGGTCTTCGTTTGTTTTTACTGTAAAATGAAGATTTAGCAGTTCTCTTGGTATCATTACCAATTGCCATAACGTACCCCTTTGGTAAGTCGCTGACTTTTGATTATTACCGGTTTTTCCAACTTTCGGATAGGTCAGGTTTAAATCTCCACACAGTATTGCATACTTTGGTTGTACATTTACAAAGGCTTCATCCAGAGTCGTTTCAGCCAGTTCCAGGAAGTTTTTATTGCTCATGGCCAGGGGGTTCCAGTAGGTGTCAAATAGAATGATATTGTTTCCCTCATCCTCCGGTTTTGTGCAATCCACATGTTGCCACTTCAGATGTAGTACTTGAAAATAGAGACTTCACATCAGAGTTTGTATATGGCATATTTTGCTGCCTGAAGAATCAAAGTCAAGAGGCCTGAAGATGGACGACCAAATGTATCCAGCTGGTGAAATAAAAGTCTCATAACCATCCATACACGGTTTTTCTGTTAGCCAGGTCTCCTAAAGACAAAGGGTATCAAATTCTCCCAAGTGTACATCGCTAGGTGATAGGTTGTGTGTGAACCCTCTGGTGTTCCACGAGCCCAGCGTTAGTTAGCGTCTCCTTGGTTGTGTGTATCATTTCCTGCTGTGGCCCTTGTTTATACTTCAGGTCAGTGAGATGTTATCTTCGAGTTGAGGTAGCCAGAACTTCAGGTATTCAGGCCCACTTTTCTCAAGCTTTACTAAGTGAAGTATTTTCATTACAATTGTATGGTTCCATAGAATCAATAGACGGTTTGTCTGTTTTAAAGGAGATTGTTAGCTTTGAAAGCGGGCCCTGTGGTTTACGCCCTGTGTTCAACGGGTCTTGATAGGACTTAAGTTCTCCGTTTTGTTGATAGAGCTGGATCTTATGATCAACAAGGATAAGATTTTTCTCTTCTTCTAGTGGCTCCGTTTTGACATCCTTTCATTTTTTGCCTTTGCGGGCCTCAGTCTGTACCTACTTGTTCCTGGACCCGTGGCTTCTATCCCTTTTCTCCATTGAATAGCTGGGTTTTAATTTAGAGTTTGCAAGAGGTGCTATTTTTTGTGAACCCCTGTGGTCATTTTGAATTGATTGCTTTAGTACTTTCTCGTTCAAAGTGTATTCAATTAGGTCAAAACCTAACATTTGTAAACTCTCTGTGGCCATTGTGAGCATCGACCTCACCACAAGGGATGGAATATGGAAATATATACAGTCCGTTCTCCCACTGAATCCAAATTCCACAATTGTTATATTGTCCGTGCAAACTTGGCTGAAGTTGGGTATACAGTTAATTAACATCATTACGTTTTTCCTTTTTAGGACTGTTTCTCCTTGACTTCCTCCCATTTGCTCCAGTTTCAAATTTCAAATGCCTTGATTTTTTCTCCCGGTATGTGAGGCGTCACTTGTTCACCACCTCTGCTCTTTCTTTTGTTTTCCAAAGGTGCTCTTCAAGTGGTCGGCATTCCTTCCTAGGCGATGATTTCACTCTTGAGTCCACAGTTTTTATATGTGTCGCGAGATTTAGTTTTCTTAAGTTTTGCTGTTTTGATGTAGTTCGAGGACTGCTGTGTGTTCTTCCTGTTTCTTGTATTCCCCTTTCCCAGTCTTTATTGTTGTTTGGGTTCTCTTGTGATTTCTGGGGTTTAGAGCCATTTAAGCGGTGCTCTTCTATCTCCACAAGTTGTTCACATTTTTCTGCTAATGTCATAAATCTGTCTTCTGTCTGACTGTTTGTTGTTATTGGGTTTCTTCTCATGTTTGCTGGATTGAGCTCTGATTCTGATCCTTCAGTCGTATATTGCGACAGATCCATCAGATCCACTGACGCCGCCGATACCTCTGTGATTTTTGCACTTGGTTTATGTTTTTTCTTGAACGCGAGGAGATTTCAGTGGGTTTCTGTGTTCTAGTCCGCTGTCCTCGCTGCGAGTTCGTTGGCGGTGTAGCCGGCGCCCTTCAGCTTCCTGAAAACGCCTTGATGTAATTTTCTTGCCGAGGAAGCCGGACGGGCATGGACTGCTGCAGACTGAAACCACCTCAGCAGCCAACACCGTGGGCGCTCCGTGGCGCGAAGGGGTTATCTAGAGTCTCCTTCTTCACCCAGATAGAGGTAGTAAACAGACTACCAAAGCCTTTCCACACAAGTAAAGCAAGCTGCTGCAGACTGCAACCACCTCAGCAGCCAACTCTGCGGCCCTTCCACCAACTCTGACTTTCTTTGTTGTCTTTTTGGGTGTATTTGCTATGATGCCCTTCGCATGTGCTGAACTGGCACCTCCGGAACCACATTTCATCAATCACCACTTCCCATGCACTGGCATCGTCTCATTATCTCCGGCCGTAACAAGTTTCATGTGTCTGTCTTCACTCTCATCCCCCTCCTGGGACTCTTTGCCCCTTTGGACACTTGTGCACATGTGCATTCAGAATGACAAGTCATTTGGTTGTATGCCATGTCATGTCCTTCACACATGGGAGGGTCACTCGTGTGTTTATGAGGTTATCTGTTCAGGTGATGTGTGCTCATTGAGGCTCATGCCGTGGCATGCCAGGCCAATGTCTCTTCATGTGACGGCAATTGAGGGTGCTTTGCATTCTGTCACTGTGTGATCATTTGTACATGTCGATTGTTGACATTACTTTGTCACATGGCATGCAGGGCCTCACTTTGACATATACTTTTGTGATGTTGGGATATGGTTGCAGTCAGCAATTGCATATGATCAGCTGAGACACTGAAGCTTGTGGGCCAGCTGTATGTTTTTTTGATGTTTGCAGGATATTTTGTAGACAGGAGGTTAAGGTGATGTCACTACACAGAAAGCTAGTTCCTGAACACCCAATCAACTGAGTGAACGTGATGGGGGCTGGGCTGGGGGTGTCCCATGTGGCAGGGGATGCCTGCGGGCTCGGGTGATGGGGGCTGAGCTGGGGGTCCCATGTGGCGGGGATGCCTGCGGGCTGGGGTGATGAGGGCTGGGCTGGGGTGTCCCATGTGGCAGGGGATGCCTGCGGGCTCGGGTGATGGGGTTTGGGCTGGGGTGTCCCATGTGGTGGGGGATGCCTGCGGGCTCAAGTGATGGGGGCTGGGGTGTCCCATGTGGCTGGGGATGCCCGCGGGCTGGGGGGATGGGGCCTGGGGGTGTCCCATATGGCGGGGGATGCCTGTGGGCTTGGGTGATGGGGGCTGGGGTGTCCCATGTGGCGGGGGAAGGCTGAGGGCTCGGGTGATGGGGGTTGGGCTGGGGTGTCCCATGTGGCGGGGATGTCTGCAGGCTCGGGTGATGGGGGCTGGAGTGTCCCATGTGGTGGAGGATGCCTGCGGGCTGGGGTGATGGGGGCTGGGCTGTCCCATGTGGCGGGGGATGCCGGCAGGCTGGGGAGATGGGGGCTGGGCTGGGGGTGTCCCATGTGGCTGGGATGCCTGCGGGCTGGGTTGTTGGGCGCTGGGGTGTCCTATGTGGCGGAGGATGTCTGCGGGCTCGGGTGATGGGGGTTGGGCTGGGGTGTCCCATGTGGCGGGGATGGCTGCAGGCTTGGGTGATGGGGGCTGTGGTGTTCCATGTGGTGGGGGATGCCTGCAGGCTCGGGAGATGGGGGCTAGGCTGGGGTGTCCCATGTGGCGGGGATGCCTGCAGGCTCGGGTGATGGGGGCTGGGGTGTCCCATGTGGCAGAGGATGCCTGCGGGCTTGGGTGATGGGGCGTGGGTGTCCCATGTAGTGGGGGCTGCCTGCAGGGTGGCGGGACGGGTGATGGGGGCTGGGGTGTGGGTGTCCCATCAAGAGGGGTCTGCTTCCTGTGAATTTGTGCCGGTGCCGTGTCTTGTTTTGGAGCGAATAGGGTGTGTATGGGGTACGCGTTGAGTTGCCACGTGATTTGGCTGGGGTGCATACAGGGTACACGCTGAATTCCCACGTGATTTGGCTGGGGTGTGTACAAGGTACACGCTGAGTTTCCACGTTATTTGGCTGTGGTGTGTACAGGGTACATGCTGAGTTTCCACAAGTTTTTACTGCATGTGGGGGCATGTTGGGGGCATTACTGGCACTGCTTGATGTTCCTTGTGCCATGGGTAGTGATGCCTCGAGGAATCCATGAATCCTTTTCCGCGCGTGGCATTTCTGCCTTTTCTCCGCTGGATTCTATGAATCGGGCCCAAAGTTTTTTCAGTACAGATTGTCAGAAGAGCTTGAGTACAGAAAGAGAGGGGCAAAAGTCTATTGGTGCTGTGGCATTTCCATTGTCTGTGTGCACTCACTCACTCAACAGCTGTAACAATGTGCACTGGTAGCTACGGCTACTATAGCAACTAACCTAAACCAAAATGCTAACCATGTTGATGTGATCACAAACATGAACCCACAAAAAGTACTCCAGAATCCTTCTGTAAACGATTTCGAAATAGGACGTGAGTCTAGAAATTACCCTCCCATAGTATAGCAATGTATTTTGTTGGCCGAAGACCAACCGCCTCATATATTCGCTATTAGTAATACAGATTCATAAGCATGACCAGAGTACGTCCATTTTGTTCGTAATAGAATTCGCCATTTTGTCTAATTTTCCCTTCTTGCTTTCTGTTCAAACTGCTTTGCTGTAAGCTTATTCTATTCCGTCATTTCATTATTGCTCATCCATAGCGCAAGGCCACCAGATACATGTTGAAACACAACGCAGACAATTCAGACAGAAATGCCCGGTCTCCTCCCTCACAAGTCCTTGGAAGTAAGCAACCAGGCATTTAATCACTATGCAGGTGCCAGCTAGTCTCACTGATGCGGTAGGGATGGTAGGAACGAACAATTAATGGCTTGAATTATGCTCTCTTTTACGGCCCCCCTTCACTGATCCCTGTAGAACGAGTTGACTCCTAGCACACGAATAGAAACTGGAAGATAGCGTAGCCTGGAATGTGTCTCTCCCCTGCACGCAGCTTGCTTGAAAGAACAAGAGAAGTGTGCTCCCTAAAACAAAGAATAATGTCTGCAGGTCCGCAGATTGCAGACTGTTGCTAAATGAATGTCTGAAGGTGTCATATTTGTCACAATTGTCAATCATCAAATCCATTTCAAAGGAAATACATTATGGGCGGTATTGAATATGTCATTACTGATAGGGAGATGTTCGTTTTGTATATATGTAACTGTTGTACAATGCTCGCTCTCTTGCGTCCCTCGGGGTCTGGAGACACACGTTGCGGGACCTGAGACCCAGTTGGCCAATTGAGACTTTTTTCTTTGTAATAAACCCTAGCTTTGGGAATTGGATCTTGTGTCTGGCGTATCAATTTGTGTTTGGTGCTTGTGTCCATTTGCGAGGGTCCCCTAGGGGCCCGATCAAAATGGCACCCGAATAGGCACACTCCCCCACTTATTCCATCGTGTACATTGTAACATAAAGAAGGTGAAAGGAGAGAATGAAGCGAGGACGAGACGGTCGAACCGGGATAAAGAGGTGTTCGGGGCGCCCCTGTAAAAGTGATGAGAGACTCCTTCGCAGATCTGTACACACGGGTCCCGAAATGAGGCAGAGTGAGCCAAGATACGCAGACACAACGTTTTTGGTTGCATCAGTATACAGACGAATTGCGTCTTGAAAGACGAATTGGTTGATCAGGTGAGTCGTGCCCTGATTCCAAATAACCCTGATATTGGTTGAGAGTTGGTTTTGCAAAATCAAACGCCCATGGTAAGTTTGTGTCATGATGCCTGCTCCCGAGGAGCCAGGTCAGGCCCAGCGTCCCCAGAAGCAGACTTCATACTCACCAAGCAGGACCCAGCAAACCCCTATAGGGGCTCTTTGGACCTTGTCCTTGTCCTGGCGCCTTTGGCGCCAGGCTCATAAAAGGCATCTGTCCTGGCGCCATAGGCGCCAGGCTCATCATGGCAGAACATATGGTAATGCTTGGGTGAACTCACCTGAGGCAGACCATGCTGCATACTCACCCGAGGCAGACCATGCTGTCTGAAGCTCCAAGCCAACTAAGGCTGGGGAGGAACTATTTTCTTTCAGGAACTTTTTTCTTACTCGGGTGGGGCCAGTGGAAGAACACTCACTTGAAACTCTTCCAAGGCTATTTAAACCACGCCCGGATGGCCACACGTGCTTCGCGTTATTCTGCATCTGCAGCAGGACGCTCACCGAGTCGGCTCCTGCATCCTGGCTCCTGCCATGCCTGCCAACACCTGGAACACCTGCAAGGAGAGAAAGGCAAGCATTAGGACATTACCTACCTTCATCCAGCATCCGGATTCTTCACTCCGTCGACCCTGCAAAAGAAAGTCAAGGGTTAGAAACGCATCTCTTCGCTCGCTGCAGCGCCGCTTCCACTTACCTTCACGTGGCGCTGTCTAGCTCTTCAGCGGTCATAGGCGACATCGGCCGCATCCCAGCACCTACGGAAAAGAAAGACAATAGTAGAAGCGTTCCGCTTCTCACGCTGCCGCGCCGCTTCCACTTAACTTCACGTGGCGCCGGCAACCTTTTCAGCGCCCATAGGCGACATCGGTCGCATTCAAGACCTACGGAGAAAAAGGACAAAACAAGGTGAGCAACAAACTAATTGCAAAAGGACAGATTACTCACCTTAAGCCTTACCTGGATTTTGTTGGGACCTCAGTTCTCTTTTCGGGTCAGAGCGGCTTTTCTGGCTTTTCCGTACCCCGGCCCCAATGGGGAAATAAGACACACTCATTAAGGTGTTGGAGCAAACCACTACGGCACACCTTCATTTAAAGTACTCACCTGAGCTTACCTCGGCGAATCCATTCCTCCACACGGATTCCTCACCTAGTCCCTGAAAATTAAACAAAGGCCAAGGGACAAATAAGACTTGAGCCCTCGCCAAATCCGAGATCCGAGATCCAGTGAAGTAACTGGAAATCTACGCGCCCCTGCGTCAGAAGCAGGATGGAGAGCTCGTCCATACAGAAATTAAGGTGAGAGTCTGCGGAAGGCACAGCTAGGGTTCGAGGAGGGTGAGAAGGGGAAAAAGGGGGGAATCTCAGACACAATCTAGCAGACAGTTAACTCCCTTTTCCCATCTACAGAAGGATTATTCTACGGGCCAGACAGACAAGGTTTGGGGGTCCAGTCCAGTCCATCTTCCAAGCACTACGCTTTACCGTGGAAGAAGTTGTAGTAGTCCAGAACGGGTCAGCGCCTCTGTGGGAATCAGGTGGGCGTTACAGAACGCGAAGCCTACCAATAACTTCCTACCCAGGCGCCATGGAAACATCCGAGACAGACCAGCTGGCCCAGCTATTAGGGGAATTACGGGCCGAAGTTCATTCCGCTCGCCAGGAGACAAATGCCCTCAGGAGGGAGTTAATTGTGTCAAAGGAACAAACTGATGATCTTGCCCGCCAGCTGTTGCAGAGTCAAGCTGGTCAAACTCCTCTACCAAGTTCAGGGGGTAGTTTCACCCCCGTGGTGTCAACTAATCCAGTGCAAATCAATCTACCTGGAAACGTGCCACTGGCCTCGCCTGAACGTTTTGCTGGAGATCCCAAAAGATTTGCAGTATTTATGAATCAATGCCGATTGCATTTCCTCTGCAGACCTGGGGCCTTCCCTAATGACCAAACCAAGGTAGCCTTTGTACTTTCTTATCTCAGCGGCAGCGCAGCTGATTGGTCAATCCCATTGGTTACTCAAGACGACCCGATCCTTCAGAACTTTCAAGCCTTCCAGACAAGTATGGAAAGACTTTTTGCGAGGCATTCTCAGGGACAGGCCCTGGACAACGAACTCCTATCTCTACGACAGGGTAATCTGGACCTCTTAGCTTACATTGCGACCTTCAATAGGTTAGTTGTGGAAACAAGATGGCCCGAGGATAAGAGAATTACGCTATTCCATCGAGGTCTATGTGGAGAACTTAAAGATGTCTTGGCCCAGGTCGTAAATCCACCCCAGGACTGCTCGGACTATATTGACTTAGTGGACCAACTGGATCACAGGCTTCAAAACAGAAAAGCAGATCGGTCCAGGTTTGAAACCCGGGTTTTTGCCAAAGCCCAGGTTCACCCAAAGGGTGTCAATGCTACTGAACCTATGCAGATTGGAGTAGTCAAGGGACCTTTGACCCAAAGGGAGCGTGAAAGAAGACGGCAAATGCAATTGTGCCTCTACTGTGGAACTTCAGGACACTTCTTACGAGACTGCCCTGTAAAACCGCCCAAAAAGGTGGTTAGAGCCACGGATAAAGATATTGTAGAATCTGAGCCGGGAAACGACCACGCCCGACAAGCGTAGAGGTCCACTTGCCGAGCTTAAAAACCAACTCTTTGACCTCGCACTCTACCATGCCAATGGTCCTCGTAAATCCAAAGCAGCCTGAACGGTTGCATGCAATTAAGGCATGCATCGATAGTGGGGCTATAGGAAACTACGTGGATCGTGAATTGGCTTCTAGGATGAACCTCCCTCTTTGCCCTAAAACCAATAAAGATGTCATCACCACTGTGGATGGAACCGAAATCGCCTCTGGGCCGGTAACTCACTCCACCACGGAAGTGACATTGCTGGGTCAAGACGGGCATCGGGAGGCAACGGTGTTTGATGTAATCAAGTCTCCGCAATTTCAAGTAATTCTAGGGATCCCTTGGTTGGAAACACACAATCCTCAAATTGATTGGCGAGCAAAGAGGATAACCTTTCCAGAGTGCGTACAAACCTGCTATCCACGAAATACAAGCATTGGCCTAGCTACCGTAACTCCTGTCAGTTTGCAAATACCGCCAGAGTACCAAGAGTTTCAAGACGTCTTCCAAAAGGAACAGGCCAATGCTCTACCGCCCCACAGGTCATACGATTGCCAGATAGATCTACTACCCGGTGCAACACCCCCTTGCAGCAGGATCTATGCCCTTACCGACCCCGAGAATCTTCATTTACGACAATATCTGGACCAGTACTTAGCCAATGGTTTTATTCGCCCGTCTAAGTCTCCTGCATCCTCGGCTTTATTCTTCGTACCAAAAAAAGAAGGTGATCTCAGAACTTGTATAGACTACCGCGCACTGAACCAGATAACTGTCAAAAACAGATACCCTTTGCCCTTGATCCCTGAACTTCTTGACCAAGTGAAAGATGCCTGCATATACACCAAGCTAGATCTCCGGGGGGCTTACCATCTAGTGCGAATCAAAGAAGGCGATGAATGGAAAACTGCCTTCCGCACTAAATATGGGTTGTTCGAGTACCAAGTTATGCCTTTTGGACTGTGCAATGCACCGGCTGCCTTCCAATATTTCATGAACGATGTCCTCAGGGAACTCATCGATGTTTGTGTTATCGTATACATTGATGACATTCTTGTATACTCCTCTTAGGAATCTGATCATCAAAACCATGTCAGGGCAGTCCTCGAGAAATTGCGCCAACACAAACTATTTGCTAAACTTGAAAAATGTGTTTTCCATGTCACAGAAGTCGAATTTCTAGGTTTTATCCTGACACCTAAAGGAGTCCACATGGACTCACGAAAAGTGGATGCTATCCTCAAATGGCCATCACCCAGCTCTATAAAAGGTGTTCAAAGCATGCTTGGCTTTGCCAATTTTTATCGCAGGTTCATTCCGGAGTTTTCACGGGTGGCTCAACCCATCACTGCACTCTTAAGAAAAAATAAATGTTTTGAATGGTCTAAAGAAGCTGAGCAAGCCTTTCAAGAACTAAAAGCTAAATTTACTTCTGCACCCGTATTGAAACACCCACGCCCGGATCTCCCTTATATCGTCAAAACCAACGCATCCAGTCTAGCTATGGGAGCTGTCCTTTCTCAAAGGGACCCAGAGACGAACCAACTGCATCCCGTTGCGTTCTGGTCCAGAAAATTCTCGGCTCCCGAGATTAACTACGCCATCACGGACAAAGAACTGTTAGCGATTAAATCTGCTTTTAAGGCCTGGCGACATTATCTCCTTGGCGCAAGACATACCATCTCGGTGATCACCGACCATCAGAATTTACAGTACTTGAAAACCGCCAAGGCTCAGTCATCTCGACAGCTCCGTTGGGCTCTGTTTTTTGCTGAATTTGATTTCATAATCACCTACCTTCCTGGCTGTAAGAATGGCAAAGCGGATGCTCTATCCCGAATTGGAATGGGAGACACAGTCACTAACTCAGAGCCTGTGCCGATAATTCCTGAACAGAGGATCTTAGGTATGACTTCTTCACAATCGCTAGAAAATATCCAAACTAGAGTTAAACAACTCCTGGACCCAACAGACTTGCAGGACTGGGTTCAAAAGGGATCTGATTTTACTATAGATAACGATTTACCTTATTTCCAAGGATGATTATTTCTTCCACACACGGATTTACAAAAGCTAGCTGTTTCTTGTTATCACGATACACTAATAGAGGGACACCCCGGCATTGCCAAAACTGAGGAAAAGGTGAAAAGACAATTCTGGTGGCCTTCTTGGCGAAAAGATGTAAAATCATTTGTGATGTCCTGTGGTGTGTGCGCCCAAAATAAAGGCCAAAAGAAAAGACCAGCCGGTCTTCTTCAACCGTTAGACATTCCACCATCGCCCTGGCACACCCTGTCATTGGATTTTATTACGGACTTACCCCCCTGTTCAGGATATAACACTATTCTTGTTATTGTGGATTTATTCTCCAAGATGGCACACTTCATTCCATTAAAAGGTTTACCTTCAGCTTCGGTTCTAGCTAAAGAATTCCTTGAAAATGTTGTCCGGTTACACGGATTTCCGTCTGTGCTGATTTCAGATCGAGGAAGCCAATTTATTTCCCACTTTTGGCGTAGGTGTTGTCAATTGGCACAAATCGATGTAAGACTATCAACCAGTCATCACCCCCAGACCGATGGTCAAACAGAAAGAACGAACCAGACTCTCGAACAATATTTACGTTGTATGCTGCAACAATCTGAAAGTAACTGGAAAGACATTCTTTGGATAGCTGACTATGCATATAATAATTCTGTGCACTCTGGAACTGGGCAAAGTCCTTTTTACACTTTATATGGGCTTCACCCTCGAACCTCTGACCTGGATCCACCTCATGATCTCGGAACACCCGCAGTGAACCAGCTGCATACCGCAATTACCAAAGCCTTCAAAGAAGCAACTGAACATTTACAACAAGCCAAGAAAAGATACAAGAAAAGTGCTGATCGGCATCGAAGTGAGGCACCTCAGTACTAGATTGGGGACCAAGTCTGGCTGGCTTCCAAACACTTATCACTCAAAGGACCTCGAACTTTTAATCCCAAATACCTGGGACCATATTCCATTACGGCCATAATCAATCCTGTGACCGTTAAACTGGATTTACCAGCTCATATGCGAATACTGTAACGCTCACCTGATTCCCGCAGAGGCGCCGGTCTTGACTGGGTGAATGCCGTGTCTTCAAAGGTGATGTGTAACACACGGTTGGTTCCTCGGGCTGGACCTCTGTGCACTGTGTGTCTGACTCGGAGAGTAAGATGTCTGCAGATAGAAAATATGGGATTAATGAACTGGGGTTATTGGGTGCCTCTCTCCTCTTCCCTTTCTCTTCTCCTGTAGGACCCCAAAGGTTAACGATCTCACCTTAGGTAGGTGAACGCCGAGCTCTCCATCTGCCTCGGGGGCAGGGTGCCGTAACCAGTTTCTTCACTGGATAAGGGTGCAGGCCACTTGACCTCAGAGGACTGCTGTCCGTCGTTTACTGCACGAACGGTAAGTTCTGGGCACTTCAAATGTCTTAAAAGTCTTTAAGTGCGTAAGGCGTGGCTGCTGTGGAGCGGTGCCGAGGAGCACGTGAGTATGGCTTTTGACTTATGTAAAGTTCTTTTGTAATGATACCTCTTGTTTTGCAGGGTTCCGGCGATGGTGGATGGCGGGCTGAAGAGAGTTGAGGATCGAACCCGCGTGAGGAATAAAAGCGCTTGGAAGCACGTAAGTGAGCGCTTGTTGCCTGCTTCACGATGCGCACTAACTGTCTCTTTTACCTTGCAGGTACAAGTTCGGAGCTTTAGAGAAGCTGAAGGGTGCTGGGATACCCGCTGATTTCGGCGTGGGAAGGAGTGATGGCACGTGAGTAGTAAAGTTGCCCAATGTCTCTAAACGCACCTTCTTTTGTCTTTCAGATGCGGGATGCAGCGTTGAAGGCCTCCGGAGCTTGCGAAGAGCCGGTAAGCTTTTTTCTTTCAGATGCCGGAATGCAGCGCGAAGACCTCCGGAGCGTGCAAAGAGTCGGTAAGCCTTTGTCTTTCAGATGCCGGAATGCAGCGCGAGGCGTTGGTGACAGCCGCTGGACCAGGTAAGAGATGCGCTGCCACTGAAGACCGTAGTGCTAACCTGTTCTTTCTTTGGCCCTCATTACGACCCTGGCGGATTTTTTCCGCCAGCGACGGACTTTCCGGCCATGGCGCAAAGTCCCTTTACGCCATGGCGGATGGCGGACTTACCGCCCCATTCCGAGGTCGGCGGGGCGGTAAGTCCCCATTGACCCATTTACCCTTCCCCATTCCCATTTCGGCCCCATAGGGCTCAATGGGAGTGGGGAAGGAGTTAATTACGCCACCGTAAAATACGGTGGCGTAATTAACACCAAGGTCCCAGAGCGCCATGGATTTTTCCGCCCGCAAAAAGCGGGCGGAAAAATGACCATGGCGCTCCAGGAACTCGTAGTTGGCGGTAAGGGGTCCGCGCAGCTAACGCTGGCGCAGACCCCTTAGCGCCAGGGTCGTAATGAGGCCCTTTGTCTTTATAGGTGCTGCTGAAGACTGGATTCCAGGATGGTAAGCCTTTGTTCCCTTAGGCACAGGATCAGAAGACACGGTGAGCGTTCTGCTGCAGAGAATGCAGAATAACGCAAAGCAAGATTCATCCATCGGGTGTGGTTTAAATAGCCTCCTGTAGTGCTTAGGTGTCTCCTTCCACGGCCTCGCCTAGGTAAGAAAAGAGTTCCTGCTTTCCAGAAGAGTTCCAGTGTTCTGAACCTAGGGAGTGACTCCTGCCCCACCCAACAGGAAAAGTAGACATATTCTGCAGGTTCCCAGGACCTTTCTTGGGGGCAGTAACCTTTCCAGTCAATCAGGTAAAATAGTTTAGATTTGGAGATCTTAGAATCCAGGATACTTTTGACTTCAAACTCGAGTTCTCCATCAACTAGGATAGGTTTTGGAGATTTAGTTAGTCGGGTTTTAGGTTGCACGGGTTTTAGTAGAGAGACGTGGAAGACCGGGTGTATCTATATGTGAGGGGGCAAGTCCAACTTGACCGCTACCGGATTTACTATGGTAGTGATTGAATAGGGACCAAGGTATCTTGGGTTGAATGTGCGTGGTCCTTTTAGAGGTAGATATTTGGTGGATAACCAGACTTGATCTCCTACTTGATATTGGGGGGCTTCCTTCCGATGTTAGTCTGCTCCTTTCTTGTATTGTTCTTTAGCCCTTTGAAGGTGAGAAACGGCTTCCTTAAAGGCTTGGGTGATTGTAGAATGCAGGTGGTCTACTGCTGGTGTTCCAAGATCTTGGAGTGGATCCAAATCCGAGGTTCGAGGGTGACTACCATATAAAAGAAAGAACAGGGTCTTCCCGGTTCCCGAGTGGACAGAGTTATTGTAGGCATATTCGGCTATCCAAAGGATATCTTTCCAAGTTTTTTCAGTTTGTTGCAGCATGCAGCGTAAATACTGTTCCAGAGTTTGATTGGTCCTCTCGGTTTGTCTGTCGGTTTGGGGATGGTGGCTGGTCAAAAGTCTCACATCAATTTGAGCCGACCGACAGCAACTTCGCCAAAAATGAGAAATAAATTGACTTCCTCGATCCGAAATTAGAACCGAAGGAAAACAGTCGGACGATGTTTTCGAGAAATTCTCGGGCCAGAGTTGCTGCTGATGGTAAGCCTTTGAGTGGAATGAAGTGCGCCATCTTGGAGAATAGGTCCACGATTACTAAGATCGTATTGTATCCGGAGCATGGAGGTAGATCGGTGATGACGTCCATAGAAAGCGTATGCCAAGGGCGAGGTGGGATGTCAATAGGGCGTAAGAGGCCGGCTGGTTTTTCCTTTTGACTCTTGTTTTGGGCGCATACTCCACAGGACATTATAAAGTCTCTGATATCTTTTTTCCAAGACGGCCACCAGAAGTAGCGCTTGATCTTTTCCGAGGTTTTGGCCATATCGGGATGTCCTTCCATTAAAGAATCGTGATAACAGGAGATTACTTTTTGCTGTAAATCTGTGCTGGGCAGGTATAACCGTCCTTGGAAATACAATAGATTGTCCTTCACCGTAAAGTCCTTTCCCTGCAGATGCCGATTCTGTATGTCTGCTGGAGTTACCAGTTGCCTGGCTTTATCCTTAACTTCTTCAATGGATTGTGTGGCGATTACACCCAGAATTCTTTGTTCGGGAATGATAGGTACAGGTTTAGGATTGATCAAGTGTTCTTCCACTCCCATCCGAGAAAGGGCGTCAGCTTTACCGTTTTTCGTACCAGGTCGGTAGGTAATTATGAAGTCAAACTCGGCAAAGAATAGTGCCCAATGGAGTTGCCTAGAGGATTGAGCTTTCGCGGTTTTCAAATATTGCAGGTTACGGTGATCTGTGATCACAGTAACGGTGTGTCGGGCCCCCAGAAGATAATGCCGCCAAGCCTTAAAGGCGGACTTGATAGCCAGAAGTTCCTTATCAGTAATAGTGTAATTGATTTCAGGAGGCGAGAATTTGCGGGACCAAAATGCCACGGGATGCAACTGATTGGTTACTGGGTCCTTTTGTGATAAAACTGCTCCCATGGCAAGACTCGAAGCATCAGTTTCAACAATGTAGGGGAGTTCTGGGCGAGGATGTTTTAAGATCGGTGCAGAGATAAATTTAGTCTTCAAATTCTGGAAAGCTTGTTCCGCCTCGGTAGACCATTCAAAACGTTTGTTTTTCTTTAACAGGGCGGTGATGGGCTGGACTATTCGAGAGAATTCGGGGATAAACCTGCGGTAAAAGTTAGCGAAGCCTAACATGCTTTGAACACCTTTTACGGAGGATGGCGAAGGCCACTTGAGAATTGCATCGACCTTCTTTGAATCCATACGCACTCCGCTAGGTGATAATATGAATCCCAAGAATTCAACTTCAGTCACGTTGAAAACACATTTTTCCAACTTAGCGAAAAGTTTGTGTTGACGCAACCTCTCGAGGACCATTTTCACGTGTTTCCGATGTTCAGTTTCCGATGAAGAATAAACGAGGATGTCGTCAATATAGACAACGACACACACATCTATGAGCTCTCTGAGGACGTCGTTCATAAAATATTGAAAGGCGGCCGGGGCATTGCAAAGTCCGAAGGGCATGACCTGATATTCAAATAGCCCATACTTGGTGCGGAAGGCCGTCTTCCATTCATCGCCCTCTTTTACTCGTACCAAGTGGTAGGCTCCTCTAAGATCCAGCTTTGTATATATGCATGCTTTTCTGCCTTGGTCCAGGAGTTCAGGGATCAAAGGTAACAGATATCTATTCTTAACGGTGATCTGGTTCAGGGCACGATAATCTATACAAGTTCTAAGGTCCCCTTCTTTTTTTGGAACGAAGAACAAAGCTGAGGAAGCAGGGGACTTGGAAGGACGGATAAACCCATTCGCTAGGTATTGATCCAGGTATTGTCAGAGGTGAAGATTCTCAGGCTCGGTGAGGGCATAAATTCTACTACAAGGAGGGGTAGATCCAGGTACCAGGTCTATCTGACAGTCATAAGACCTATGAGGAGGTAGAGAGTTAGCTTGATCCTTCCGGAAGACATCTTGGAATTCTAGGTATTCGGGAGGTAACTGGGGAACCTCCGAAGAAATTGCTGCCAGTGCAACATCAGGTCGAGGGTAACAAATGGAGACACATTCTGGAAACTGAATCGTTCTTGCTCGCCAATCGATCTGAGGATTGTGCTTCTCTAACCAAGGAATTCCTAGAATAATCTGGAACTGAGGGGCCTTGATCGCATCGAACACGATCTTCTCATAGTGTCCATCTTGACTTACTAACGTCACTTCTTGGGTGGTATGCGTTACTGGTCCGGAAGCTATCTCTGTACCATCCACCGTAGTAATGACGTCCTTTACAGCCTTTGGACAAAGAGTCAGATTCATCCTCAATACCATTTCATGATCCACATAATTGCCGATGGCACCACTGTCGACATAAGCTTCAATCTCATGTAATCGATCCGGACGTTCAGGGCTAATGAGGACCATAGGTATCACGAAATGCGAGGTCACGGAACTGGTTTTAACGCTCGGCAAGAGGACCTCTATTCTTGTCGGGCGAGGTCGTTTCCCTGCTCAGAGTTTGTGACCCTGGTAACTGCAGCACCTACTGCCTTCTTGGCTGGTTTCACCGGACAGTCTCGAAGAAAGTGCCCCGAGTTTCCGCAATAGAGGCATAATTGCAGCTGTTTTCTCCTTTCCCGCTCCTTTTGGGTTAGTGGTCCTTTTCAGGCCCCCTATTTGCATGGGTCTGCTCCTTTGGTAGGAGTTGGTGGTTTGGAAAACACTCGAGCATCAAACTTGGAACGATCGGCCTTCCTGTTCTGTAGTCTGTGGTCTATTGAACAACTAAGTCAATATAGTCCGAGCAGTCTTGCGGGGGATTCACTACTTGGGCTAACACATCTTTGAGCTCTCCACGTAGACCTCTATAAAACAGCGTAATCCTTTTGTCCTCAGGCCATTGGGTTTCCACTATCGGTCTGTTGAAAGACGCAATATAAGCCAAAAGGTCTTGATTACCCTGTCGTAATGAAAGGAGCTCATTGTCCAAGGCCTGCCCCAGTGAATGTCTTGCAAACAGTTTTTCCATGCTGAGCTAAAAAGCTTGAAAATCATGGAGAACCGGATCATCCTGATTAACTAGAGGGATCGACCAATCTGCCGCACTGCCACTGAGGTACGAAAGCACGAAAGCTACCTTAGCTTGATCTGTTGGGAAGGCTGCTGGCCGGCATAAGAAGTGCAAGCGGCACTGATTAATGAATACTGCAAACCTCTTTGGGTCACCAGAAAATCGTTCGGGCGGAGCCAGAGGCACATTCCCGGGTAGGTTGATCTGCACTGGGTTCGTAGAGGATGTTGAGGATGATTTGCCCCTGATGCGGGCAACTGAGTTTGTCCGGCTTGTGACTGTAGCAATTGTCTAGCGAGATCATCTGTTCGCTCCTTGGAAATAATCAGTTCCCTTCTTAGAGCATTCGTTTCCTGGCGGGCTGCATGCACTTCTGCTCTTAGTTCCCCAAGTAACTGGGCTAGCTGGTCGGTATCCGAGGTTTCCATAGCGCCTGGGTGGGAGTTTTGCGGTGGGCTTTGCGTTCTGTAACGCTCACCTGATTCCCGCAGAGGCGCCGGTCTTGACTGGGTGAATGCCGTGTCTTCAAAGGTGATGTGTAACACACGGTTGGTTCCTCGGGCTGGACCTCTGTGCACTGTGTGTCTGACTCGGAGAGTAAGATGTCTGCAGATAGAAAATATGGGATTAATGAACTGGGGTTATTGGGTGCCTCTCTCCTCTTCCCTTTCTCTTCTCCTGTAGGACCCCAAAGGTTAACGATCTCACCTTAGGTAGGTGAACGCCGAGCTCTCCATCTGCCTCGGGGGCAGGGTGCCGTAACCAGTTTCTTCACTGGATAAGGGTGCACGCCTCTTGACCTCAGTGGACTGCAGTCCGTCGTTTACTGCACGAACGGTAAGTTCTGGGCACTTCAAATGTCTTAAAAGTCTTTAAGTGCGTAAGGCGTGGCTGCTGTGGAGCGGTGCCGAGGAGCACGTGAGTATGGCTTTTGACTTATGTAAAGTTCTTTTGTAATGATACCTCTTGTTTTGCAGGGTTCCGGCGATGGCGGATGGCGGGCTGAAGAGAGTTGAGGATCGAACCCGCGTGAGGAATAAAAGCGCTTGGAAGCACGTAAGTGAGCGCTTGTTGCCTGCTTCACGATGCGCACTAACTGTCTCTTTTACCTTGCAGGTACAAGTTCGGAGCTTTAGAGAAGCTGAAGGGTGCTGGGATACCCGCTGATTTCGGCGTGGGAAGGAGTGATGGCACGTGAGTAGTAAAGTTGCCCAATGTCTCTAAACGCACCTTCTTTTGTCTTTCAGATGCGGGATGCAGCGTTGAAGGCCTCTGGAGCTTGCGAAGAGCCGGTAAGCTTTTGTCTTTCAGATGCCGGAATGCAGCGCGAAGACCTCCGGAGCGTGCGAAGAGTCGGTAAGCCTTTGTCTTTCAGATGCCGGAATGCAGCGCGAGGCGTTGGTGACAGCCGCTGGACCAGGTAAGAGATGCACTGCCACTGAAGACCGTAGTGCTAACCTGTTCTTTCTTTGTCTTTATAGGTGCTGCTGAAGACTGGATTCCAGGATGGTAAGCCTTTGTTCCCTTAGGCACAGGATCAGAAGACACGGTGAGCGTTCTGCTGCAGAGAATGCAGAATAACGCAAAGCAAGATTCATCCATCGGGTGTGGTTTAAATAGCCTCCTGTAGTGCTTAGGTGCCTCCTTCCACGGCCTCGCCTAGGTAAGAAAAGAGTTCCTGCTTTCCAGAAGAGTTCCAGTGTTCTGAACCTAGGGAGTGACTCCTGCCCCACCCAACAGGAAAAGTAGTCCCAAACAGAAGAGGATCAGGGGCTCAACTGGCAGGTAAGTAAGCAGCATGGTCTGCTGCAGGTAAGTCCACCCAAGCATTATGAGCCCGGCGCTTCCAGCGCTGGGACTGGGCATATTTATGAGCCTGGTGCCACTGGCGCCAGGACAGGGTCCAAAAGGTCCCAATTGGGACTGGCCGGCACCCGGAACCGGGGTTATGGGTCTGCTTCCAAGGGAGTTGGGTAAGTCCTGACCCTTTGGAAGCAGAGATCATGACAGCACCCCCCCTCAAGGCCCCTCCCAAACCGGGCTTCTCCGGGGGTTTGGGCTTGTTAGGAAATGTTCGATGAAATCTTTTGATTAGATGAGGCGCGTGGACATATTCTGCAGGTTCCCAGGACCTTTCTTGGGGGCCGTAACCATTCCAGTCAATCAGGTAAAATAGTTTAGATTTGGAGATCTTAGAATCCAGGATACTTTTGACTTCAAACTCGAGTTCTCCATCAACTAGGATAGGTTTTGGAGATTTAGTTAGTCGGGTTTTAGGTTGCACGGGTTTTAGTAGAGAGACGTGGAAGACCGGGTGTATCTTCATGTGAGGGGGCAAGTCCAACTTGACCGCTACCGGATTTACTATGGTAGTGATTGAATAGGGACCAAGGTATCTTGGGTTGAATGTGCGTGGTCCTTTTAGAGGTAGATATTTGGTGGATAACCAGACTTGATCTCCTACTTGATATTGGGGGGCTTCCTTCCGATGTTAGTCTGCTCCTTTCTTGTATTGTTCTTTAGCCCTTTGAAGGTGAGAAACGGCTTCCTTAAAGGCTTGGGTGATTGTAGAATGCAGGTGGTCTACTGCTGGTGTTCCAAGATCTTGGAGTGGATCCAAATCCGAGGTTCGAGGGTGACTACCGTATAAAAGAAAGAACGGGGTCTTCCCGGTTCCCGAGTGGACAGAGTTATTGTAGGCATATTCGGCTATCCAAAGGATATCTTTCCAAGTTTTTTCAGTTTGTTGCAGCATGCAGCGTAAATACTGTTCCAGAGTTTGATTGGTCCTCTCGGTTTGTCCGTCGGTTTGGGGATGGTGGCTGGTCGAAAGTCTCACATCAATTTGAGCCGACCGACAGCAACTTCGCCAAAAATGAGAAATAAATTGACTTCCTCGATCCGAAATTAGAACCGAAGGAAAACAGTCGGACGATGTTTTCGAGAAATTCTCGGGCCAGAGTTGCTGCTGATGGTAAGCCTTTGAGTGGAATGAAGTGCGCCATCTTGGAGAATAGGTCCACGATTACTAAGATCGTATTGTATCCGGAGCATGGAGGTAGATCGGTGATGACGTCCATAGAAAGCGTATGCCAAGGGCGAGGTGGGATGTCAATAGGGCGTAAGAGGCCGGCTGGTTTTTCCTTTTGACTCTTGTTTTGGGCGCATACTCCACAGGACATTATAAAGTCTCTGATATCTTTTTTCCAAGACGGCCACCAGAAGTAGCGCTTGATCTTTTCCGAGGTTTTGGCCATACCGGGATGTCCTTCCATTAAAGAATCGTGATAACAGGAGATTACCTTTTGCTGTAAATCTGTGCTGGGCAAGTATAACCGTCCTTGGAAATACAATAGATTGTCCTTCACCGTAAAGTCCTTTCCCTGCAGATGCCGATTCTGTATGTCTGCTGGAGTTACCAGTTGCCTGGCTTTATCCTTAACTTCTTCAATGGATTGTGTGGCGATTACACCCAGAATTCTTTGTTCGGGAATGATAGGTACAGGTTTAGGATTGATCAAGTGTTCTTCCACTCCCATCCAAGAAAGGGCGTCAGCTTTACCGTTTTTCGTACCAGGTCGGTAGGTAATTATGAAGTCAAACTCGGCAAAGAATAGTGCCCAATGGAGTTGCCTAGAGGATTGAGATTTTGCGGTTTTCAAATATTGCAGGTTACGGTGATCTGTGATCACAGTAACGGTGTGTCGGGCCCCCAGAAGATAATGCCGCCAAGCCTTAAAGGCGGACTTGATAGCCAGAAGTTCCTTATCAGTAATAGTGTAATTGATTTCAGGAGGCGAGAATTTGCAGGACCAAAATGCCACGGAATGCAACTGATTGGTTACTGGGTCCTTTTGTGATAAAACTGCTCCCATGGCAAGACTCGAAGCATCAGTTTCAACAATGTAGGGGAGTTCTGGGCGAGGATGTTTTAAGATCGGTGCAGAGATAAATTTAGTCTTCAAATTCTGGAAAGCTTGTTCCGCCTCGGTAGACCATTCAAAACGTTTGTTTTTCTTTAACAGGGCGGTGATGGGCTGGACTATTCGAGAGAATTCGGGGATAAACCTGCGGTAAAAGTTAGCGAAGCCTAACATGCTTTGAACACCTTTTACGGAGGATGGCGAAGGCCACTTGAGAATTGCATCGACCTTCTTTGAATCCATACGCACTCCGCTAGGTGATAATATGAATCCCAAGAATTCAACTTCAGTCACGTTGAAAACACATTTTTCCAACTTAGCGAAAAGTTTGTGTTGACGCAACCTCTCGAGGACCATTTTCACGTGTTTCCGATGTTCAGTTTCCGATGAAGAATAAACGAGGATGTCGTCAATATAGACAACGACACACACATCTATGAGCTCTCTGAGGACGTCGTTCATAAAATATTGAAAGGCGGCCAGGGCATTGCAAAGTCCGAAGGGCATGACCTGATATTCAAATAGCCCATACTTGGTGCGGAAGGCCGTCTTCCATTCATCGCCCTCTTTTACTCGTACCAAGTGGTAGGCTCCTCTAAGATCCAGCTTTGTATATATGCATGCTTTTCTGACTTGGTCCAGGAGTTCAGGGCTCAAAGGTAACGGATATCTATTCTTAACGGTGATCTGGTTCAGGGCACGATAATCTATACAAGTTCTAAGGTCCCCTTCTTTTTTTGGAACGAAGAACAAAGCTGAGGAAGCAGGGGACTTGGAAGGACGGATAAACCCATTCGCTAGGTATTGATCCAGGTATTGTCGGAGGTGAAGATTCTCAGGCTCGGTGAGGGCATAAATTCTACTACAAGGAGGGGTAGATCCAGGTATCAGGTCTATCTGACAGTCATAAGACCTATGAGGAGGTAGAGAGTTAGCTTGATCCTTCTGGAAGACATCTTGGAATTCTAGGTATTCGGGAGGTAACTGGGGAACCTCCGAAGAAATTGCTGCCAGTGCAACATCAGGTCGAGGGTAACAAATGGAGACACATTCTGGAAACTGAATCGTTCTTGCTCGCCAATCGATCTGAGGATTGTGCTTCTCTAACCAAGGAATTCCTAGAATAATCTGGAACTGAGGGGCCTTGATCACATCGAACACGATCTTCTCATAGTGTCCATCTTGACTTACTAACGTCACTTCTTGGGTGGTATGCGTTACTGGTCCGGAAGCTATCTCCGTACCATCCACCGTAGTAATGACGTCCTTTACAGCCTTTGGACAAAGAGTCAGATTCATCCTCAATACCATTTCATGATCCACATAATTGCCGATGGCACCGCTGTCGACATAAGCTTCAAACGCATGTAATCGATCCGGACGTTCAGGGCTAATGAGGACCATAGGTATCACGAAATGCGAGGTCACGGAACTGGTTTTAACGCTCGGCAAGAGGACCTCTATTCTTGTCGGGCGAGGTCGTTTCCCTGCTCAGAGTTTGTGACCCTGGTAACTGCAGCTCCTACTGCCTTCTTGGCTGGTTTCACCGGACAGTCTCGAAGAAAGTGCCCCGAGTTTCCGCAATAGAGGCATAATTGCAGCTGTTTTCTCCTTTCCCGCTCCTTTTGGGTTAGTGGTCCTTTTCAGGCCCCCTATTTGCATGGGTCTGCTCCTTTGGTAGGAGTTGGTGGTTTGGAAAACACTCGAGCATCAAACTTGGAACGATCGGCCTTCCTGTTCTGTAGTCTGTGGTCTATTGAACGACTAAGTCAATATAGTCCGAGCAGTCTTGCGGGGGATTCACTACTTGGGCTAACACATCTTTGAGCTCTCCACGTAGACCTCTATAAAACAGCGTAATCCTTTTGTCCTCAGGCCATTGGGTTTCCACTATCAGTCTGTTGAAAGACGCAATATAAGCCAAAAGGTCTTGATTACCCTGTCGTAATGAAAGGAGCTCATTGTCCAAGGCCTGCCCCAGTGAATGTCTTGCAAACAGTTTTTCCATGCTGAGCTGAAAAGCTTGAAAATCATGGAGAACCGGATCATCCTGATTAACTAGAGGGATCGACCAATCTGCCGCACTGCCACTGAGGTACGAAAGCACGAAAGCTACCTTAGCTTGATCTGTTGGGAAGGCTGCTGGCCGGCATAAGAAGTGCAAGCGGCACTGATTAATGAATACTGCAAACCTCTTTGGGTCACCAGAAAATCGTTCGGGCGAAGCCAGAGGCACATTCCCGGGTAGGTTGATCTGCACTGGGTTCGTAGTGGATGTTGAAGGATGATTTGCCCCTGATGCGGGCAACTGAGTTTGTCCGGCTTGTGACTGTAGCAATTGTCTAGCGAGATCATCTGTTCGCTCCTTGGAAATAATCAGTTCCCTTCTTAGAGCATTCGTTTCCTGGCGGGCTGCATGCACTTCTGCTCTTAGTTCCCCAAGTAACTGGGCTAGCTGGTCGGTATCCGAGGTTTCCATAGCGCCTGGGTGGGAGTTTTGCGGTGGGCTTTGCGTTCTGTAACGCTCACCTGATTCCCGCAGAGGCACCGGTCTTGACTGGGTGAATGCCGTGTCTTCAAAGGTGATGTGTAACACACGGTTGGTTCCTCGGGCTGGACCCCTGTGCACTGTGTGTCTGACTCGGAGAGTAAGATGTCTGCAGATAGAAAATATGGGATTAATGAACTGGGGTTATTGGGTGCCTCTCTCCTCTTCCCTTTCTCTTCTCCTGTAGGACCCCAAAGGTTAACGATCTCACCTTAGGTAGGTGAACGCCGAGCTCTCCATCTGCCTCGGGGGCAGGGTGCCGTAACCAGTTTCTTCACTGGATAAGGGTGCAGGCCACTTGACCTCAGAGGACTGCTGTCCGTCGTTTACTGCACGAACGGTAAGTTCTGGGCACTTCAAATGTCTTAAAAGTCTTTAAGTGCGTAAGGCGTGGCTGCTGTGGAGCGGTGCCGAGGAGCACGTGAGTATGGCTTTTGACTTATGTAAAGTTCTTTTGTAATGATACCTCTTGTTTTGCAGGGTTCCGGCGATGGCGGATGGCGGGCTGAAGAGAGTTGAGGATCGAACCCGCATGAGGAATAGAAGCGCTTGGAAGCACGTAAGTGAGCGCTTGTTGCCTGCTTCACGATGCGCACTAACTGTCTCTTTTACCTTGCAGGTACAAGTTCGGAGCTTTAGAGAAGCTGAAGGGTGCTGGGATACCCGCTGATTTCGGCGTGGGAAGGAGTGATGGCACGTGAGTAGTAAAGTTGCCCAATGTCTCTAAACGCACCTTCTTTTGTCTTTCAGATGCGGGATGCAGCGTTGAAGGCCTCCGGAGCATGCGAAGAGCCGGTAAGCTTTTGTCTTTCAGATGCCGGAATGCAGCGCGAAGACCTCCGGAGCGTGCGAAGAGTCGGTAAGCCTTTGTCTTTCAGATGCCGGAATGCAGCGCGAGGCGTTGGTGACAGCCGCTGGACCAGGTAAGAGATGCGCTGCCACTGAAGACCGTAGTGCTAACCTGTTCTTTCTGTGTCTTTATAGGTGCTGCTGAAGACTGGATTCCAGGATGGTAAGCCTTTGTTCCCTTAGGCACAGGATCAGAAGACACAGTGAGTGTTCTGCTGCAGAGAATGCAGAATAACGCAAAGCAAGATTCATCCATCGGATGTGGTTTAAATAGCCCCCTGTAGTGCTTAGGTGTCTCCTTCCACGGCCTCGCCTAGGTAAGAAAAGAGTTCCTGCTTTCCAGAAGAGTTCCAGTGTTCTGAACCTAGGGAGTGGCTCCTGCCCCACCCAACAGGAAAAGTAGTCCCAAACAGAAGAGGATCAGGGGCTCAACTGGCAGGTATGTAAGCAGCATGGTCTGCTGCAGGTAAGTCCACCCAAGCATTATGAGCCCGGCGCTTCCAGCGCTGGGACTGGGCATATTTATGAGCCTGGTGCCACTGGCACCAGGACAGGGTCCAAAAGGTCCCAATTGGGACTGGCCGGCACCCGGAACCGGGTTTATGGGTCTGCTTCCAAGGGAGTTGGGTAAGTCCTGACCCTTTGGAAGCAGAGATCATGACAAATACATCCTGTTTTTCATGTGTCACTTTTGAAACCTGTGCAACCTGGAACCAGACTAATCAAGCCTCCAGAACCCATTCAAGTGGAGGGAGAACCTAAGTTCGAGGTGAAGAACATTTTAGATCTTTTCTATCTAATCGATTGGAAGGGTTACGGGCCTCAAGAGAGGTCATGGGAACCCCATGACCATGTACATGCTCCTCGGTTAATTAAAAAATTTCACCGGACCTTCCCAGACAAACCAAAACCCCCGGGGAAAACAACCTTGGGAGGGGCCTTGGGGGGGAGTGCTGTCATGATGCCTGCTCCCGAGGAGCCAGGTCAGGCCCAGCATCCCCGGAAGCAGACTTCATACTCACCAAGCAGAACCCCTATAGGGGTTCTTTGGACCTTGTCCTGGCGCCTTTGGTGCCAGGATCATAAAAGGCATCTGTCCTGGTGCCATAGGCGCCAGGCTCATCATGGAAGAACATATGGTAATGCTTGGGTGAACTCACTTGAGGCAGACCATGCTGCATACTCACCCGAGGCAGATCATGCTGTCTGAAGCTCCAAGCCAACTAAGGCTGGGGAGGAACTATTTTCTTTCAGGAACTCTTTTCTTACTCGGGTGGGGCCAGTGGAGAACACTCACTTGAAGCTCTTCCAAGGCTATTTAAACCACGCCCGGATGGCCACACGTGCTTCGCGTTATTCTGCCTCTGCAGCAGGACGCTCACCCAGTCGGCTCCTGCATCCTGGCTCCTGCCACGCCTGCCAGCACCTGGAACACCTGCAAGGAGAGAAAGGCAAGCATTAGGACATTACCTACCTTCATCCAGCATCCGGATTCTTCACTCCGTCGACCCTGCAAAAGAAAGTCAAGGGTTAGAAACGCATCTCATCGCTCGCTGCAGCGCCACTTCCACTTACCTTCACGTGTCGCTGTCTAGCTCTTCAGCGGTCATAGGCGACATTGGCCGCATCCCAGCACCTACGGAAAAGAAAGACAATAGTAGAAGCGCCCCGCTACTCACGCTGCCGCGCCGCTTCCACTTACCTTCACGTGGCGCCGGCAACCTTTTCAGCGCGCGAGATCGGTCGCATTCAAGACCTACGGAGAAAAAGGACAAAACAAGGTGAGCAACGAACTAATTGCAAAAGGACAGATTACTCACCTTAAGTCTTACCTGGATTTTGTTGGGACCTCAGTTCCCTTTTCGGGTCGGAGCGGCTTTTCTGGCTTTTCCATACCCCGGCCCCTATGGGGAAATAAAACACACTCATTAAGGTGTCGGAGCAAACCACTATGGCACACCTTCATTTAAAGTACTCACCTGAGCTTACCTCGGCGAATCCATTCCTCCACACGGATTCGTCACCTAGTCCCTGAAAATTAAACAAAGGCCAAGGGACAAATAAGATTTGATCTTTTGAACTATATACTTAGGGCAGCATTTTGGTAAAGGCAAGCAGACATCGAACCCTCGCCAAATTCGAGATCCAGTGAAGTAACTGGAAATCTACGCGCCCCTGCGTCAGAAGCAGGATGGAGAACTCGTCCATACAGAAATTAAGGTGAGAGTCTGCGGAAGGCACAGCTAGGGTTCGAGGAGGGTGAGAAGGGGAAAAAGGGGGGAATCTCACACACAATCTAGCAGACAGTAAACTCCCTTTTCCCATCTACAGAAGGATTATTCTACGGGCCAGACAGACGAGGTTTGGGGGTCCAGTCCAGTCCATCTTCCAAGCACTACGCTTTACCGTGGAAGAAGTTGTAGCAGTCCAGAACGGGTCGGCGCCTCCATGGGAATCAGGTGAGCGTTACAGTTTGAAATTAACCAACGGTAAGGTTAAAACATGCCTGGGGTATTGTCTTCCTGCCTAGTGGGATTTTTCCACTGCGGTAGACAATCTTTGGAAACTGGCCAGGTCGCGCCACCCGTGGGGTCGCCTGCATATGAAATGTATGTGAAATATGGTGTAGGGGCGGTAATGTTTTGTGAAATTTGGCATAGGCAAACCAGACACGAAGAAGATTTACAATGGCCAAAACATGGGAGTTATGTGATTGTGAGGATAGATTATTTGGAAAACGTATTGCTGAAAAAAAAACATGCCCTGCGGCATTTGACGTCATTAGAGACTGGAGGAAGGAAGCTATGCTTCATTGGAAAAGCAGGGAGAAAAATGCGCGCAGGCACAAATCAAAAGCAGAAAGAGTGAAAGAGCAGGATGAAAAGGAATGGGATGATAATTTGAGAAAGTCAGAGAGATGTGGTCAGTTAGGGGTTGACAAAATATATCCTCAACAAGAATTGCATTCATCAGATGAGTTAATAAATAAAATATTAACTGAGAAGAGGCAGGAGCGCCCAAATAAAGAGACTAAGAGGATTGCACCAGTGCCTATTGCTCAAACCCTCCTCCCTGCCCCCTTAGTGGTACAGCCCCTCCCAGCAGCACAGATTCCAGTACAGCCGCAGACCATACAGCAAGCAGCACCAAGGCCCACAACTCCGGCACCGCAGCAGCCACTCCCCATCCCCGTTGTCCCATCCACACCTCCCTCTCAAGACATTCCTCTTCCCCCTCCGTCCATTGAACTTGAATTCACTGTAATAAGAGAAGACGATAAGGGAAGAGAGGGGGCGGGACAAAGTGAGTGCACTAGAGTAACCCATAGTGCGGTTAGCAAGGAGAGAAAACAAGAGTTGACAGAACAGGCAGAGATGTATATAGATGGAAATGATGAAATATCAACACTGGACTCAATGTATGATTTCAGGAAGAATGGTGAAAAACAGGTATTGTTGGAATGCATGGGAGAATATTTAATGGAAAGATGGACGCAGTTAACTGGAATGGTACCGCCGCAGAAGTTGCAGGATTTGAATTCGTTGGTATGATGTAGGGAGAGGGATACAGAAATAAAAGAACATCTGGACAGGCTTTTCGAGTTTAAAAACGAACTTGATGATGCGTATGCTGAAATGTTTGCTACACCAGCGTATAGGAATAAAGATATAAGAAGGGATAGAAAGGAGGCGGTACCATATGTACAGCGGAGGTTTCTTCTGCCATCATGACAGACTAGTGAAAAATCGAAAGTATGTAAACGCGAGGTGCTAAAATGGATTACAGATCCTAGTATTCCCACGATGGAAGTGCACGAAATATTTGATCAATACACATTGCCAATGAAGAGAAAAGCATTGCAGGTGATGGTCGAATATCTGCAGGACAAAGACATAGACAATAAACAAGTGAGCCCCCCGAATTAATGGCAATATATAAGAGAGCTATTGAACGAGGAACAGGAGAAACAGCCTTATCACTTGATTTGGGAATAGTATTGCATATGAGGAAAGGTGGGGGAAGTAAGTGAGGTATTTCCGATGAGGGAAGTCCCACCTACTTTTGTGCCGAAAGTAGAAATTCCTGGTGTTAATGGAGGCGCAGCACAGGTAATGGAAGCGCATACAGCACAGTATGTACATGTCCCGTTCTCCAGACAGGAAGTGAATAATATAAAACAATTGATTCCAGATTTGAGGACGAATCCGGCGGGATTCTATAAGGAAATAGAGTCCTATTTGATATCGTCCATTTTTACCATGAATGGTATAGACTTAATATTTTCAGTAATTTTGCCAGCGGATATATGGAAGCAAATAAGGAAAGTAGATGATGATAAGGCCTATGGTGTCACATGGGAAAATCTAGCAAAAGAGGATAAGGATAGAAAAGCAGGTGAGAAACCATCGCCAAATATGGTAGCGCTACCAGGACGAATAATACAAAAACTAAAAACAATCGTTCCAGAAAAAAGAATTGTGTGGGACAAATTAACTGCATGTGTTCAAAACAAAAATGAACTATCTAGAGATTATTTTAATAGATTTGAGGAGGTGTTTACAGATTTTAGCGGACAGGATGTAAGCACGGAGGCAGGTAAAATACTATTTGTTGATAAGTACGTGAGAGGGTATACCTCCAATTCAAAACTTAATAATGACACCAGACAGTGCATGGAAAGCAAAATCATTGAGTGATGTATTGCAAATGGCCCAGTATTATGAGAATAGGGTGAACACAGAGAAAGAGAAAGAGGAAAAGGACAGGGTGAATTTGAAAACGATTGTGTTACTTCAGCAGGTGACTGGACACAATAGAGGGAGAGGAAATGCACAAGGGAGAAGTAATTCTAACATGCATGGGGGGCCTCTGGGATCAAATCAGTGTGCATATTGTAGGCAAGAGGGGCATTGGCGAGCGCAATGTCCACACTTGCAAAATAGGAATGGGTTTGATCAAAGAAGACCGCACAGGGGACACCCGGGAACAAATGAACAGAGTAGAAATAATAATAATATACAGCAACACCAGAATAATCAAGGAAACAGCACTCAGAATCAGAGCCAAGAACAGAGTCAGGTTCCTTATAACCAGAATCAGGGCAGACAAAACTAAAGGCAGAAGCAGAAACATTTTTGACACACAACCCAATGCATAATATTGTGGCGACTACACATCGGATGATGTGTTGTTTCCCCAATATCCCCAATAGGACAGCCCAAGACAGGGGTCGGAACAAGTGTCTATTACCGTGAATCAAAAAGGACCCTACGTAGAAATGAAAGTCGGTAATAGGGAGCACAGCTTTCTCGTAGACACCGGTGCGCACAAATGCTCAATAGACCACCACTTGGTTTCCGGAGTTAGCACTGTCAGGGCAAAGTAATATTTCAGTATTGTTCACAGGTATGCCAGTAGTCAATTCAGTGTCTCAGCTAGTAACAGTAACATTAGGTCCATTTACTGAAAATTGTCCATTTCTCTTTTAGGATTAAATTTGTTGAAAAAACTGAGCGCAGTTATTTATTGCACTCCTGATGGGATGTACTTGACAATTTCACCACAGAAAATACCAGTGTCGAATTTTTGTCCAAACCACTGCCGGGAGAGTTGAGTGAAGTACCAGCTTGCATATGGGCAATGAATGACAATGATGTGGGATGCCTGAAAATAGAGCCAATAAAAATTGTTTTGAAGGAGGGAGTAACGTTGCCACATCTTCCTCAATACAAGATTTCAGCAGAGGGAGAGAAAGCATTGAAAAGTATTGTTTCAGATTTGGTAAACCTAAAGGTGGTTGAAGAAATTGCAGGCAGCATATGTAATAGCCTCATTCTCCTGGTGTATAAGAAAGGAGGTAATGAGATACCGTATTGTTTCATAATTGATTTGCGCGCATTGAACAAAGTGGTTGATCCGCAATTCCCATTGGTCCCAGACGTCACCATGATTTTGACAATGATACCCGCTTCGGCAGAATATTTTAGTGTAATAGACCTTAAAAATGCTTTTTTAGCATCCCAGTACACAAAGATGGCAGATACTTGTTTGCTTTCAGGTTAGGAGGGTGGTCATTTACATTCACGCGCATTCCTCAAGGTTATACAGAGAGTCCAAGTATTTATAGCAGGGCATTGAAAGAACAATTGGATATGTTAGAGCGACTGACAGGTTGTGTATTATTACAGTATATAGATGATCTGTTAATTGCTGCAGATATGGAGAAAATTTGTAAAAAAAAGTACTGTCTTGTTATTGTCACACTTAGCAGCACATGGCCATAAAGCTAGTTTGAAGAAATTCCAATATTGTCGAAAGGAGGTGGCCTAGTTGGGTTACCTACTTTCGAAAAAAGGGAGAAGGCTGACACCAGAAAGAATAGAGAGTATCGCTGGTATGCCTATCCCAAAAACACAGAAAGGAGTAAGAGCCATAATAGGCTTGGCTTCCTATGGCCGGCAGTGGATAATAAACTTTGCAATGATTGTGAAACCAATGGTGGCATTAACAAAAAAGGATGCTGTGATGCCTTTGCAATGGAATGAAGAATGCCAAAAAGCATTTGATCTGCTCAAAACTGTATTGTGCTCTGCCCCAGTTTTGGGCACACCAAATTATGAAAACATTTTCAGATTGTTTGTGCATGAGAATGAAGGCTGTGCGTTGGCTGTTTTGACACAGGAACAAGGTTGAAGAAATAGACCATGCGGGTATTTTTCCTCCGAGCTGGTCCCTGTCGCTTGCGTGTTACCATGTTGTTTGCGAGCTGTTGCAGCGGCTGCTGCGTCAGTGAAACAAACTGAAGGTATGGTGTTGGAGCACACCTTAATTTTAATGGTGCCACATGCCATAGACATTCTATTGAATAGAACGCAGACGCAACACCTCACGTCCGCTAGATTGACTTGATACGAAATTGTCCTGTTTGCACCACACATTCAAATTATGAGGTGTAGCGCTTTGAGTCCTGCAGAATTAATGCACTGCCCAATGAAGAATTAGGTGGGAATGAATCACCTCCCCATGATTGTTTAATGATTACTGAGGAAGAAACGAAAGGAAGAATTGATTTAACAGACACCCCACAGAAAGAGCCGGATGGAGAACTGTTTTGTGACAGGTCCTGTTTCAAATTACCTGATGGCACATCTACTGCTGCCTATGCTATTACGACACAGGAAAATATTGTAGAGAGTAAAAGAATCCCCTACAACCCTGCACAGGCTGCGGAGATAATAGCGTTAACCAGAGCATGTGAAAAATATGAAAATCTGAGTGTAAACATATATACTGACAGCCAGTAAGCCTTTGGGGTGGTACATAACTTTGGCCTACTTTGGGCTGAAAGGGGTTTCTTGACATCACATGGAACCAGAATTCAACATGGGCCTTTGATTGTACGATTGCTGTCTGCACTTACGTGTCCAAAGCGCCTAGCAATAGTAAAATGCGAGGCGCATAAGAAGGTAACATTCAAAGTGGGAGAAGGAAACGCATTTGCAGACAGAATTGCGAAGCAAACTGCCACTGATTTAAATACGAAGATGTTAACAGTACAGTCAGAAGAAGTGCCCTGCATGATAGAGGATGGGATTGCCACTGTTAAAGAGATGCAGGCAGAAGCCACTGCTGATGAAATACGAAAATGGGCTGAGGGCTCCGCAGAACTAGATGTGGAAGGTTGCTGGGTGGACAAGAAGAGTAGAACTTGGATGCTGCCAAACTCCTATGTAACCACGATGGTCACAATGGCTCACAGTCCCACACACATTTCTGCAAAAAAGATAGTCCAGCACTTGGCCACAGTATGGAAAAACACACACATAAAGAAAAACACAGAAAGACTAGTAAAGAATTGCATTACATGTCTACAACACAATGTGGGGAAGGGGACAGTGACTCCAATAGGTAGTTTTGGCCCACCTTCAATGCCATTCGAGGTAATCCATTTTGATTTCATAGAAATGGAAAGGTGTCAAAACTTGAGATATGTTCTAGTGGTTGTGATTGCGTTCAGTAAGTGGGTAGAGGCACATCCATTGAAGGACTGCACTGCCAAGAGCACCGCAAAAGTGATGTTGAAGGAATACTTTTCGTGGTTTGGCCTGCCCCGAGTCATTTGGTCAGATAATGGCCCATATTGCGTGGGTGCAGCGATACTACAGATTTGTGCAGGTCTCCAGATTGACAAACGATTCCATTGCGCCAGACATCCCATGAGTGCCGGCCTTGTTGAGTGCCAGAACGGCATACTAAAAGGCAAAACTAGCAAAATGTGTGCAGGGAATAAGTTGCGTTGGACAGACGCATTGCCCCCGGCGTTATTGTGCATGCAACTGTAACAAGGAAGTACTGGACTCTCCCGTTACGAGATCGTGATGGGGAGGCCGGCGAATGTTTGGTGTGCGCCACATCCAAGGAGATTGAGAGAAGTTGAGTATCCTGTGCTCAGTACATACTGTAACCTGTTAATACAGAAATTGCGTTTGATTCATCAGCAGGTGCAGGAGGCACTTCCCATCAGAGATATTGGTCCGGGGCATTCGCTGCAGCCAGACGACTGGGTCCTGGTGAAATATTTCAAAAGGAATTCATTGCTTGCACCGAGATGGCGTGGACCCTACCAGGTACTTTTAGCAACACAGACAGCGGTCCGCGTGGACGGTAGGAAGGCGTGGATACATGCCACACACACAAAGAAAGTTCCATCGTTCTTGAAAGAACTGAACGATCCAGATGACCAGAAAGAGGCAGCTGCTTCTGAAACAAAGGAAATTGTTGCCAGTTCTTTGCCGAAAAATGTGTCTGATCCTGAAACAAAGCCTGGAAAGATTGCTATAAAGGAGGAAGGGCTAGGAGTGCCCTAACGGTGCCCAGCAGAATCTGCATCACTGCTGGCTGGCACTAAGCCTGCATCCTCACTTTGGCGCCCACCACTTATCGTTGCGCCGCAGGCTGGCACTCAGTCTAAATCTGGAAGTGCACCTGCACTATTCATTGGTCACACAGTACCAGGAGTAAGGCGGTATAATTTATGGCCTCGAAACAAGGAGTGATCAAACCTTCATTTGCCTTGATCTTTTGTTGCCTCTGTTTCCCATCAAGGATGAAGTGGGAACCGGAGGCCTAGGGGAGAGAGGTGTGAGGGTTGTGCAAATTCGACATCTCAAGAACGCGGCTCCCCGGTGCAATCTTTGAAAAAAAAAATCAATCTGTAGATCGCCCCTCACAGACTACAGGGCCTCATATGGAATGAAGGCAATTGATAACTGCTCCAGAGTTCTTTGAGCAATGTACAGAAGCACGACAAATCTTGCCCAACATATAGCAATCCAGGCTGCTGAGAACTGGCAAACCACTTTGTTGACATTCTTGAACTTACTGACATACGGACAAATGCAAGAGTAAGAGGTATTCACGACGAACATTGCTGGAGAATGAAGAATCGAGAAAAATGCCTGCACCAGCTTCTGCCCCTTCCTGCACCACTGCTGATAATGAGTTATGTATAGAACCTGTAAGGTTACAGAAAAAACACGGTCGGAAAAATTGTATGTTGATCCTAACAATAGTCATGTGCGTTATGAGTATATTAGCACCAATAACGACAGTATTGGTCCTATGGTATTTAGAAGAAATACACCCATTACAAGTCGTCTTACCTATTAGAAATATTTCTACCACTGAAAGCCCAGTCCATGTAATTACGCATACTCTGTCCCCAATGGAAGAGAGACACAGGGAAGGATATGGAAATAATACACTACTGCTAATAATGAACATGACACACTCAATTCTGAGAAAAAACAATTGTTGGGTGTGTGCTCACGTACCACAGCATGGTGGTAAGGGGATAGGTTGGTATGTGCAGCCACTGCCATTGAGTACTGAATGTTACGTGTCCTTGTAAGTGCATTGTATTATGGGAAATGGAACAACAGTGAAACGGGTCAATTGGATAGAACAAACATGGATGAATTTGAGGAGATAATCATGAAACCTGTAGGTTGCTCTATATTTCGTAAAACCCATCTGATAACACCAGTAGTTATGCCCTAAGATAGATTATTTGTGCCATACAAATCATCTGTAATCATGTTTCATATGAACCTAGAAGGAAATAAAGATACATTACCCCCCGCCTATACAGTGAGCTATAGTCCATGCTCTGTTCCCTTTTGCGTAAAGAAGGAGGGCTCTTATCCAGTGGGGACATTTACTAGATGTATGAATATAGCGTTCCTTGACAAAGAGGAAGAACCAGTGTATGTAGGTGACCCTGTTTATTTCATATGTGGAGAAAAAGCTTATCCCTGGTTACCTAGGAACTGGGGAGGAACTTGTTATTTGGGGATTCTGTTTCCAGGGGGTGTTTCTTTCAAAAACAGCCGACCTAGCCAAACTATCCAGATCAAGACCACGACGGGACGAGGAGGGAGGATTAATTATGGAAGACCTAGCAAAATCATTTACACCATTTTGGGGCCAAGCAATAAACTCCTATAATATAAGACAACTGTCCAAAATATTAGAGAAAACGATAAATGGGACAACAGACATATTTTCAACATGACGTTGGAGGAAAAAGGAATTAGATTGATGACACTCCAAAATAGGATGGCTCTTGACATAATTTTGGCTGATCGTGGGGGAGTTTGCAAAATCGTGGGATCATTGTGTTGTGTATTTGTAAGTGACTCATCGCCTACTATTTTTGGGGCCATAAAAAAGTTGCACGTTTTGAGCTCCGACCTCCATCCTCCAGAAGGTAGTTGGGAATTGAACATGAGCTCCTGGTTATGGGAAACATTACGCTCATGGGGATGGAAACTAGTTGCAATCCTAGTAGCAGTACTAGGAATATTCATGACATGTTGTTGCATACATTGTCTACCAATAATTTGCCCTGAAATAAGTGAGGAGTGCTTACATACAGTAACAAAAAGAAACACTCCTGGGTTGAATACTCAAATGAATCATGAAATGAAGACAGTGAAAGAATTTATGTCAATAAATATTGATGACAATGATGACGATTATAGTAGTATGAAAAGTTTGGAATCAGATACTTGGTCAGAAGAGGATGCAATGTATGGATGAGGCATTTTGGCTTACGGCCAAGAGGAGGGTTTGTGAGTCTAGAAATTACCCTCCCATAGTATAGGCAATGTATTTTGTTGGCTGAAGACCAACCGCCTCATATATTCGGTATTAGTAATACAGATTCATAAGTATGACCAGAGTACATCCATTTTGTTCGGAATAGAATTCGCCATTTTGTCTAATTTCCGCTTCTTGCTTTCTGTTCAAACTGCTTTGCTGTAAGCTTAGTCTATTCCGTCATTTCATTATTGCTCATGCATAGAGCAAGGCCACCAGATACATGTTGGAACACAACTCAGGCAATCCAGACAGCAATGGCCGGTCTCCTCCCTCACAAGTCCTTGGAAGTAAGCAACAAGGCATTTAGCCACTACGCAGGTGCCAGCTAGTCTCACTGATGCGGTAGTGAGGGTAGGAACGAAAAATTAATAGATTGAATTATGCTCTCTTTTACGGCTCCCCTTCACTGAGCCTTGTAGAACGAGTTGACCCCTAGCACACAAATAGAAACTGGAAGATAGCATGGCCTGGAATGTGTCCCTCCCCCGCACGCAGCTTGCTTGAAAGAACAAGAGCAGTGTGTTCCCTAAAACAAAGAATCATGTCTGCAGGTCCGCAGATTGCAGACTGTTGCTAAATGAATGTCTGAAGGTGTCATATTTGTCACAATTGTCAATCATCGAATCCATTTCAAAGGAAATACATTATGGGCGGTATTGAATATGTCATTAATGATAGGGAGATGTTTGTTTTGTATATCTGTAACTGTTGTACAATGCTCGCTCTCTTGCGTCCCTCGGGGTCTGGAGACACACGTTGCAGGACGTGAGACCCACTTGGCCAACTGAGACTATTTGCTTTGCGATAAACACTAGCTTTGGGAATTGGATCTCGTGTCTGGCGTATCAATTCGTGTTTGGTGATTGTGCCTTGTTTCCATTCGCGAGGGTCCCCTAGGGGCCCGATCAGGAAGTGCTGCAGATAATAATACAGAGAATAATTGTATCACTGAGATGGAATCACCAGCTGATGAATTAAGATCTATTTGTTTTGTAACAGATAAAGCGCTGTACAAAAATGTTACTCAAGCTGAACTGTGTGCTCTTGTTTCTCATGGTGCATGCAAACCACTTGAAAAAGACTTTCCAGAAGGCCATTATCCAAGAAATGCCAGTTTGTGTCGCTTCTCCTCTTCATATTTCATAAAGTATGTATTAAATGAAAGCATAAGAGTGAAATGGCTGGCTTACGCTTACAAAGAAGACTATGCATATTGCCATTATTGCTGACTTTTGGGTGATCATGAAGCCAAAGATGTAAAGTGGGTTCAAGGCTTCAATGATTGGCGACATCTTGGACAATCAATGATGCTACACGCAAAAAGCAAATCACACATGAGATCTAATTTAGCTTTTTTAACTTACAACAATGACCAAAGCATTGAAACGTTTATTGACAGACCAATTTCCAAAGATGCAAGATGCTAAGAAGTGGCATGAAGTGCTAACTATTCTTTTAGACATAGTTCGAAGTTTGCCTACGTTAGGAATGCCTTTTCAGGGTCATCGGGAAAACCTAAATGGTCTCAACTGTGGTTTTTTTTTGACGGTTGTTAAGTTGATTGCCAGGTACAATCCTACTTTTAATGCTCATCTCAAGTCACAAAACCGTATAAAGTATGTCAGCAAAACCATAACTGATGAGCTCATTGGCATGATTGCTTTGGAGACTAGGAAGTCAATCCTAGATTTGTGTAAAGAGGTGAAATTCTTTACACTGATTACTGATTCAACGACTGATATATCACATGTAGATCAAATGGCCATCTTGGTACGATATGTTTATATTGATAAAGAAAAAAACAATGTGACCATCAATGAGAGCTTTCTTTCTTTCATTGACCTGCAACAAGCAGATGCAGCTGCATTGTGTTCCCGCATTGTGAATGTTCTTTTTGAGGAATATGGGCTGAATCACAATTATCTATGTGGGCAGGGATATGATGGAGCAAGTGTGATGTCAGGTGCCTGGGGAGGATTGCAGGCACAAATTAAAGATTATTTGGGAGATCATATCTATGCCCCTTACATACACTGCCCTGCTCATCAAATTAACTTGGTTCTGGTACATGCAGCAGAGAATAGGGCCGGCCCAACCACTAAATGTTTCTTTGCTGTCATACAATCAGTGTACACTTAATTTGCATTTTCTAATCGTCAATGGGCTCTTTTATCGAAAAAAGCAGAAAACCATGCACACCTTACTTCTCTTGCCCAAGAAAGTGACTCAAAAGTTACAAAAGCAAATGCCCAACTAAATGACATTTGTAACTTTGATACACTAGAAGACTGCAACGGAATTCCACAAGAGGAATCCTCCTCCAGTCCAGTAGAAAATGAAAAAGAACTATATATGATGTCACACCTAGTTCATCAAGCCAAGAATATGAAAGACCTCGCCATGTGCCATTGCGCTTAAAAGCCCTGTGTGAATCACGTTGGTTTACTCGTTTGAAGGCAGTTGATGCTGTGAAAGAGAACTTTTTTAACATAATTGAGTGCCTTGAGGATGAAGCCCATGCCCAATGAAGTAAGGGGGAGGATGTAATGAAGGCAAGAACACTCCTCTTATCAATGGATTGGGTATTATATCTGAACTTGTTGTGGTGGCAGAAAGTCCTGACTGTTATGGATGCCCTGGTACGCATCCTACAGTCAATTGACCTATATTTGGTTTCTGAAACTTTCAAAGTGACAATACAGAAGCTTCAAATGTTAAGGTCAGATGATGCCTACTTTGATTTATTAAATGTGCCAGAGAAGAATGGGAAGCAATGGGGCTTGAACGGAATGATTTCCCTGTCCAACGTGAAAGGCGTGTACCAAGGCGTGATGGAGAAACTTAAAGGGATGTGGCACTTTCACCTTTGGAAAAACATAAACTAGGATACTTTGAAGTATTGGATAACATGCTTGGTGAAATGAGAGAGTGATGCAACGGCTTCCAAGAGGTGAGCGAACTGTTTGGCTTCCTACAGCCCCAAAGGTTATCAGGCTTGAGCAGTGTTGAGCTGGGGAAACCAGTTGAACTCCTCCTAAAGAAATATTGGCCCTCATTACGAGTTTGGCGGTAGCCATGGAGCTATTAGCTCCATGGCTGCCACCAAACCGGTCACGTTTACCGGGTTCCTGCAATGAGGAATAACCAGTCATTCCAATATTGAAGGATCCAGTAATTCCTCCTTGCAGGAACCATTCCCCATTCCCATTTGAGCCCCCCTAGGGCTCAATGGGAATGGGGAGGGAGGTAACAACGGGCACATTACAGGTGTCCCGTTGTTATCGCCTTTTTCTCCTCGCGGGACCCGGAAAGCACGCCTGGTTTTACCAGGCGTGCGATCCGGGTCCCGCGATGGGAAACTTGTAATCGGCCCTGACGGAATGAAGGGGGCGGTCCCATATTAGCCCCCTTCTTTCCGCCAGTGCCTGCCTCGTAATGAGGCCCATTGTGTCTTCAGTCAGGAGCTACTGGGCAACCTAGTCTTATTCCAGACCTGCTATTTTGGAGTTCAGAAACATGTAAAAATTGGGAGTGCATGCCCCACGAGTACAGTGGTAAACTATCTGCAGTTTGTAGTCTCCTCTTCTATGAAAGATGTCTTACCAGAGATGTCCATGCTGTGCAGGATATGTTTGACCCTGTCAATAGGCATTGCAAGCGCAGAGAGGAGCATGAGTACTTTAAGCCGTGTGAAAAACTACATGCGCTCTACCATGACACAGAAATGTCTAAGTGACTTGGGGCTTCTGGCAATTGAACAAGATACTGTGTATAATTTAGATTTATCAAAACTGATAGAAGCATTTGTAAAGGCAAAGGCACAAAGAGGCAGTGTATTCCTATACAATTTGGGGACCTTTGGTTGGCACTGGCAATTTATTTACTTCTAGCATTGAACTTTATTTTTTTAGTTATGCGTTGGACATTATTTTATGAAGCTTAGCTGCCAATTGTGTTTTTTACTTCCCTTTTTGCACAAGAATGTCTATCAAGGAACTGTTTTGTTTTGTTGCACAATACTGAATTTATTGTACTGTGAAATGTGTACTTATCAAAGACAAGTTTCCACAAGGTTTTGTATGTTTGGGGAAAATGTCCAGAGTTGTAATTGCAAACATTGGATTCAACTAGCCTTCTTAGAGCCATTTTTCTAGGAAATTGTGTGCTCTTGAAAAGCTTTAAGTAATTCTCTTTCACCCTTAGCCTTGAACGTGCTCATTTCCAACATTAGCTTCAGGCTTCATTCTCCAATATTACCATTGATAGCAAAGGCTGCTGAGGAGGCCCAGCTGTTTCCACTTAGTCAGACCCCTAGGTAACTATAATAAAGACAACTTAATAGAAAATAGCTTTTGTCCCTAGAGTTTGCCATTGTAAACTTGTGACCACAATTAACTCGGCCCACCCAAAGCTCTGCCTCCATCACCCGCTCCTCTAGTGCCCTGTATCTGGTGCTGCCCACGGGCCCTTTGCCTTAAATCTGCCACTGGGTCTGAGTCCGGTGGAGGGGGTCCCGGGGTGAACAGAAAATCACCCGAGAATTTGTACATGTGAAATCCTAAGAAGAAAGGAACTTTCATGTTCCGTGTTTCATCAGGCCCTCTGAAATAAGAGCCTTTGAATGGCAAAGAGACTTTGGCACAGAAGGACATGATGTTGAAGTTTTTAACTGCATCCTCGTGCAGAGAAGCCAGCGAGTGTGTTAAGCTCGAGTGTGCCGCCTTGTCCCGTGCTGAAAACGTGGGGAAGGGAAGCCAACGGCTTGAATATTCAGACATATCATTAATTGAACATTTTTCTTTTGCATAACATCGTTTCCCACATTATTTATATTTAGAAGTAAGGATTGGCAATAGGTTTATTAGTATAGGCCCTTTTATTTTGACAGACTTGACTAGGACTGCGCTATTATTATTTGTTGGTCGTAACTTGCTCCCATCTTTAGATTTAGGATTAGAGAGACGTTTTTCATACCCAATTGAAGTTCAATAACACCTTTGAGCTGTAATCATTTGTGTCTGTCTTACTTTTTGGTACCATGCCTTCCTAACATATGGTGTTAGGGTGGGATGCGACTCAATTGAGACAAATTGGGGAACCCTAAAATTCCAGAAGTTTAGTCATAGAGCCTCAGATCACTCTATCACCATGAATGAATCCATCGGTTTTGAAATCTGTAGCAGCAGAGAAGCTACTACCCCTCCAGGGAAAAGAGGAATGATTCCCATAGACTTGGTTCTAATACCCCTCCTGGGTCTTATATAAGATTGCCTCCAAAATCTGGCCTGGAAGATTGGTCTGGATGTCCTAGCGGACATCATAGATCCGACTTCCGGGGAGACATAAATGCTCTCTTACAGAACCATGGCGAAACTCCATTTGAAGCACACCATGGGGACACAATTGCACAGGAAATTCTTGAAAGGGCTCTAATTCCCCATTTTATAGAGATTGAACCAGAAGAAACTGACAGAGGTACCTTAGGCTTTGGAGAAGCTGATGAGCCACCTACCATGGATGCAAAGATGGAAGAAGAATCGACCATCTTTCCCGATCTAGCCTTCGCCCAGCAAAATGATCCAGCACTCGCAGAGGCTTTCTTTCAGGTGATTCCTGAAGGGGAAAGCTTACAGAAGGGAGGTCTCTTTTTCCTCCTGAAGCAAGGATCACTGTGCAGAACGGAAACCTCCAGAGAAGGCCTAAGTAAAACTCAGTTAGTAATCCCCAAAACCCATTGTAAGATCGTACTATAGATTGCACATTCCCATTTGACAGGAGGACACTTAGGACAGTCTAAGACCCACGCATACATCAGTGGGACGTTTTACTGGCCAAGTATCCATGTTTATTTAAAGAGATTCATGGCATGGCAGGTAAGCTCACCGGCACCCTTGTTTCCGGATTGGCAAACTCTGTGTCTGCCTGCCACTGCCGCTGTGCCTGACAGGTCTGACTCTGCCGAGCGCAGCGGCCCTGGTAGGCAGACTCTTCATGGGAGCACCAGCACCATTGCTAACAGTGCTGGTGCTTCCGTGTCTTCACTCCCATAGAGTCCCATAAGACTCTATGGGAATGGGGACTAACCCTGGTGGCAGTGGGAAGTCAGATGCCAGTAAATAATTACGGGCCCGGCGGCAACCCGACGGTAGCACCGGCAGGGTTACCACTAGACTCGAAATGAGGCCCTTTGAATGGCAAAGAGACTTTGGCACAGAAGACCATGATGTTGAAGTTTTGAACTGAATCCTCATGCTAGAGAAGCCAGAGACTGTGCTAGACTCCATTTTTGATGCCTTGCCTGTACTCAAAACATGGAGAAGGGTAGCCAATGGGTTGTATATCCGGACATATCATTTCTTGAACACTTTTCTTTTGCATACCATTGTTTCCCACACTTTTTGTATTTAGAAGTAAGGATTGGCAATAGGTATATTAGTATAGGCCCTTTTATTTTGACAGACTCCACTAGGACTGCATTATTATTATTTGATGGTCGTAGCTTGCTCCCCTCTTTAGATTTAGGATTAGAGAGGTGTTTTTCAAACCCAATTGAAGTTCAATAAACACCCATGAATGGTGATCACTTGTGTCTATATTTCTGTTTGATACCATGCCTTCTTTACAGTCGCCAGCAAGCCAGAAGTAGTAGCAGCGGTTGAGGAAGGCGGGAAGGCAGAGCAACCTGCAAGAGCAGTGGCCCTGAAGCTAGTGAGTGAAGCACAGCATTCAAACACACTGAACAAACCTTTCCGGTAACTGTAACCAGCTCCTAAGTGGTTTACGTATGGTTTAACGGGAGGGAAAGCTATTCGTTTATCTGAAGTCTTATTTCACAATGGAAATGTAGCACTTGCGTGTATTATAAAATACCTGATACTTGTGTGAAAGCTATAGTCATTGAAACTCCATTGTTCAACTCTTTAGACTGCAGCAGAATAACACAGTGGTCGCGTGTCCTCAATTAAGAAGGTAAACCATTCCTGATTACTTAGTACTGACAGTATACGAGTTACAAGTAACAAAGTGTGAGAAATATATCAAGGGAAGGTAGCAAGCACCACATTGTGTTTCCCAAAGGAAGTTAGAATTCATCCTTTACTGTTACATGGAAGTACAATCCTTACTTCAACTTTAAACTTGAAACTCAATTATAAAGAAGGGTTTCATGTGCCCCATTGTGTTTTCACTTGACAGACTGAATCTTTCACTATACCCAGAAGTGACATTTTTACCATTTCAAAAGAGGCAAAGAGTCTAAACCAATCAAGAGAAGGACAAACATTGCCCAAGTCAAGAGGCACCCCTTTTGTATAGTGAAAATAGCATTGCCAAGTGTTGAAGAGCCCTCTAAATCCACTGCAAAGTTGTCAAGCTTCAAGTGGCCTAAAATGGCATTATTACCTGGAGCTAGAAGAGCTAGAAGAGTGGCATTACGACTTCTGGGTAATTCTTTGGGCTAATGACTTCTAAAAAGGTGTGAACAAAGCTGGGGATTGGGAACTAATTGCTTGTGAAGAATATTCTGAAGTGGCAGGAGACAAGAGAGGCAAAGAGGCTGCCCCTTTTAAGAAAGTCATTAAAATGAAGAGTGCCTTCCGTACCTACAGAGGTTGAAGATATCTTGTCGAAGTCTGCCTCTTCTTTGAAGGTACTGAATTGGGGTAGTCCAAAGGACAGGAGAGGCAAAGAGGCTGTCCCTTTTGGCAAGGGTGCCTTGCCTACCTGAAGAGATTGAAGTATATCCTGTTGAAGTGTGTCCAATAATTCCAGTACTGAGCTATAGCAGTAACACTTAAGCTGTGATGGTTTAAAAAGTTGTCAGTAGGTGTCACATTGAAGTGGTATTTCTTTTATTTTTTATTTATTGTGCATTTGTTAGGCAATAAGTAAATTATGTTTCAAAATGCACACATGGCAACAGGGAAGGAACATGGGTTTGAAAAACAATATATACATTGGAGTAAAAAGACAAACCTACAATGCCTCGCGAATATTCAGAACATGCAAGTGCAGAGAGAGACAAGGGGAAGAGGGAGTGGGGGTAAGTGCTGAAGTGTCCATGCTTGGGAGTGAGCAGCAGATGTAAGTGCAAACTAAATTAAGTGCTAGGGAGTGTTGAGCTGCAATAAGCGGGTAAGTGCAAGCCTACAATGGCATAGGCCAGTCGGTGCCGAGCCAAGTGCTGTGTGTAAGCAGAAGCTGAGGCGATTGGGTGTGGGAAGGCCAGTGCCCCGAGGACACAATCACGGCGCCTGTGAGGTTAGAAGAGGAGGGAAGAGGTGAAGGAGGAAATGAAAAGGAAATTCTTGAGGAGCTTCTGGAATGTGATGAGGTCTGGCTCAAGACGAAGAGGAAGGGGGAGGTTGTTCCACAAGAGGGAGCCAGCAGAAGTAAGAGATTGGTCTCCAACCTTCTGTTTAGTGAAATGCTTCACACACAGAGAGTTGGTCACAGAAGAAGGTATACAGAAGAAGGTAGATGTCTAGAGCGAGAATATTTAGTAATATCAAGTTGTAGATAGCGTGGTCCCTGTCCTCAGACAGCCTCGTGGATGATGCAGAGGGATTTGAATTCAATCCGTGCAGCAACCTGGAGCCAGTGAAGAGTCTTTAGGGCAGGAGAGATGTGGTCCCTGCTCTTGAGCCAAGGATAAGTCTTGCTGCCCTATTCTGGATTAGCTGGAGGGGTCGTAGAGAGGAAGAGGGTAGATTCAAGAGAAAGCTGTTGCAGTAGTCAAGCCTAGAGAGAACCAGAGCTCTGGCGACATTGAGCTCCTGGGGGAAAGTGAAAAAAGGGAAAATTCCTTTGTGAAGGAATCGTTGAAAGTTTGACTTTTTGGCAATGCCATGGATGTGAGGGAGGAAGGATAGAGAGGAGTCGAAGATGACTCCAAAGTTTCAGCTTCAGATGAAGGAGAAGGGGGAAAGCCCATAGAGGATGCCCAGAGTGTGGATAAGAAAGAGGGAGCATGGGTCCCAATAGGCAGGATCTCAGTCTTGCTGACATTGAGACAGAGATCATTAGAAGTACACCAGGAATGGATTGCAGATAGGCAGTCCGGGATGATGGAAGAAGCAAGAGAGTCAGCATGAAGTTTGAAGAAATGTTGAGTGTCATCTGCGTAGCACTGGAAATTGGGGGAGAAGAAGGAAATGATGCATGCCACCTGAGCAAGGTAAGTGTTAAAGAGCCAGGGGGAAAGGTTAGAGCTCTGGGGGACACCACAGGTGGAGAAGGAGGTAGGCGAGGAGAAGGTGTGCTGGGACGGATGATCAGTTAGGAAAGAGGTCAGCCAGTCCAGTGCTCGCTCCGAAATACCCAGGGTATCATGGAGTTGTTTTATGAGGATAGAGTGGTTGATGAGAGATGAAGTAGAATGAGGACAGCTGGAGAGTTGGAATCAAGGGATGCAAGCAGTTCTTCATGGATGTTCAGAAGAGCAATTTCCATACCTCTGGATGCTCGCAATCTAGGTTGATGGTCGTGGAGACCGCCAACAAGTTCAGTGTGTGAGGTAAGTTGGGGAAGGCCAGTTTCTCCGGGAGTTTTCCAAGAAAGGGGGTGATAGAAATACGGCGATAAGTTAGCTGGACAAGTAGAATCTGCTGAAGGATTTTTCAGGAGGTGGCATACAAGGGTGTTCTTGAGGGAGGAGAGGAAGGATCCAGTTGCAAAAGAGTGGTTGCAGAAATCAGCAGTAGTGGGGGCAAGAGAGCCAATGTTGTCCTTGATGGTTCTGGAGGAGCAAGGTGAAACCGGTTTGGAGGAGACTTTCATAAAGCGGACAACTCTGGTGACCTCATCGGGTGTGACAGGGGAGAAGGAGGAGAGAGAGGAAGAAGGGTGAGAGGGCAAAGGAGGCAGGGGGTGGGATAGGAGTTGGGAGAGTGGGCACCAAGGGTGCCCAGAGTTTTCAGGATGTCCAGAGTTTTAGTGGTGAAGTGTGTGGCCAGTGAGTTGCAGAGGGCCTGGGAAGGAAGATGGGAGGAGGAGACTGTGGAAGGGTTGGATAGTTCCCTGCAGATTTGAAAGAGTTCAGCTGTGTTGTTGAAGCACCCGATACCCAAGCCTGGATGTGGGCCCTTTTCTTGGCATGGATGGAGAGTCTTATTGCCTTTGGAGCAGGTGGCAGGCCAGTTTGTCAGAGGGTATGTCTGAGGTTTGCCACTTCTGTTCCGCAGCTCTGCACTTGCATTTCAGGGCTGCAAGTTCTGAGTCGTACCAGGAATTATGCTTAGAGGCAGGTTTCAGGCAGCTCCTCATGACTGGGGCAAGAATGGCCAGAGTGTTAGAAATGGCCAGATGCAGATTGCTGAGAGCAGAGTCAGAAGTAGAGTCAGCGGTGGGGGGAAAGGAGAGAGAAGGTGGATGTGAAGGCAGCCGCTGACACTCATTTCATCGGACGGATGTCTGTGAACGAGGTTGGCAGGGCTGGAGGAGGTGCAGTCAGAGGGTCAAAGGGAGCCAGGTAAGTAAGAAGAGAGGAGTGAGTGGTCAGACCAAGAGAGTGGTGTGACCAGAAGTGGGGAGAGAGAGTTTAGAATGTATGAGGGCGTCCAGAGTATGTCCAGTCGAGTGGGTTGGACCAGAAGGGAGAATGGAGAGGGATAGAAAAGTGCAGAGGTTGAGGAAGAGAGTGGTTGCTATGATAGGGGAGTCCAATTGGATATTAAAATCACCAAAGAGGAGGAGATTGGACGTGGTTGAGAGGAGCAGAAGTCAGCCCATTCAGAGAGGAACAGGGTGGTAGTGCCATGAAGCCTGTAGATAGTGTCAATGGTCAGAGAGGATGAGGGAGAGATGACCAACTTGCAGACCAGGCTCTCAAAGGAAGAGTAAGTCTGAGTGGGTATGAGGGAAGTAGGAACCCACTCAGGGAAGATTAAGGCAACCCCAATGCTAGCACGGTTAGGTTGTGGCTTGGAAAAGATCTTGTAGCCATCGGGTAGAAGGGAGTCAAAAGCAGTGACTGAGCTGGCACTGAACCACATCTCGGTAAGAGCGAGAATGTGAAGGCAATGTCTTCAAGAAGGAGGCAGATGTCAGCAGAGTGTTTGTTGGGTGAATGGGCGTTAAGTGTATCCAGGTGAAGGAGGTCTCCGCCTTTGAAGGTTTTGTGAGGCGGAGTACAGCGACGTGGTACACCAGTCGAAGGGGGAGGGACAGAGAGCAGTTGGGGGAGAGGCAGGTGAAGGAAGGAAGTTAATGAGGTAAGGCAGGTGCCGGTCAAAGAGAAGGAGTTTGGGTTGAGGAACCTGAAACAAGATAGTGCCAGAGTGGTAGACATTAATGATGCAGAATGATGAGGAGAAGCCCCCCAAGAGGACTTCCCACTTGGTGGTGGCATTAATGGGAGAGGATGTTGTGAAAGAGGAGAGAGTAGAGGTGAGATGAGGAGTTCATAGTTATGGGGAGGGGACAAAGAAGAGGATATCGGTGAAGACCTGTCTGGAAGTTGCGCTGACATAGGTGTCTGCGATGGGTAGGCCAGGGTTGGCACTCACGATGTCTTTTATGTGCTTTTTCCTTCCAGACTTCGTGAGAGAGGGTGGCTAGGTGATAGTGTAGCAGTTAGAGAAGATAGGAGAGATGGTGATCGCCATCAGGGTGGCAGAGGATAGTTGAAGCACTGCACAATCCTGGCCCAAATTCACCAGGTGGCCAAGTAGTTATAGGAGGGCACAAAATGCAATACAAACTGTGGGGTGCAAGATTCATTTTTTTTTTAAAAGAACACAGATTGCAGTGCAGAAATGGGTGCAAGGATGCCAATACACACAAACCTAGATTCTTTTTTTGTTTGTTGAAAGTAGAATAGGTGAAGCAGAGATGGCAGAGTGAAATAGGCACCATTTTGGTTCAAGGTGTTAGTGGAGGAGGGAAAGAGTTCAGCCATCACTCACTGGTGGATCAGCAGAGAGCGTAGATATGCTGGGTCCAGGTGTGCGGGATAGCAGGTGTGGAAAGGAGGCTGCTTCATAGTTTGTAGAGGGATAAATGTGGGGGGCCCTCTGAGCCAAGACATGCACAGACAGGGCCTTAGTTGTGGGCCTTCGTTTGGGGGCCGACTAAGCCTGCTTGTTCTATGATTGGATAATGAGTCCAAGGGCTGGCCAATCACAGGGAGGGGAAGGCTGGCTGGTGGGGCACTGCGAAGATGGAAAGCGTGTCGGCCACGATGGACTGAGGCCACATGCTGTAGTGCTCCTGCCCAGCCAGGCCTTGCATGCTATAATAGGCCAGAGAAACAACCAGGTAAGCACACATCGGTTGCCAAGCCTATGGCCCATTTTCAGGATATTTCGCTGTCTTCTTTTTTTTAAAGTACGATTGTTGAATTAGTGCACAATATTTTGAATAAAGCCCAACAGGGCCTACCTCTGCTGGAGCTATGCCACAGGCTGCAGTGGGGAGCAATGGTGGGGCCTCCAGGCCACAGGGTGTTTAGGGATGCCTCCAGCACCGTCCACTTGTGCAAGCAAAGTGGTATGAAGTAGAACCGTCTGTGGGACAAAGGTGACTATTCTCATGGTACCAACAAGTGTGTTTGTTGAAAGGGAAACAGCAGCCCAGAGCAAACATTCTGACAAATATACGAATGTACAGTTGTAACTAAAGTTGAACTGGAGAAGTCTTAAAGAATTGTGTACCAATGACTTTGAGGAAGTATTACACCTTCTTTTGAAGTGTTGTAAGTTGGGTTGCAGGAGAGACAATTTATCATAACTATCATTACAATTGGTGCTATTTCTTTGCTGGGAGCTGGAAAGGGATCTTTTCACCCAAGGATAAAAGAGTTGCTACCAGTGGATTTTTGTTTGATGTACTTTTTCTTTAACTTGGAACTATTAATAACTGGTTCACAATGTTCCTTTTCCTTTGAAGAGCACTTTGAGTCAACATGGAATCCTGGGGAAGGGATCTTACCCAGGATAAGAACAGGTCATTTAGATATTGAGTTAATGCTGTTTATTTATGATGTTGCAATATAATTTCTTGTATTTTTGATTTTTAGTGTGAGGACCAGTTTACCCATGCTAAAGATTGTTTACTTAGCTTCTAGACTAGGCAGGGACTTCCTTGGTAGTGTAGGGCAATCACGGCTTTATTTTCCATTATTTACTTTAATAAAATGGCATATTTGGAAAAAATCTACAAGCAGTTCTCCACCTCGCCTTACTGACCCCCCCATAGTCCATCAGAATCTAAAATCAGACATGGATATTCTCCAGGCTAAATCCCTCTATTTTGCCTCTCCTTGGTAATAGATCCCAGTCTCTGTTCCCTCTCCTGGTTTCCTCTAGCAATCTTATCAGCAGTTCTAACCCAGGTAATTTCAGGTAGTCTCCCTCATTTCCATTGTGCATCCCCTTATGAATCTTTCACAACTCCCACAAAAATGTCTTAATGATGAAATGCCAGCTCATTGGTGATCCGTTTTGATTGGACAACTATTTTCCATCCCCTTATTCAAGGCCAAACCTCTTATCTTTGATTAGCCCTTTAAGTTTACCAAGCTCAAATTCGGGAGGGGCAAGTCCTCCCACTTGAAATTAACTTTTCTACACATTTTAATGTTGCACTTAAAACTAGAATGTGACAACATTTCGGAATTTATAGTTAAGCATAAAAATAAATATATAACTAAAATGGCCTGCCCATGCCGGACCTCATGAAATGAGTCCCTTGACTGCACAAAGTTGCAGGTTTGAATGAGGGTTTTTCTTGATTTATTCAATAATTATAACAGTTACCAACCCAAACTTTTCCAAACAGATATATAATTTAATAAGCTATCATCACCCCAAATCTCTGCTTCTTGACATTATCTGGGAAATCATAACAACATTTCAGGTTGTAACTCTTGTTTACAAAGTCAAATTATTATGAGAGTTATATCAACAGATAGGCCTGTGCATCAGCTCATTAATGATATTTGAATCATTATTGTGTAACTTATGGTTTCTGAGGAAATGAACAAAATAGGATTGTGCATCTAAACTAATGGCAATCTCTAAACATATATGCACATTTTCATTTCATTTGCACAATGGGCCTCATTACGACCCTGGTGGAAGACCATGGTGCTATTAGCACCATGGTCCATGCCGGTAAGTTACTGACTCCGCCATGGAGAAATTGGGAATTACCACCCCATTACAAGGTTGGCGGGGCGGTAATTCCCCCTTCCTCCATGGCCCTTCCCCATTCCCATTTTTGCCCCATAGGGCTCAATGGGAATTAGGAAGGCGCTAAGTACGGTGCCGCAATAAACCAGCCGTTAAGGTCCGGTCCCGCAAAGGGACCTCGTAATTAGGCGCTAATAGGTTAACGGCGCCGCAGCCTTTTACGGCGCCGTTAACCCATTAGCGCCTGGGTCGTAATGAGGCCCAATAAGTTTTGTTTCCCCACTCAACATGAGATCTGGACATCTGCTTTTTTGTTGGTTTTGCCTACAATTAATCCATTAGCATTCTTACTCCCAGTGCTAATTAATCATGTGTCACTTATCTTTGAGAGCAGGCCCCAACCCACCATTAATTCCTTCTTTGTCACTGCTATGGCTTCAAAAGACTTACAGATTTTATCCTTATAAGGTGGACGTGTCTTACATAAATGTTGAAGAGGGGGAACTCCCCCACTGTTACCTATATACATTTTAATACCTCTTTTACCTGACCTCAATTCGAGGGTTTCAATAATCCGCTGTTCAAGGATAGAAAATCACAATGCAATGGTTATACTTTCAAATTTCTACAAGCCTCTTTGGCTCTTCACCTTACCAGGCGTGCTCCACGCACACCCTCCTTCACAATCTCTGCCTCTTCAGGCACACAACCACAATCCTGTGCATGCGCCTTCCGTGCACCGCCACTGGTTCACCTCATCTGCCAATCCCACGTTCACAATAGTAGCTCCACACCGTCTTGAAATTCTCTGAATCCTATACAAAAACCTAAAGCTGACGTCACCAAGCTATCAACACAACATAGGTAAATTGAATTTCACGCGCACAAAAAAATTACCCATTACTCCCAAACTCACACAAAGACCCCACATCTGTCTTTCCACTCTCCAGGTGGAGTATACCACTAGTCTTGTGAATGAACTGCATCCGCTGCGCCACCTAACGTGTAAACCGCCTCTCTCCAGGAGACTTAACCAGCCAATTCACCTTCCATAATATAGGATAGCTCATGCTAACCCTTACAGGAATACTGTCATCTATTACCCACGCTAAAACGCCCAATTCACAGGAATACTCTAATTACAAACTCCTATCATCCAAGTCCTTTGAGTTACTACTCTCCTTCACAAGACCCTTCTTGCCTCGAAGACCGAATGTGCCCTAACCATAGACAAGGAACTTCTACCTCCTCTTCAGTCTCTGCCCACTGCACCATTGCTACAATGCTATGATACTACTAAACAATACTGCTACAATATTTAACAATACCCATCAATACCTCAGTATACTCAATATCCTCCCTCGCTCTCACAATTGCTGTCAGTCTGGGCCCATACTTACGTTCTGTGTTGTTGACACTGCTCAGCTGCCGGCTCCCCACCAAGACACTTGCCTCATCATTCTGTACTGCCTGGAGAACTGGCCCATCTCGGGTGGGATGATTTCCAAATGGCTGAGCCAGACAGCAAGTTCAAACTGCGATATATTACACCCAAAACCAACAGGGATCATTACAAGGATTGAAGAACAATCTGTGGATGTTGCGTTGTTTCCTGGCTTGCAGTCCAGTTTTGAGGGCACATTGCATCAGAGTGATGTCACAACCTGGGCCCCTCTCCAGTAAACCTTTCGCACCCGAGTATTGGGCGCTGAGTCAAAGTCCACCTATAGTGAACCCTATACATGTTAGTCTACTTGCTCTCGCATGTCAGGTGTCTGGCCTGGCCCATCCCAAATTATTATCATTAAGCAATGTTGCAGTATGAGGGTCTTAGCATTGGTTCTTGCCCATTGCTACCCTCCCCTAGGATACTAGACTGCGATTGTTTAGAGCTGACGTTCCCCAGGCCTGGGATCTAAAATGGTTCTCAGCTCTCGATGTACTTTCTCAAGGTAATACTAACAATTATGTGTCTGCATTGTAACTTGTGTGTACCACTATAGACAAGGAGAGTGCACGTCCACATCATGCAACACTTGTCTCCATTGTAGCAACTCTGTTGCAAGCCTCTTGTCTGGCAGCGTGAGATTGCTTTTCGTTCTCAGCTGCTAGTTTCGGTTCATAATTGGAGTCGCCTGAGTCACGTGTGTAGAGACCGTGATTTGGAGTTTCTGCAGCTCTGAATTATGATGAATTATGAGGAATTATTTGCATTAACCGTGGCTGGTTTTACTGTCGTTCAGTGAATAGAATGTCACTAGTATCTGGTGGCCTTGGCTGCAGGCCCTGTCCTACAAGTTCGCTCCTTGAGACAGCCAGAATTCATCTCAGCTCAGCTCTTTGCTTGAAGTCTGTGGCCTGCTGTAATTTTCTTAAGCCCTAACATGGCTCCCACATTGTTCGTGGTATTCTATAGTCTCCATATGTTAGTCACACATGGCTCTGTCAGGGCTCATAGGTGCTCCTGCAGTTATATAGAGTTAATTGCACATACAAGCATCTGCAAGCTTACTCAGGATCTCTGCTTTTTGCGCTTTCTGTGTTGCTGCGTTAAGCTAATGAGAAAATAATAAACGCAATGACAGTATGTATGTGTAACCATCCTCTAACTCATAGAACTGTTACGCATGTGTTCTTCATGTAATCGGGGGCGTGTTTGTGTCCTGATGTGCGGATGGCATGTGTGCTTCCTGTTTAATGCATCTGTGTTGTGGTGTCTCTAACAACGTCTGTGGCTTCTTGGCACTTTAGTCGATGCTGTCGGTTGAGGTCTCGTTGGTTGCAGCCTGAGGGTCTTCATCCACCCTGGGTAGTGTTTGTACCACACCTGGTCTGTAAGGCTGGCTGAGTGGATACCTCTCGATGTACTTATCAATGAGTGGAGCACTAGGAATTGGTCCGAAATAGTATGGGCGGTCATGATATCTTCGGTTCGTCCTTCGCGCCATGTACCTTATGGGAGGGGGAATAGGGGATAAATTCGGCCATCGCTCTTCAATCCCCCCTCTAGTCAACTTGCCAACCAAATCTCTATATGTCCAGTTTTTTTTCTCTGGGCTGCCATATTTTCGTTATTCCTCTGAGGTATCCGTAGTAGTTTGTGTGATCATCAAAGGACCAGTGCATGTAGCTGCACATCCATTCGGGGTTGCACCAAACCCACTTCCCTTGATAGAGTTTTGGATCACAGGGATTGTCCAACTTTATTGTTCCTGTTGGAAATAGTTCACACTGTGTAATCTTCTCTCTTAACTTGTCTCGTTCGGCCACAATCTCATCCTTTGTTCTATGTTACATCCATCAGGATCTGCATTCCAATTGCCTCTTCTGCTGTATTCTTGCACCTTCCAATGCATATTTTAGCTCTGCATTCTGATGCTGATCCCATTATACGTGGTGCTCCAGCTATCACCTCCAGGCTATCTGATAGCCACAATGTGATCCATGACCATATGTATGCTAGCCAGCTCTTGTCTTCTCCTGTTCCTCATGCTTCATCTTCCATTTTTGCATGCATCTGTGCCAATTGTGCAACTGCATCTGAGAGAGTTCAATTATCTTTGTTGTTAGCTGCTATAAATGTGCAACAAAAACTCCCTATTTTTGTGCAAACTCCTCCCTCCATGGCCGTGAGGAGATCCAGAACGTATCAATTCTGGAGCACCACCAACCTTATTGCTCTGAGCTCTTCTTTTATTGCATTGAGCCCATTTACTGTTGAATTGATTGTTACCATCAGCTCCCTTTGAGTGATTTGTAACCACTTGGCATTTGTACAGGTTTGTATTCCCAGAATTATTGATGCAAAGAACATTTGTGTTTGGCTGAACAGCCTATGTTCGGCTGGTATTTGATCCAGTGCCATTACTGATGCTTCCCCCCTCTTTTCACTCTGCTCAATCTGTCTTGCTTCTCCACTTTCTCTGTCTGGGCTGTCGGTGCTGGGTTGACCGATCCCATCTTTCTTCTCTTGTTATCCATCTTCAGAAACTCATCAAGCTTTACATCTTTCATGGGTACCACCAATGAGGGCATGTTGATGTGTAGCAGGGAGCACACTCCTCTCCATTCAGGTGGCAGTTTCTCGTGCACCTTTGATTCACACACCCAGTAGTGATCCATCAGTACTGCCGTTCCTGCTCTCATAGCTGGAGGTTGTTCAACTGTCTTGCATCCCACGTTCTCGCCAAATTCTACCTCACCACTGTTCAGGAAGCATAATACTGGTGTCTTCAGGGGAATTATTGGCATTGGTCCGGCTTTGTTCTCTACCCATGTCAACAAATTTGCACTCGTATCCCATTCCTTCAGGCACTTGTCATTTTCTTCTTGCATCTTGTTCACCGCTGACTGTGCTAGGGTCAGGGCCTTGCTTCCTACCACTCCATCTTCCCATCTGTCATTTGTGTACACTCGCTCATAGATTAGTATCTGTGGTCTTTCCCAGCACCCCAGAACTCCTCCTATCTCCTTCACTCTTGTCCAAGGACATGGTAGCTCCTTCAGTGTGATAGTCTTTATCGCTCCCTTCTCAGGTCAGGTCAGTTAGTGATGTACTGCAACCCTTTGTCTACCTGCCAATAATTGTTCATCATGTCCAATGTCTATATGTAATTATCTTCATATGGGAAGGACCCTTTGGACATCCATCTCAATGTTGCTGTCTTCCCTTAGAATCTTCCTTGTGTTTGCACCATTGCGAGGTATATCAGGCACTGTGCATTGTATAGGGGATTACAGAGCAGACATAACAGCTCTCCCCAGTGGTTCCCTTACCTACTTTGGTCATGTGTTTATACCACATGTTGTTTGATACCTGTGCTGTGTTAGTGAGATACATGTCACCTCCCTTCATGTCTGTGTCAACATTGCATTTACCTCTTCTTACCTTATCAGCAGTGTCTTCTCTTCCACCTGACATGGTCGTCCCTCCTGCCCAGGTCAGGATAATGTTAGTAGAGGGTACAGCGGTAGTGCTTACAACTGTATAGAGTTGCCAGAAAATGATTCCCATTATGCCACTGGGAAGCAATAAGCACACCATGATGATGATATTTCTTATTGTTTCTGCCATGACCACTTACGCTGCTGTATCCCTGCAGCGTGATGAGATGATAAAGTTGCCTGCCTGAAATTTGCAAAGAAAAAGGCGTTATTGTGTTAATATTTGTCAGTAAGCTCAAGCTACATGTACTAAATAATCACTAAGTGCGAAAACAAAGGATTCCGCCCAAATTTTTCTTAGTGAGGGGTCTCTCAATGTGGGTAACACCAGAAATGCACTGTGTTGAAGTTGGGGGAATGTTTGTGCTAGGTATTCAACAAAAACAAGAAAGTTTACTTCAGTGGACCACACTCTGAAACGTCTGGGTCTTATTATATTGTGCAAATATTGGTTAGAGAAACTTTCAGGGTGTTCACTGGGGAGTATCATCAGAGTATCAACCAATACAGCCCTCTCTACATTCAAGTAGATCTGCATGTGCGAAAGAAGAAAAACAAACAGACAGTGTTTCAGTTAGCAATGTCTACAAGTGTATCACAGGATGGCCTGGTCTCCCTAGTTCCGTAAGATCTGCACGCACTTGTAGTTCATTAATGTCTTGAACGTTGGCCTGTCAATTACTGCAATTCTGTTGCCAGGTGAGGCCACGGCTTTGTAGGGCTTGATGTCCTGGATGTGATTTCAAACAGTCTTACCAATGAGCATGATTGCTCGATCAGCTATGGCTTCCACTACATGAGGTCCCTTAAATCTGGGCATGTTCCAGCGCCTCCGGAAGTTGCGGAGGAATACTATGTCCCCCACCAATACTAACTGATTTTGTTAGTTATCTGTCTCTGTATCATTGCAATCAATCTCTTCACTGTCTTCAGGTCTGCCCTGGGTCCTCTGTATCTGGTGAAAGATAAAGGAAGAGCTAGAAACCAAGGCAGTGACATATGCACACATTTCTTGGCCTAAAATATCTGCACTGTTCTCACAATCTTTCAATTTATTTATTTGCATTTGTGTAGCGCACCTGCAGCCCAGAGGCATCGTGGCGCTTGTTACATGAACTGTATAAACATTTTCAGTTGGCAAGGTTACATGTGACCGTGAGGTCTCTTAGTTACAGGTACATAATTCAGCAGTAATGCATTAACAGAGTTTAGTCAGACATAAGAAAGCAATTGAGTGGTATTAGATGAAGAGTTTTGTTTTGATTGCTTTGCGGAAGGCTAGGTGAGACTGAATCATTCTTAGGTTGGGTGGAAGGGCATTCCAATGTGTGGCGGCTATCGTGGAAAAGCTGGATCCGCCTGCATGGGCATTTATGGTTTTGGGAAGAAGGATAAGGTTAGAGTACCCCTCTCTGAGAGGTCTTGTGGCGGTGTGTTTGACAATCCTCTGGACAAGGTATGGAGGGGCAGCATCATGGAGGCATTTGTGTGCCAGGGAGAGTGTTTTGAAAATAATTCTCTGTTTGACAGGGAGCCAGTGGACCTGTCTCCTGATTTCAGAGATGTGGTCTTTCCTTAAGGTCCCAGTGGCTGCCCTGAAGGCATTGTTTTGAGCCAGTTGTAGTTTAGCAAGGTTTTTGCAAGAAGTCCCAGATAGTAGGGTGTTGCAATAGTCGACTCTGGAGCCAATAATGGCTCTGGCGATGGTGAGACGGTTCTGTCATGATAGAAATGGTCTGGCTGCGTTGATGATTTTCGCGTAGTAGGCTGAAGAGGTGGCAATAGAATTCACTTGTCTGTCCATGGTGAGGTTTGAGTCTAGGTAGACGCCAAGTGTTTTGACATTGTCAGAAACCTTGATGGGTGTGTTGTCAATAGTGAAAGAGGAGTATTCCTGACTGAGGTTACCCAGGGTAGTGGGTGAGCCGATAAGTAGGAGTTCCGTTTTTTCACAATTAAGGCAAAGCCAGTTGTCTGCCATCCAGGATTGGATGGTTGAGTAGATAGCCGTGAGATTGGACATGTCGGTTTTGTAGTTCTCTGTGAGTGGGATTAACACCTGTGTGTCATCTGCATAATTGGTGTATGAGATGCCCAGGGAGTCCAGAATGCTAAACAAAGGCCTGGTGAAGAGGTTATATAGCGTTGGCACTATGCAGGACCCTTGTGGATCTCCACATTTGAGGAGGCTGGGGGTGGCGGAGGCTGAGTCTGAGAAAACTTTCATAGCCCTGTCTTGGAGAAAGGAGGTAATCCAGTCACAGGCTTTGGGGGAGAAGTTATCCGCAGAAGCGAGATGGCGGCAAAGAGTGTTGTGATCGACCAGGTCGAACGCGGCTGATAGGTCAAGGAGCAGGAGGAGTGCTGGTTTGCCTATGTCTCTCAGGTCGTCCATTTGGTTCTTTAGGTCAAGGAGGGCTGATTCAGTGCCATGTCGTGGGCGGAAACCTGATTGCCGCAGGCCTAGGAGATGGTTCTCCTTCAAGTATTTTTGTACTTGCAAATATGCAGCTTTGTCGAGAATTTTTTTGCAGGAATGGGACCGTGGTGTTGGGCCTATAGTTCCCAGGGATGGTGGGGTTGAGTGATGGCTTTTTTAATAGTGGGCGTACCCAGGCTTCTTTGAGATCTTTGGGAACAAGACCTGACCTGAAGGAAGAATTAATGAAGGCAGTGAGGAAGGGTGCAAGGGTGGGAGCAGAGTCTTTAATGAGTTGGGCTGGGCAGGCATCACCTTTGCAATTGGAGTGTTTAATTGATTTGAGCAGGGTAATGACCTCCGATTCCGTAATATCTTTGAAGTCGAAGTGAGGAGGGGGGTTCAGTTCAGGTGAGGTGGACGCTTGGCTGTGCTGGCTGGCTATTAGAGTTTCAAGCGCTTTTTGGTGGGCCATGACTTTGGTCTGAAGGGTGTTGAGCTTGTCTAGCATTGCAGACTGAATGCTGTTGCACCAACGTTCATCCTTGAGGAGCGTGGGTGGAGGGGTGGAGGGTTTTTCCAACTCTCTGAAGATAGAGAATATTTCTTTGGAATTTGATTTGGTGTCATTAATCCTTGAGTTAAATGAGAGGTCTTTAGCTTTAATGACATTGGGCCTCATTACACGGATGGCGGTAGGGATTTACCGGTACTGCCTTACTACGAGGTCCCTTTGCGGGTTGGGGGATTTAACGCCTGCTTTTAGCAGGCGTTAAAATCCAACCCGCTAAGGGACCTCGGAGCTAATTACGGCACCGCAAAATTACGGTGCCGTAATTAGCGCCTTCCCCATTCCCATAGAGCCCTATGGGGCAGAAATGGGAATGGGGAAGGGCAATGGCGGAAAGGGGATTTACCGCCCCTCCAACCTTGGAATGGGGCGGTAAATCCCCTTTCCGCCAAGGCGGTGCCGGTATTTTACCGGCATGAGCCATGGCGCTAATAGCGCCATGGCTCACCGCCTACCAGGTAATGAGGCCCATTATTTTTGTATGACTTCGAGATGGCCTTGAAGGCCTCCCTGTTAGATTCTGAAGGGTTGGCTTTCCAGGTAGAGAGGGCAGATAATTTTTCTGAGCGTTGTTTAAGAACCAGGTATTGGAATGTTTAATTTTCTTGGCTTTCTTAGGGGCCAAAGGGGCGATGGCGTCTATTGCTTTGGTGATGATGTGTTTGAAGGTGCTGGCCAGAGTATCTGGGTTATTGGAGGAGGGCGCCTGAAGCTAGAGCACCATTAGAAATGGCGCCAGATTTTCCGCTGTAAGTTTGAGTGAGCTCCTGGCGAGTGCTGCTGGACATGGGCTGATGAGGATCGGGTGCTTTTTCTTAGCGGTGAGATTGAACTGGATATAGTGGTGGTCGGACCAGGGAATAGGGCTGTTGGCAGTGACTAGATTGGAGCAATTGTGCTGGTTGATCCAATCCAGAGTGCGTCCTTTGATGTGAGTGGGTTCAGAGATGGTTGGTGCAAAGCCTAGGGTGGTGAGAGCTTTGTTGAGGGCTTTAGCATGGTGATCCTTAGGATCATTGAAGCCCAGGTTAAGATCGCCCAGGAGAATGATTTGGGAGGTCTTTTTGATATTATCTGACAGGGAGTGGATGAGGGAATATTGGAAATCACTACAAGGACCGGGAGGTCGATATACAGTGTGCATGCTGATGGTGCAGTTGTGGGATGGGTTGATTTTGAGTGGGAGGTAGTCACAGTTGAGTCCAAGCTGTCCCGGTGATTCTCTGATGCTGAGGGATTTCCTGGCTATGAAGGCGACACCCCCACCTCTCTGATTAGTACGGTCTTTCCTGAAGATAGCGTAATCTGCAGGGATGGCTAATGAGAGTGCAGGTCCTGAGCTATCATTAAGCCAGGTTTCGGTAACTACAAGGATGTCGAGGTTGTCTTTGATGATAAGGTCGTGAATGTTGAGGGGATGCGCAGGAATAGAACGTGCATTAACCAGCGCGCACCTTAGGATAAGGTCAGAGTGCTGTGTGGTGGTGTGTGGAAAAGGTTGAGGAGTGACATGGGATGGGACAGAGATATAATGTGGCTCAGTGATGGTTTCAGAGGGAGCAGGATTAGTGCACTCAGGATGGTTAGGTATACATGGATTGACAGGCATAGGCAGGGCAGCAACATGAGTGGGCAAACATGGGTCAATGGGCACAGGCAGTGCAGCAGCATGATTGGGCAGACATGCATCAACAGGCACAGGCAGTGCAGCAACATGGTTGGGCAAACATGAATCAACAGGCACAGGCAGTGCAGCAATATGGTTGAGCAGACATGAGTCAATGGGCACAGGCAGTGCAGCAACATGATTGGGCAGACATGAGGCAACAGGCACAGGCAGTGCAGCAGCATGATTGGGCAAACATGAATCAACAGGCACAGGCAGCGCAGCAACATGGTTGGGCAAACATGAATCAACAGGCACAGGCAGTGCAGAAATATGGTTGGGCAGACACGAGTCAATGGGCACAGGCAGTGCAGCAACATGGTTGGGCAAACATGAATCAACAGGCACAGGCAGTGCAGCAATATGGTTGGGCAGACATGAGTCAATGGGCACAGGCAGTGCAGCACCATGATTGGGCAGACATGAGTCAATAGGCACAGGCAATGCAGCAGCATGATTGGGCAAACATGAATCAACAGGCACAGGCATTGCAGCAACATGGTTGGGCAAACATGAATGAACAGGCACAGGCAGTGCAGCAAAATGGTAGGGCAAACATGAATCAAGAGGCACAGGCACTGCAGCGACATGGTTGTTCAAACATAAATCAACAGGCAGTGCAGAGGCATGGTTACAGGCAAAGTATCTGGCTAGACATTTATTATGTGCGCCTGGGCTCTGTGTAGCATGCAATGTTCCTTTGGTGAGCGTTTAAATGCTATCGCAGCAGGCAGAGTGTTCATTTGAGGCGGCTATTTTGTTAGCTGGAGTACCGCATAGTGATTCAAAGCGGCAGAGAACCTGTAAAGGACCCCTGCTGCCAACTCTAACGTTGCTCACACTGATACATGGTTTGTAGCTAAGCAGTGGGAAGGGCACGATGCATGAACGATGGCGGAGGTTTCTAATAGGTAGGGCAGCTGGGCGGGCATAGATGGGAGCTTCTCTGTGAGTCGGGCAGCGACTTGTGTGAGGATTAGGGTGTATATGGGTATAGGGCAGTAGAGCCTTTCCTCTTGGCCTGTACCCTGCACCATCGAGCGCCGATGAGCAGCAAAGAGTTGCAAAGAGGGATGACGGCCTTTCCTCCTGGCCTTCCCTACGCGGCTTTGTCTGGCGGCGAGCCTCCTCTCCCTTTAAAGCAGGAGAGGAGGTTGCAGTGAGGTGTGGGAGCCAATCCAGCTTCACTGACCTTGTGGGAGGAGCCAGGGGGAGATGCATGTCCTGTCACCACCTTGCAGGGCGTTAAATGGTGGTCAGACCCTGGCTTGTTGAGAAATTCAAATAGTGCCAACGGCAAACAGTGAAGACAGTTATTCTTAGTGCTCTGCTGAGTTTTGGCCATGCACTCCTCCAGGAGTCCATTCAGGCATTCACACATCCCGTTTGCTTGTGGGTGGTATGCACAGGTGAATTTGTGCTTGAAGACTAGCAAGGCTGTGATGTGCTGAAACAGTTCATTGGCGAAGTGAGGGCCGTTGTCAGACCGCAGGACCTCACAGACACCCCAGCTTGGGAAAACTTCCTCTGGAACATAAATGTTGCTGCACTTAGTGCATCGGCTTGGGAGCATAGCCCTGCTTCTGTCCATCTGAGGAATGGGCAGGCCACCATGATCATGTAGCGGTAACCTGTAACGCTCACCTGATTCCCGCAGAGGCGCCGGTCTTGACTGGGTGAATGCCGTATCTTCAAAGGTGATGTGTAACACACGGTTGGCTCTTTGGGCTGGACCTCTGTGCACTGTATGTCTGACTCGAAGAGTAAGATGTCTGCAGATAGAAAATATGGGATTAATGAACTGGGGTTATTGGGTGCCTCTCTCCTCTTCCCTTTCTCTTCTCCTGTAGAACCCCCAAAGGTTAACGCCCTCACCTTAGGTAAGTGAACTCCGAGCTCTCCATCTGCCTCGGGGCAGGGTGCCGTAACCAGTTTCTTCACTGGAGAAGGGTGCAGGCCTCTTGACCTCAGAGGACTGCTGCCTGTCGTTAACTGCACGAACGGTAAGTTCTGGGCACTTCAAATGTCTTAAAAGTCTTTTGTAATGATATATCTTGTTTTGCAGGGTTCCGGCGATGGCGGATGGCGGGCTGATGAGAGTTGAGGATCGAACCCGCATGAGGAATAGAAGCGCCTGGAAGCACGTAAGTAAGCGCTTGTAGCCTGCTTCACGATGCGCACTAACTGTCCCTTTTATCTTGCAGGTACAAGTTCGGGGCTTTCGAGAAGCTGAAGGGTGCTGGAATACCCACTGGATTCGGCGTGGGAAGGAGTAATGGCACGTGGGTAATAAAGTTGCCCAATGTCTTTAAACGCACCTTCTTTTGTCTTTCAGATGCGGGATGCAGCGCCGAAGGCCTCTGGAGCGTGCGAAGAGCTGGTAAGCTTTTGTCTTTCAGATGCCGGAATGCAGTGCGAAGACCTCCGGAGCATGCGAAGAGTAGGTAAGCCTTTGTCTTTCAGATGCCGGAATGCAGCGTGAGGCGTTGGTGACAGCCGATGGACCAGGTAAGAGATGCGCTGCCACTGAAGACCGTAGTGCTAACCTGTTCTTGCTTTGTCTTTACAGGTGCTGCTGAAGACTGGATTCCAGGATGGTAAGCCTTGTTCCCTTAGGCCCAGGATCAGAAGCAGAAGACACGATGAGCGTTCTGCTGCAGAGAATGCAGAATAACGCAAAGCAAGATTCATCCATCGGGTGTGGTTTAAATAGCCTCCTGTAGTGCTTAGGTGTCTCCTTCCACAGCCTCGCCTAGGTAAGAAAAGAGTTCCTGCTTTCCAGAAGAGTTCCAGTGTTCTGAACCTAGGGAGTGGCTCCTGCCCCACCCAACAGGAAAAGTAGTCCCAAACAGAAGAGGATCAGGGGCTCAACTGGCAGGTAAGTAAGCAGCATGGTCTGCTGCAGGTAAGTCCACCCAAGCATTATGAGCCCGGCGCTTCCAGCGCTGGGACTGGGCATCTTTATGAGCCTGGTGCCACTGGCGCCAGGACAGGGTCCAAAAGGTCCCAATTGGGACTGGCTGGCACTCGGAACCGGGGTTATGGGTCTGCTTCCAAGGGAGTCGGGCAAGTCCTGATCTTTTGGAAGCAGAGATCATGACATAACCTTGAAAAACTTGGATCATGTCCACATAGTCTACGTGGAGGTGCAGAAATTGACCTACATGTCTTGGTATGGCTCCGCTCACCACTCTTAATGTATGTCCTGCTGTGAACTGCTGACACGTCAAGTAGACACTTATGAACTCAGCTACATGTTCATTCAAATTTGGGCAAAACCACGTTTCTCCAATGCGGGCAGCAATTACCTCCTTCCCTGTGTGTGTTGGGTAGTGCAATTGTGCTAATGCTGTCTTCAGCAATGTTAGCAGGATGACCACCTTCCCTGTGTTATTTTGTCACCATAAGGCATCTGTTGGGGACATGGAGCATCCTCTCTTTACCCACAACTCCCTTTCTTCAGGTGGTGCAGTTCCCTGACGTTGCATAATCTGTGTCTCTGGTAGTGCATTCTAACCCTCCCCCATCACCATGTTCCTTACTCCTCCCTGGGCCTTTGATCTTTCTTCTAGCTCCCATAGTTGCCCAAAATATGCGGCACACTTCGCCTCATAATCTGCTGCCTCGTTCTCTCTGGAGATCGGATCTTCACAACTTGTGTGGGGCTAACACTTCACTAGGGCCAGTTCCCTTGGGTATGCAATCACTTCAATGAATTTGCCTAACAACAGTGCATGCTGCATGGGGGTCCCATCTACTCTCCTGAACCCTCTCCTTAACCATCGAGCCAGTCCTGAGTGAACTGTTGAGGTAACGTAAGCACTGTCAGAATAGATTGTCACATGCTTGTCCACGCTGCTCTCTAGTGCTAGTATAAGGGCCACTATTTCTGCTGCCTGTGCTGAATAATGGGATGTTAGCCGTTTGCTCACGACCACCTCACTTGTCCCATCCTCCTTCAGGCTTAGCACTGCAGTTCCAGTATGTCTGATCCCATCAGTTTGGTCAAATGTTGACGAACCATCAATGTACAGCGTGTCACTCCACTCTAGGCCGTCTTCCCCCACGTTGCGTGTTTCACTGAACATCTCTATGTTTTTTGTGCAGTCATGTGCATACTCCCCTACCTGGTAAGGGTCCTACATTCGATAGTATCACTTCATATCCTGATGCTCTTGGTGTTGGCAGGGTGCTATTTGGTTTATGCAGTATCGCAAACAGGGCGTGCTGCAAATAAAGAGAGATGGTGCACCCCATTGTCACTGTTGATGATTTTCCTACTGCGAATGCTGCTTCAGCCAAAGATTGCTTGCATGGATAATGTCCTTTCATCACTGGGTCAAGCTGTCCACTGTAATAAGCAATTGGTTTATGGTCCATGCTTGTCTTTTGTGTCCGTACCACCTTCATCACCATCCTGTCAGTGTGTGAAAACAAGAAAAACTCCTTCTTATAGTCTTGGGTGCCCAACACTAGAGCTGTGCTTATGGCTTCTTTCAGCTCCTCAAAGGCGTCAGTCATGTCTGTGGTCCATCTTAGTATCTTTGTTCCCTTTTGGGCCACTATCAGTGCAGTCAATAGTGGCCTTGTGTATGTGGTGTAATCAAAGACCCATGCCCTGCCATAATTGCACAACCCCAAGAACTACTGCATTTCTCTTACTGTCTTGGGCTGGGGTGTATTGTGTATTGTCTCTGCTCTCTTTGGGGCAATGTGTTGGCCGCCCTTAGATATTATCTGTCCAATATATAGCACCTCTTTCTGGCAGTAGTGTAATTTGGCTTTACAGCTAATACTGTCAGCATGTGTACTGAGTCTTCCCTGCACTGGTCTTACGTCTCGATGCAAATCAGGATGTTGTTTACATACTGTAGAACTGTGCTTTCTGTCTGTATGTTGCTTAGATCCATCTGGATCACTCTGTTAAAGATAGATGGTGACTCGCAGTACCCTTGTGGCAAACAAGTATGTTTCATCTTCTGGTTTTGGTACATAAAGCTGGTTAAGTGTGAGTCTGGGCGTAGTGGCACTGAAAATAATGTATTCTTTAAATCAATGACCGTGAAACAAATGGCTTCCACTGGAATGCCACACAAGATTGTCACCGGATCTGGGCTACTGGATATTTTGCTTCTATAATGTAGTTAAGAGGTCTTAAATCCTGAATAAAACGCCATGACCCCCCGTTGTCCTTGCACACGGGGTACACTGCTGTGTTGCATGGAGATTCTGATGGTACAAAAATGCCTCTTTCAATGAGGGCATTAATCGTCTCATAAATGCCATCATCTACCTCCTTGGTATGGGGATACTGTTTTACTCTGGCCAAAATTGCTCCTGGTTTCAACTTAACCTTCACACCCCCTATGCTTTTTATGCCACCCAAATAATAGGGGCATGTGGTCCACAAACTATCTGGTACCTTGGCCATGTCTTCCTCCCAAAAGGTGGGTGGCGCTTCAAGCACAATCACCATTCTCTGTGGCACCTCTCTGTAATGAATCTACAATCAAAATGTTACACTCATTTTGAACACCATCTCCAGTTCCGATCTTTCTCTTCTCTCAAGAGCTACTCCTGGGTATCACCACTCAGGCCCTGGCCTGGCTGACCTCTTTCCTCTCTGATCGACCCTCCAAGGCACAACTTGGGTCCTTCCTTTCATCTATCTCCCTGTCTACCTGTGGTGTTCCCCAGGGCTCTAACCTCTTGCTAGGGAGAATTCCCTCCTCCTTAGAGACCCCCAGCAACTTTTCTGGATTTTGAGGATTTCATTTTTTTAACCTGGAGAGAGTGAGAGCATTTTTTCCCACTCTCTTGTGTACTTTAATGTGATTTTTGAACTCTATGTTTCTTTTGGTTGTGGAGCCTGACCATCTCCATAGGCATCATCTTTTACATTGTGTCACACAGCACCTTCAGTGCAGTGACACAGGGAAGTCTTCCAGCTTCTAGATTTCCCCAAGGTTTAAGTACCTTCTCTGGGATAAACTACTGTTTCCCAGAGCAGTAAAGTGAAACTGACTTTACTTACATTCTAACTTTCTAGACCTAGCACACACTATTTTACAATAGGGTGCTGGAGGGGTTACCTAGTATCCCCTTTGTGTAGCTTCTTATGTAACATTTTTTATGTTACCCTTTCCTCAGTGAATGGCTGGTGGCAGTGGTTTACGTTTAACTATCGTGGTGTGCATTTACTGCAGGCTGCGTTTGTAGCCACAGTAAAGCACCCAAGGGTGCCATTTTTGTCAAAATGGCCCGGTCTTCTTTTTTTGCCATTTCTTTGTGGCAAGGTCCCTCTTGAGATTTACTCTGCGTGCCAAACCAGGTTTGGTCCCATTGTTTGCTTTGCCTTTGGCTGGATTCACGAGTGCAGCCCGCCTCTGGCTCCAGGGTGTCTGGGGTATGCAGGAAGTGAGGGAGGTGACGAAATTCCCCGTGCTTAGTCTCCTAGGAGACCCAAATGCATTCTGAAGTGATTGTCTTGCTCTCTGTCCGGCAAGGACAGCCATCTTGCTGGGTGACTGACAGCTAGGCTGGAATGAATGGGAGAGAACTGAATAAAAGGTGAGGCTTTTGGCTTGTAAGGCAGAGTCGACCACTGGACGAAGGAACCGAAGAAGAACTTGAAGAGGATGCCTGCTGCAACTCCTGGACCGTTGGTTTGCCTGGTGAAGCCCTGCTGCTGTGCTGAAACTCCAAATTCGTATCGACAGAGAAGCCCCTGCCAGGATGACTTCTCCCCTTGAGTTGGTGGGACCAATCAACTCCAAAGTGAGTCACCTGGACATTCTCTTTGACCTGGTTGCATTTCCACAGAGTTGCTGCTGGAAACCGAAACACCAGGGAGAGGAACACCAGTTTGTGTGCGTTGCTTTTAAGTTGTCCAAGAGCTCCAGGAAGATCCTCCGGACTCCTAGGAAGCAGGACCAACTGAGCCTGAGCCACCTCAACAGAGTTCCTGGACCCCAGAAGCAAGGAAAGTCCACCTCAACAGCCAGAAACCACAGTGTTGCTATTTGCGGTAGTCGCTAGGAGCTGAAACACAGAAGTGCCACTTGTTGGAAAGATTGCCGGTTGCAAACGGTGACCGTCCCATTGCAGTGCAGGAGTGCCCAGACGTCCTCCCTCTTGTCCCCACGACTGAGGCCCAGGAACAGAGAGATCTGCAGAGCTGCACAGGAACTGAAGTCATCTGCTGCACTTTTTCTTCAATACAAAGGTACTGTAAAGTCTAAGAGAACTTAACTCTTGCTGTAGAGTTGCTTGCATTGTCTACTTTCACAGGTCTAACAGCATGTGGCCCATTTGATTCTTCTTTTCTTCAAAGACTTCTAAAACATTGTTCAAAGACTTTTTTTTACTTACCTGCAAAGAAGTGCTTCAGCTCATATAGACTTTTGCCTATTGACTTTGTCTGAGCCTGTTCCACTGAATGACTGTTATTGGGGGATCTAAAAGTATTTGCCTGATTGAGAATATGTGTGGTCTCTTGTTTGTTCTAATAGCCTTTTCCTTTGACTTACTCCTACATGATTCTAAATGCAACAGTGATATATTAATGTCCCCAGCACCCTAGCTATAGAAGTCACCTGAGGGTGTAGGCTGTGTCAGTGGGCAATCCCAAAAGGGTACTTACTGATCAGAAATATTAAGAGTGTGCAGTTTATGAAGTATATTTGAATGTTACTGTTATATTGCTCCCTTCTGAAGAAGGCTTATTCTAACTGACTGATAAATACATTAATAATTGTTTATTCAAGAAACCTTGAGTGGAAGTGTTTATTTGAATACTTGTTACTGTAAGTCTCAGTGTAACTCCCTTACGGCTCACATTGACCCCTCTTGAGATAAGCCTGGCTGTTCAACACGCTATCACACTGTGTGGTACAAGCTTATACCAAAGGTTGGGTTTCCTATTACCTGTAGACAGAGTTGTTCTAGTGCACCCAAAGGGTACTGCATACAAACCGTGCCTAACACCTCTCACCCTGGCTTTTTAACCAATACCTGGCAACTCTTGCTCTTTGCATCGCCATTTACTGCTCCCACTTTCAGTGCTATGCTGACAGCACTCAACTCATTTTCAGGCTTCCCTCGGCCACCTCCTCTCCTTCTCTAATCTCTGATTGCCTATCTGCCATTCAGGATTGGTGTGCCACCAATGATCTCTGCCTGAATGCTAGCAAGACAGAGATCCTCCTCATTGGCACACCCTCACCCTCCTTTCCTTTCACTCTCTGGACGGCCTTCCTTGGCTCTTCTCCTACCCCACCTGCAAGGCTAAGAACCTTGGAGTCATCTTTGACTCCACGCTTTCCTTCACTGCCCACATCTCTGACATCTCTAAAAAATCAAACTTCCTACTGCACCTCCACAAAGGTATTCTGCCTTTCCTCCCCTTTCCCCTGAAGCTCACTGTCTCTCGAGGCCTGGTTCTCTCTAGGTTGGACTATTATGACAGCCTCTTTCTAAACCTACCTGCCTCTACTCTCCGCCCTTTGCAACTTATCCAGAACAGGACTGCAAGACTTGTCCTTGGCCTTAAGCACTGGGATCATATCTCCCCAGCCCTGAAATCGCTCCCAGTGCCTGCAAGGATTAAATTCAAAATCCTTTGCATCATCCACATGGCTTTCTGGGACCTGGGTCCAATCTACCTTCACCTATCCCTCCGTAAATACCTTCCCCCTCGAGCCTTTCGCTCCTCTACCTCCCTCAGGGTCAGTCGTTTCTCAAAGAAGTGAGCTGGGGGTAGATCTTTGTCTTCGGCTGGGGCCTCCCTCTAGAACAGCCTCCCTGCCACTCTGAAACTTGAGTAAAACCATCTCTGGTTCCGGAAGCACCTCAAGACCTTCCTCTTTGCTTCTGCCTTTGCCCCTCCTCTCCCCTGCTGATATGCTCTCTCTTGGCACCGGGCCTACCTTCTGACTTCCGGTGCCAGATACCTGCTCACCTTGCCACCCACCTGCACTGCCTCATGGCAAACCCTGGCACTGGGGCCTGTATCTGTAACCATACAGTCCCCCCTTTTTTGTCTCTGCACCTATGGGACTCACCCTGTCTGTTGCCTCTAACCTAGCACTTGCCACCTGCTGGCTGCACTACCACTGTTTGTTGCTTGTTATTATTTATTTATTTATTATTTATCTGTATTCTTTTGCTCTGCACTTTCCACCTCTCTCCCTTCCATGCACTTTTCCCCTTTTTCCCTCTCCCATGCACTTGTGCGTTCTCAATGTCACTGGGCCTAGTAAGATTGTTGTTTTTGTTCTCCCTTGTTACCCTCCTTTGCCTTGTCGTTCTCTAGCGCGATATAAATAAAATATCAATATCAATATCAGTATCTGGTGGCATTATCTGCGGGCCCAGTCCCATACGTTTTCTCCTTGAGTCAGCCTGAATTAATCTCAGCTCAGCTCTCTGCTGGAAGTCTGTGGCCTGCTGTAATTTTTCTAAGCCCTAACATGGCTCCCACATTGTTCGTGGTATTCTATAGTGTCCATATGTTAGTCGCACATGGCTCTGTCAGGTCTCATAGGTGCTCCTGCAGTTCCAGAGGGTTAATTACATATACAAGCATCTGCAAGCGTACACAGGATCTCTTGTTTCTTGCGCTTTCTCCGTTGCTACGTTAAGCTAATGAAAAAATGTATGGGTAACCATCATAGAACTGTTACGCATGTATTCTCTGTGTAATCGGGTGGGTTTTTGTGTCCCAATGTGCAGATGGCACGTGTGCTTCCTGTCTAATGCATTTATGTCGTGGTATCTCTAACAACGTCTGTGGGTTTTGCTTCTTGGCACTTTAGTTGATGCTGTCAATTGAGGTCTCATTGGTTGCAACCTGAGGGTTTTCATCCACCCTGGGTAGTGTGTGTACTGCACTTGGTCTGTAAGGCTGGCTGAGTGGGTACCTCTCGACGTACTTATCAATGAGTGGAGCACTAGGAATTGGTCCAAAATAGTATGGGCAGTCACAATATCTTTGGTTCTTCCTTCTTGCCATGGATCATATGGGAGGGGAATAGGGGGCGAATTCAGCCATCCATCTTCACTACGTGCACGTTTAGGGAGTACGGTACGTGCCCTATCTGTGCTTCTAATAAATGATGGCCAGTGCTTTCCAATTATGGGTCACATGCTACGAGACCGTGTATGAAATGGAACTACCTCTTATTTATTGAGATTTTATCTCTTATTAACATGTGTGTAGTGTGTTCTGTTGTCTCCAAGGACACTTTTGAGCTATCCTTCATGGAGTCTTTTTGGCTTACTGTGTTACTGCACCTGGCTAACAAAGACTAGTTGTATTCTTACTAAATTTTAATTAATCTGGGAGTATCCTGCTTGTGTCTCGCACCTTTGTTCTGCCGTGCCTACCCTTCCTATTTCATTCTAAGCTCGGCACAATGTGCGAGCCACCACTTGAGCTCTACACGGATTTGTATTTCTGTGGTTTCAGCATTTTGAGTTTTATCAAAGTCTTGAGGCCTTTATTTATTTAAAAGCACACTGCGGCTTCCATTTTTAAGAAGATGGCTGCCTAACTACACTTTTGTCTCTACATTAGTGAGCTATATTCACATATCGTTCATGCTGTGTTCAACTTTTACATTGGTTAGGTTAAAGTTCTTCATGTCTGTGGATGCTATGTTAATATTATTCATATGTAAATGCATATATTACCCATTGTACATGCTCTTCGTGTGGAGTGCATATGTGCTTCCTGTCTAATGCGTGTGCTTGTTTCAGCTACAAAGTTACATTGAATGCTTTTGCCATCTTCAGTTGAAATTGTCTCTATCTCCTGTTGCTGGGTTAAGGGTAGATCAGTTGTCTCGGTGAGCAATGTTTCTCACCAGTGCGGTATTGGGCTGGGGGAGGGGCAGAAGTCATAAATGACGTATTCATCTGCTAGCCAACAATTTGAAGCCACTTCTGTTAGTAATAAAGGAATATACTTTTGGTGGTGTAAGCAAGGATAGGAATAATTGTGTCAAGGCAGCAGAATATCAGCACGCTAGTAAATACCAGATTGATGTGGCAAGTTTATTTTCTCCATCCTACCTCGTGGTGGGCGTGATTACCGACAGCGAAATTAAATTGGCAAAAATCACCTGCAATTTCAACCTGCTGCTGGAGTGTTTTATTCCCAGAACTTTGCTTTTTTTTTTACAGAAATTTCATTTTTTGCTGAACATTTCACTTTTTCATTACATTTTGTATTTTTTTCAATATAATTTTGTTTTATTAATGAAATTTCAAGCAACAAAAAGAAAGTTCATGAAAACAGTGAACTTTCAGACAGAAAATGTCAAAAATTGCTGTTTCTCACCAATCAGCGTTCACAATCTATCAGGAATCTTAGTTACTCACACCAGAGTGGAGCAAAGTATATTACTTTGAGGACGTCACAAGCGGCCACTTCCCTCTCCGCTTTCCCCGAAAATCTTCATTCAAGGACACCGAAAACCATAACGGCGTAATCAGGAAACCCTCGCACAGAGAGCCAAACCCAGAGGCCCAGGTGAAGGTTCATCAACAGCAAGCCGAAACGCCCATGGACAGAGCTTAGATTCCGCTCTCCAATCCACACCAACTGATAAGGGAGCTCCTACCCCTGGCGTAGATCGATGGTTTTGGTCCTCTGTTGGAAATATGCTTTCCTTCACCCTCTCCTCATAGCTGGTTCATTTATGACTACTAGTGTTCCAACTAGTTTACTAAACAGAAAACCAACAGAGCCTCCTCCTAGGAGACTTCAACCTAGGCTTTAAAGACCCCAAAGATCACCAGGCTACCCTCATCAACAATACTCTTTCTGAATTAGGCTTTACCCAAAAAGTATCTGGCCCCACCCATAACAAAACGAGATCCCTCGACTGGGTAGCAGACTACAACTGCGCGGCCTCCATCACCGATAACTCCCCTCAACCATGGTCCGACCACCATCTCCTCTCCATTACCCTCGAAGACTCCAGCCACATCACCAACAATGTGCTAGCCTCAGCCATCCCCACGAGAAGTAAAAAAAAAATCACAGTGGAAAATCTGATCCCTCTCATCCTCCCCACACTTAACCAACTCCCTGCTACTTCCAACCCCTATGACCTTGTAGAAGGCTATAACAAAACCATGCGCACAGCCTTAGACTCCATTGCACCATTAAAACTAAGAAAATGTAAACCGAAAAAGCATCTCAACCATTGGTTCTCTAGTCACCTTAAAACTCTTAGACTAGAAAAATGCAAAATGGAACAAGCCTGGAGACAATCTCCCACAGACCATAACAAAATATTGCTCAATAAAATAATGTCCAACTACAAAAAAGAAATCATAGCTGCCAAACAAGAGTCGTACAACCAAAGAATTGCATAATCCAACTCCAGCACTAAAGAGCTGTTTACGATCATTAAAGAACTGGAAACACCTGTGCTAACTCCAGACACTTGTGTGAAGGACAAACAATGGTGCACCAGTGTCCAAAATGCCCTAAATGATAAAGTCACAGGCCTACAAACTAAAATTAAAAATAAGAAAGATTCCATAGCTAAACCAACCAACTCCACTGATACGGCCCCGCACCCCACACCCCAACACCCTCTTCCCAACACCACTCGCTTCAGCTTCTCCAAAGGCTCCACTCTTGAATTGGAAAATATCATTCTGAGCCTAAAACCATATAACTGTCAGGGCAACCTTTGCCCCCCACAAATTATCAAATATGCGGCAAGAGACCTCTCGCCATTCATCACCAGACTCATCAACGCCTCCTTCTCCTCAGGCACCATCCCCAGCAACCTCAAAGAGTCCTGGGTCCTCCCCCTTCTCAAATAGCCCTCTCTCGAACCCTCCATTCCCACCAACTACAGACCTATTACCACCGTCCCTTTCCTGCTCAAGATTTTAGACAAGACAGCCTACCAACAAATCCAAAAATACCTTGAAATAAACCATCTCCTCGGTATTCGGCAATCAGGCTCAGACACCAACACGGGACAGCAATGGCCCTTATCGACCTGAAGGCTCAAATTGACACTCTTAGAGACAATGGGAAAACAGCTTTATTGCTTCTCCTTGACCTCTCTGCGGCATTCGATCTAGTCGATCACAAAATCCTATGCAATCACCTGGATTCAGCTGCCCACTTCTCCCAAGAAGCCATCGGCTGGATCGAGTCTTTCCTCAGCAACAGATCCATGCCTGTCTTCTCCACCACAGCTGCCGCCGACCCCATCCCCATCACATGCGGAGTCACCCAGGGTTCATGCGTCTCTCTTACACTGTACAACGTGTTCACGAAGCCCCTGTTTGATGATCTAGATGGTCTGGGTATCACCTACACTAACTATGCCGATGATACCCAGATCCTCATCCCGTTGACGGGAGATTACAACCATGATTTAGCCTTGGTGAACAAGGTTTACCTCATCATCCAGACGTGGATGGCATCTCACAGTCTATGCCTGAATGATGACAAGACTGAACTCATCATATTTGGTTCCACCGCAAACCTAACCAAATTGGACCACAACTACACCAGCTTCATAATAGACAGGAACCTGATTAAAGTAGCTAAGGAAGTGAAAACCTTAGGAAAATACATTGACTCCTCCCTCTCCTTCCATAAACAGGTTAGCTCTATGGCATCCTCCACGGCCTACACATGTAAGCTTATAAGAGCAGCCAAACTCTTCTTATCCACCCAGAGCTGCATTACGTTAGCCAGAGCCTGTGTATTATCGAAACTGGATTATTGCAATGCCCTCTACGTAGGAGCTAGCAAACAGGTTATTTACAAAATACAGATGCTACAAAACAACGCTCTCAGAGCAGCGCTTAGCGTCCCCAAGAGAGAACACATCTCTAACATTAGGAGAGCCCATACATGGCTTAACACTACAGATAAAATCCTGCTCAAAGTAGCCTCACTCACACACAAATGCCTCAACAATGCTGCCCCCGCTACTTAGTCGACAGAATAAGTAAATACACGTCCATTAGACCTACTAGAACCTCCAACGCTAATCTACTCGCAGTTCCCAGGTTCAAACGCACCAAAATGGGTGGCAACAGCTTCTAGGTGAAAGCAGCCCAACATTGAAACTCCCTACCACCCTCTCTAAGGACACCCCAAACCTACACACACTTTAGACGCAACTACATACATTGGATAAAGAACAATGACCGATAATACCATCCTACCCACACCACCGCTATAAACTATGTAAATATGTATATTTGTAAATCCGCAAACTCTTGCCTTTATCGTGACTGCTTCAACCTGCTATTGTTCCACTGTAATTATTATAATGCATTGTAATCCGTTTGCTTCAACCTTCTATTGCCCCACTGTAATTATTGTAATGCATTGTAACGTGTAACCAAGCTGTGAATAACCTTGTTGCTCCTGTGCCCTCATACCCTCGGGTCTGGTGCGCAATACAAATGAATAAACTAAACTAAACTAATATAACCTACAGATGTCTCCAGTTTGAAATACTACAGGAAACATGCACCAACCAACTGTTTTCTTTGGTTCATAGTATTCCCGTTTAGACATTTCATGGTTCTGTTTGGTTTCTCATAAAACTGATTTGGTGCAAATTGTTGGACTTGGTGTTTTAGGGTTTTGAATTTATGTAACCTTTAGCTTTGATTTATTATTTGTCTTTTCTTATGCAATCTTTATGCACACACAGTACTAACCCACCAATGAGCTTTGCAATTGGATGTTATGCACTGTACTGTATCTAAAGCTTTGTTCTTTATGTATACCACAAAATACTAGAAAAATCCATTAGAATGACTGCTAATACAATAAAAGCAGCAACTTGAGTGTAAACTAATACTCTAAGTTTTATGATTGGATTGATACTACAGTAGAACTTGTTCTCTTTAGGGATACTTGGCTTACTCTTTGAAGCACGTATGCACAATCGAGTCATTAGAATTTATAGGCACTAAAATACTCCTTTACTGTCTTTCACTTTATTTATTTAAAAGCACACTGCGGCTTCCATTTTTAAGAAGATGGCTGCCTAACTACACTTTGGGCCTCATTACACGGTAGGCGGTAAACCATGGTGCCATTAGCAGCATGGTTGCCGCCGGTACCATACCGGTACCACCATGGAGGAAAGGAGAATTACCAGCCCATTCCAAGGTTGGCGGGACGGTAATTCACCCTTCCTCCATGGCCCTTCCCCATTCCCATGTTTACACCAGCCGTTAAGGTCGGGTCCCGCAAAGGGACCTCGTACTAAGGTGGGAAGGGTTTACCGGTACCGGTGCCCTTACTGGTACCGGTAAACCCTTACCACCTACCGTGTAATGAGGCACTTTGTCTCTATGTTAGTGAGCTAAAGGCACGTATCGTTCATGTTGTGTTCAACTTTTACATTGGTTAGGTTATAACGTTCTTCATGTCTGTGGATGCTATTTTAATATTATTCATATATAAATGCATATATTACCTATTGTACATGCTCTTCATGTGGAGTGCATATGTGCTTCCTGTCTAATGCGTGTGCTTGTTACAGCTACAAAGTTAGATTGAATACTTTTGTCATCTTCAGCTGAAATTGTCTCTATGTCCTGTTGCTGGGATAAGGGTAGATCAGTTGTCTCGGTGAGTAACGTTTCTCACCAGTGCGGTATTGGGCCGGGGGAGGGGCAGAAGTCATAAATGACGTATTCATCTGCCGGCCAACAATTTGAAGCCACTTCTGTTAGTAATATATGAATATACTTTTGGTGGTATAAGCAAGAATCGGAATAATTGTGTTAAGGCAGCAGAATATCAGCATGCCAGTAAATATCAGATTGATGTGGCAGGTTTATTTTCTCCATCCTACCTCGTGGTGGGCGTGATTACCGACGGCGAAATGAAATTTTCAAAAATCACCTGCAATTTCAACCTGTTGCTGGAGTGTTTTATTTCCAGAACTTTCATTTTTTGCTCAACATTTGACCTTTTCTTTCAATACAATTCTGTTTTAGTAATGAAACTTCAAGCAACAAAAAGAAAGTTCATGAAAACAGTGAACTTTCAGACAGAAAAACAATTGCTGTTTTTCTCTGTGGGTGAAATTGGCAAAGTAGGCAAATTTTGCCCAGAGTGCCCAAATTCTCTGTGGAGCAAAATACGACCATTTCACTAAGCCCCCCCCCCAAACCTGACTGCTAGTGTAGAATTCCAAATGGAGTTCTCTCTAAACTACTCTAGGCCTAGCGCTGAATATAAAGGCCTTGTGCTTCTTCAATTAGCATACACTTTTCATGTTCTTTTAAATTAATTTACAATTAAATTTCCCATCAACATTTCTGAGGGACTAATTTACATATATCTGCATTTTTCTTCCACGCTGGTGTTCCTACTGCCAATGTTGTGCCAATGGATATTTTTCATCATTGTTGCAAACTACATGCATATTCTCTCTAATGCACATTCTTAATTCTCTTTTTGTACTTCCAAGGTAAAACTTCTTACATAGATACTTGTATTACTCACAAAAGTGATACAACAGTTGATAGGCTCTTGGATCATATCCTCTTTTCCAGCATTAACTGTAAACATTTGTGTTTTGTACTTACTTGCCTTAGAAACAAGTCAATGCAGAGCCGCACAGCTTCGCTGCAGCACGGGTTCGAAAACGTGGTCCTGCGCTAAGAGGCTGGACCCTGACATGAAATGCGATATAAAAAAGATGTCTTTTTTTTGTGTGTACCACATTGGCGCACAGTGAACACGTGACACATTTCTGAAATCCAATTAGGTCGTGGCTGAATCAAGTTAAATTGACACGTGGTTTGATCGGTTTTATGTATCTGAGACTAAAGGTTGGTGCTCTTCAGTGCTGGTTTAAATCCTTATCTTAAGTAAGAGCATGCCAATGTTGTGCAATTATTTTGGTATGGTTGAGCTATGTGAAGAGTACTGTGTAATAAAGCTAATGGTTTCATAACTGTCTTTCTACTCTTAAGCACGAAAAGCTTTTTTCTCTGATAGTGTTGAGGTGAACACAAGGAATTGGAATAAAAACCAAATATGTTCAAGAGAACACAAAGCTAACATCCATGGTACTGCACAATTTTGTTTCCCTCTTGGGTATGTTCGGTTTCTTTTCTTTTTAGTAGTTTTCTTTGCTGACCAGCACCTTGTTCTGAATGCTCCTGTCTGTTTTCCGCTGAGATGAAGTTGTATGTTTTCTGGTTTATGTTTTGAAACCCTCTTAGAGAGGCACTAAGGAATAGAGACTTCTATCACTTAATGCATTGGGGTTGATGAATGAAATCCTGAACTGGATTGCAGAATCCCTTCTTTCCTCGGGAGTATGGCATTTAATGTGTTATAAGAGGCCGTGTCCACGGACCAAGGAGAAGGTTTTCATTGACACGATGGGACCACAACACATCCTTAGGCAATAGCTCCCTCTAGGTGACAACAGGCAAGCTATGCGAATTGGCACTGTCTTTATGTATCCTAGCAATGCCTCCACCTATATCGGACTGCACATAACTGCATTGGACAAACAGGACACACATATACCTGGCCTTTAATTATACTGTTAGATTATGGTTTAGTTTAGTTTATGTTTGGCCTTTTAGGTCGTCAATAAATTAATGTATTAGGAGAATACCAATGTCAGAATCAGTAATACAGAACTCTAACATTATTGGGTATCTCAACTGTTCTAAAGTCTGTTGGTGGTCCTTCAAGCTGGCACTCACACACAGACCTGCTGCATAAGTTGATCCATGACACCAACCACAACATCAACTTAAACCAAAGATCAAACCGTATTGTCTGGAAACCTGATGATTTAGAATGTGCTAATAATGGGGTCTCCAGTAGGGCGGAACAGACATTAACCCTGACCTCTCCTTTAATGTTAGCGCAAGCAGCAATAATGATGGAGTCTCGGCAGGATAGCTCAGGGGCAATGTGCTCGCCTGGGAAGCAAGACGACATGGAGCAGCACAAGTTCGATCCCGGGTCAGCACTTCGAAACCTCTGGGTATTAAACACGTTATAAATAACCAATCATATCATGGAAGGTAACTAAGAACTGAACCGACTTATAGATATGGTCTGAATTATCTGGAGGCTTATGAGACATTCATTAAGAACTTAATTATTGCAACTTTTAATAAAAATCCAAGTAATCAGGAATCCAAGATTTAACACCAATAACGTGAGGGACAATAAAAGACACAAAAATACATATGATAATAACATCTGTGATAAAAAAGAGACCTACGAAAAGACTTACGTAATGTCATCCGTTGTACTATATGTTCGGCCATCTTAGCCAAACAGTGCAAACTACTCAAATCCGCATACCGACAATGGTGGCTATAGAGCTCGACAGAAAATTGAATGTTGAAATAACTTAATAAATATTTCCAAGAATAATGACGCACAAGCCTTTTCAAAAACAGCCAATGGCAGGACAGGCAACTTCAAGTTGACGGAGGGTGCCTCTCAGGAGTCCTGGCAATCCCACATAGCACTGACCTTGGGTTGTAACCAGGTTGTGAATGTTGCTTGACCATGGAGGGAGATAAATTGACACTCAAACACAGCACAGAGAAAATGATCACCTTTATTTTAAAAAAAGAAATGCGCTGATGAAAATGAACCCAAAACTATGGGGTACGATGCATTTACAGTTATTCCATCATCCAAACTGGCATGTACCCCAAGACATGGACTGAGAGCGTTGCTGTTCTGGTATACAAGCGGGGGCCTATCAATGATCCCAAAATCTACCACATTCTGGCGATGCTTGATGCACCAGCCTAGATTGTTGTTACAAAATTGTTAGCTGAATTAAATGAGTGGTCTCTACAGAAAAACACCCTACCCTGCAACCAAACCGGTTTCTGTAACCTACTCCACTGTAGATAATATTCTAACATTGACTACTCTTATGAGGCTAAAAACCTTAATGTGATCTTTGACTCCTCTCTATCCTTCTCTCCTCACATCACGGTCCTTGCTACGAAGGCCCACTCGTTGTACCTCGTTGTACTCGTTGTACCTCATTCTCTGAGGTATCCTATCTTTCCTCACCTTCCCCAGAAACTCAATGGGCCTCATTATGAGTCCGGCGGTAGCCATGGGGGTAAAAACGGCATGGCTGCCGCCAGAGTCATTTTTTTCCCGACGTCTGGCAATGGGGACTTACAGGGGCATTACGGCCCCAGCGGTCCCGGTAATTGCCCATTGCCGGGCACCAGAAAATATTACTGCCCATTCCCATTGGACTCAAATGGGAATGGGGAGGACGGATGCACCGACGCCATTCATGAATGGTGCTGGTGCATTTGTCAAGGTCTGCGAGCAGGTGCCGTTCCGCCCGACAGGTCAGACCTGGCAGGCTGAAAGGCACCCACTCGCAGAACTTGTATTTTGCTGGTCCGGAAACAACGGTACCCGCAAGCTTACCAGTACCGTTGTTTCCGGACCGGCAACCTCGTAATGAGGCCAATGTCTTTAGAGCTCTGGTTCTCTCTAGGCTTGACTACTGCAACAGCCTCTTCCTCAATCTTCCTGCATCTTCTCTTCACCCTCTTCAACTCATCCAGAACAGGACTGCAAGACTTATCCTTGGCCTCAAGCCCAATGACCGCATCTCCCAGGCCCTAATTTCTCTTCACTGGCTCCCGTTGGTTGCTAGAATCAAATTCAAGATCCTCTGCATCATCCACAAGGCCTTCTGGGGCCTGGGACCTCGCTGCATCCAACTCTCTCTCCCTAAATATCTCCCTTCTAGAGCCCTTTGCCCTGCTACCTCCAACTCTCTGCAACCCAGATGCTTCTCTAAGTAAAGAGTGAGCTGTAGATCTCTCTCCTCTGCAGGAGGCGCCCTCTGAAATGGTCTCTCTACCCATCTCAGGCTTGAGCCTGATCACCTTAAGTTCTGGAAACTCTTGAAGACCTTCCTTTTCTCCTACTCCTTCACTCTCCCCCCTCCCCTGCTATTTACTCTCTTCTGCTTCTGCAACTGGCTGCCTGGTTCCCCCAGAGTACCACAGGGTTCCAGGAGGCCCCCCCCCCGCCACGGTCCCACACTTATTTGCACTTCCTGGCACTTGCCCCCTGGTCTCCCTGTGTGAATGCTTAAGCTGTCGAACCCCTTCGTCTTCCCGTCCCTCCACACTCTCCTCACCTGAGTCTTCAGAGTGACCTGAGTTTTGTAGATTCCGCCGGCTCAGGTAGTCCCGTTCTTTTTTGGGTAGCACTTGCCTGTCTCGGTGAGAAGCCACAGTGACTGCTGAATAGACAGCCGTCCTGGGGCCCCTTTTCCGGGAACAGGCCGGACAAAAGGGAAAAAACCCACACGTGGGAAAAACCCTTAGGAGACTTCTGGCAATGAAGTAGGTGAAGATCCAATTTGTAGCAGTAGGACTGGAAGCAGAGACGAGATCCACAGGGTTGAACACAGGAAGCAAGTCCAATGCGACACAACTCAAGGTGAGAAGGAAGCCAATGAACAACCGGCCCAAGGGAAACACAGGCGCGGTAGGAAAAAGAGAGAACCTACAGGAGAGAATACAACAGAAAGAAGAAAAGGAAAAACTGGAGAACCGCGAGTGAAAAAAGCAGCAAAGAGGAGAAAAAATGCCCGCCGCCGGAGCAGCGAGACTAGGAGGAGGAAGCGAGGAAGTGCCGAGATGTCGGCGAGGAAGAGACTGGAAGAGGTAAGGCCGCCGCCGGTAAAACGAACCGGCCGACAGAGAAGGAGAGGAATCTCGTACCCAAGGATAAGGAACGAGCAGGCAGAAATGACCCGCCGCACGCCGAGGCGAGCAGAGGGCACAGCTGGGAGAGCGCAAGAACCAGAGCCGCTGGAGCGAGGACCAGCAAAGGGTTGAAATGCAGCGACTGCCGGGCTTGAGGGGCAGATAACTTCCGGCAGTGCTGCGATAGGCCAATGACTGGAGACCAGACACAAAGAAGGGACTAAACCGCCCTACCTGCCGGGTTGCAGCCTCCAACGTGGAAGGAGCCGCCACCCGCGGTAGCGATTGCGGATGACAGTATGACCCCCTCCCCACCTAACCGCACCGGGCTTCCCTGGATAGCGGCAGTGAAAAGTAGCCAACAACCTTGGTGCATGAACCTGAGAAGCCGGTTCCCATGAGTCCTCCGACTCAGGGTATCCCTTCCAGGACAGGAGGTACTTAAGACGTCCGCGATAATACCTGGAATCACGGACATGAGATACCTCATACTCATCAGGCTCCGAGGAATGTGCCAGGGTAGATCTGGGAATGGTTCTATGGTGAAGGTCGGGACAGTAAGGTTTGAGAAGAGAGGAATCAAAAACAGGGTGAATGCGGCGAAGAGAGGAAGGAAGCCGGAGGCGATAGGTGACAGGATTGACTTTAGAGAGAATAGTGAAAGGTCCCAGAAAACGAGGAGACAGTTTAGAAGGCCGTGTCCATCTGGGCAGAAACCGGGTGAATGACCACACCTGATCACCTGGCTTCCATGCTGGACATTCTTTCCGATGTTGATCGGCACAGGATTTTGTCCGTCGTCTGCTGACCTCTAGACTCCGAATAGGTGAAGTCTGGGCTTCCTTAATATTCCCTAATACCTCCTCCACCGTCGGGGAGTTGGTGTAACTGGGAACCTCCGGAAACACAGCACGAGGGTGAACCCCATAAGTGCAGAGGAAAGGAGAGAGTCCTGTGGTGGAATGCCTGGTATTGTTGTACGAGAACTCTGCCGTGGGAAGCAGAGAGACCCAGTTGTCTTGATGTTGAGTTATATAACACCTTAGGTATTGTTCCAGGGTCGCATTCAGGCGTTCCGTCTGACCATTGGTCTCCGGGTGAAACCCTGAAGACAGAGCTCTTTCAATGCCCAAACGGTTGCAGAAGGCAGTCCAAAACTTCGAGATATACTGACTTCCCCGATCCGATATTATCTTATCGGGGAGACCATGTAACTTGAATATATCTCAAGAAAAAACCTCTGCCATCTTAGCCGCAGTGGGCAGACCTGGAAGGGTAGAAAAATGTGCCAGCTTAGAAAATGCGTCTACCGTAACCATAATGCAGGTACAGGATTCCGAGACCGGCAGATCGACAATGAAATCGGTAGATATAAGACCCCATGGGCGAGTAGGAAGTTCGACCTGAGTGAGCAGACCCAAAGGTTTTCCCAGGCGATATTTGGCTCTGGCACAAATTGGACAAGCCTTGACATACTCATATGTCTCCTTTCTAGCATTTGGCCAAAGAAACGTTCTAGAGAGGAGCTCAAGGGTATTCTCGGCCCCTCTATGGCCGGCCGAGCCAGAGTCATGACTCCACTTCAGGATTCTTGAACGAAGAGGACCTTCAGGAATGTACAATTTCTGTTTGTAGAAAAGCCAGTCTCCTCTTTGTTGAAAGGGAGAGGTCAGACGTGGGGGTAGTTGGGGCTTTTCCTGAATGAGGGCAGTCTTCACCTCTTTAACGAAAGAACCAACAAAAGCCAGGATTTGGTTGCGCTTGAACATGGACTCCCTCTTGATTGCCAGGTGTTCCTTGGTGGAGTCTTTGCGCGACAAGGCATCCGCCAGACTATTCTGTGATCCCGGGATATACGAGACTTGGAATTCAAACTGTGCAAAAAGATGGGCCCACCTGGCCTGTCTGGAATTTGAACACTCCAATTCTTGTAGTACCTTGAGGTTCTTATGGTCTGTCCTAATCAGAAATGGATGTCTGGCTCCTAGTAGGAGATGGCGCCACTCTTCACAGGCAAGTTTCATGGCCAGTAGTTCTTTCTCCAGTACAGAATAGTTGAGCTGGCTAGGAGAAAGAGTTTTTGACATGTATGCCACGGGGTGTTCCACACCTTGCATGGTCTGGAGCAATACCGCTCCTACTGCGACAGCTGATGCGTCGGTCTCCAAAATAAATGGCCGTGATTGATCAGGATGCTGAAGAATGGGAGCGGTACAGAACAATCTCTTGAGAAAATCGAAACTCTTCTCGGCCTCGTCCGACCAAAAAAACTGAACCGCCCCCTTCTTGAGTAGGCGCGTAATCGGGTATACTACCTCTGAAAAATTTGAGATGAATCTACGGTAGTAATTTGCTAATCCCAAGAATCTTTGGACTTCCCGAACCGAAGTAGGAGCTGGCCAATCAAGAATAGCATCAACCTTGGTTTGGTCCATGGCCACCCCTTCTTCGGAAAGAATGAATCCGAGATAGTGAACCGAGGATACCGCAAACTTGCACTTCTCGCCCTTGACTAGTAACTGATTTTCCTGAAGGCGAGACAGAACCTGGGTGACGTGTTGAATATGTTCCTTCATGTTAGGGGAGAAAATCAGAATGTCATTGAGGTATATTATAACCGAGACCGATAGCAGATCTGAAAATAACCTATCCATGAATCTCTGGAATGCAGCCGGTGCGTTCACCAAGCCGAACGGCATCACTCTATACTCAAAAAGACCATATGGGGTGGGAAAAGCTGTCTTCCATTCGTCCCCCTCGGTGATGCAAAGCAGATGATATGCGTTCCTGAGATCCAATTTGGTGAAGATTCGAGCCCCTTGTACCGCCTCAATAATGTCGGTTATGAGTGGCATGGGATACCGATCACGAATTGTAACCTTATTGAGGCCCCGGTAATCGATACAGGGTCTGAGATCAGTCGTGTCTTTCTTCTTGATGAAGAACAGGGAGGCGCCAGCTGGTGACTTCGAAGGTCGAATAAGACCATTCTCCAAGTTGGTATCCAGATAGTCCCTTAATACCTTCTTTTCGGCCTGAGAAAGAGAGAACATGCGCCCAAATGGAACCAGTGCATTAGGTTCCAGATCGATTGAGCAGTCTTCTGGCCGATGAGGAGGTAGCCGAGCGTGGAGATTCTCTTGGAATACCCCGGAGAATTTTGCACAAAAATTAGGAAGCGCGTGAATACCCACATGATCCTTGGAGAGAACCCTAACCGACTGTTGATCTTCCCTGGTATCGGGAGGAAGACAGTTGACCGAACAGTACGTGGAACAAAAACTCAGTCGATTTTCCGTCCAGTTGATATGCAGGTTATGCCTACGCAGCCAAGGAATGCCTAGGATTATGGGGAAATGCACGGCTCTAATAATGTCGAATTGCAAGACCTCTGTGTGTTGGTTGATGACCAAGGAGAGTTGTTCGGTGGTATGAGTGATTAGTCCGGACGACAAAGGTGTACCGTCGACTCCTTCCACTTTCTGACCCACCTTCCGGACTATCCGAGTGAGACCCATCTTGTCGGCCCACAGAGTGTCCACAAAGTTCCCTGCCGCACCGCAATCCAATAAGGCTAATGTTTCCACCGGTACCCCCTTGAGGTTCAAGGTAACGGATAGTACCATCAGTCTGGAATCCTCTTGGGATTCTGAAGCCGACACCGAAAGTGTGACGTAGGGACGCTGAAGAAGATCTGAGTACCCCCGGCTACCCGTCCTTATTGACGCCGAGGGTAATCGTTTCCCGCCTTCCACTCCGGTACCTCAGAGCAGTCCTTTAGTACATGTTGGTCGGAACCACAATAGGCGCACAAACCTTTTTCTCTTCTTCGCCGCCTCTCAGCAGATGACAGGGGTGCCCTTGTGGCTCCGATTTGCATCGGTTCTCCGCTCTGAGTAGAGGGGAAACATCCAGAGGGAGAGTGTGAAGGAGGGTCCATGGGATTACCTGATCCTCTTTGCTTCCGGCGTTCTGCCCTTCTCTCTTGGAGACGGTACTCGATGTGGAGAGCGGCAGCAAGTAAATCTGGAAATGTGGGAGAGCGTGGAGATCTGGCTAGCTCATCCTTGATCTCATCTCTCAACCCTCTCCGGAATACAGCATACTGTGCTTGTTCGGGCCATCCCGCTCCTGCTGCCAGTGTCTTAAAGGAGGAGATGTATGACAGCACATCTAGAGCACCCTGTAGTACATCCAGCAGGTCCTCACATGCAGTAAAAGATAGTTCGGGTCGCTCGAAGGTCTGTTTCAATAGGTTCTGGAACCCAGAGAAGTCCTGTAGGATGGCATTACTGTTCGTCTCTAGCGGAGTAGCCCAGGCCAAAACATTCCCCGTCATATTGGAGATCAGAAACCCCACTCTGGCTTGGTCCGTGGAGAAGGTGTGCGGTCTGAAGGTGAAGTAAACATTACAGGCCTCCAAGAATTCCTTTACCTTCTTAGGTGAGCCATCAAATCTTCCTGAAGAAAGAGCCATAGGGGGCAATTCCGGGGGATGTGAGGGTTCCCGGACCTCTACCATCTGTTTTAGAAGGGCATTCTCAGTCTTGACCCCCTGTAATTCCAGTGACATGGCCTGGAAAGCCTTCCATAACTCCTGAACTTGTTCTTCGGCTGACATCTTGGTCTTTCTTGGCGTTTCAATCTGTGAATGCTTAAGCTGTCGAACCCCTTCGTCTTCCCGTCCCTCCAAACTCTCCTCACCTGAGTCTTCAGAGTGACCTGAGTTTCGTAGATTCCACCGGCTCAGGTAGTCCCGTTCTTTTTTAGGTAGCACTTGCCTGTCTCGGTGAGAAGCCACAGTGACTGCTGAATAGACAGCTGTCCTGGGGCCCCTTTTCTGGGAACAGGCCGGACAAAAGGGAAAAAACCCACACGTGGGAAAAACCCTTAGGAGACTTCTGGCAATGAAGTAGGTGAAGATCCAGTTTGTAGCAGTAGGACTGGAAGCAGAGACGAGATCCACAGGGTTGAACACAGGAAGCAAGTCCAATGCGACACAACTCGAGGTGAGAAGGAAGCCAATGAACAACCGGCCCAAGGGAAACACAGGCGCGGTAGGAAAAAGAGAGAACCTACAGGAGAGAATACAACAGAAAGAAGAAAAGGAAAAACTGGAGAACCGCGAGTGATAAAAAAAGCGGAAAAGAGGAGAAAAAATGCCCGCCACCAGAGCAGCGAGACTAGGAGGAGAAAGCGAGGAAGTGCCGAGAGGTTGGCGAGGAAGAGACTGGAAGAGGTAAGGCCGCCGCCGGTAAAACGAACCGGCCGACAGAGGAGGAGAGGAATCTCGTACCCAAGGATAAGGAACGAGCAGGCAGAAATGACCCGCCACACGCCGAGGCGAGCAGAGGGCACAGCTGGGAGAGCGCAAGAACCAGAGCCGCTGGAGCGAGGACCAGCAAAGGGTTGAAACGCAGCGACTGCCGGGCTTGAGGGGCAGATAACTTCCGGCAGTGCTGCGATAGGCCAATGACTCGAGACCAGACACAAAGAAGGGACTAAACCGCCCTACCTGCCGGGTTGCAGCCTCCAACGTGGAAGGAGCCGCCACCCGCGGTAGCGATTGCGGATGACACCCTGTTGCACTTCCCCCCTTCCTCACCCATTTTCCCCCTCCTTAGCACTTCTTCAAACCAGCACTTCACCGCCCCCTTCCTTTTTTCCCTAGCCCTTCGTGTTATGTACTTGCACATCCGAATGTCACAAGACCTAGTAGGACCTTTCTTGTTATTTTCTCCCCTGCTGCCTTCTCTTTTTGCCTCGTGGTGCTTTCAAACACCTTGTTGTATAAAGCGCCTTGCAAATAACCAATACATCAATACTCTAAATGAGAGTGCATGGAGTCCGCAAGGGCAAAGGATTTATGTGGCCTTTATAGACTTTAGTGCAGCATTTGACACTGTCGACAGAAATATCCTGTGGAGTAAATTGTAGGACTGGGGCACCCCTAAGGGACTACTAAATGCCATCGTTTTGCTATTTCAAAATACACCACTTTAAAGTCAAGCTTAATTCTGAAGTTGTTTTGACATCCTATCTAACCACCTCTTGTGGATTAAAACAAGGGTGCATATTAGCTCCACTCTTGTTTAATCTATACATGGCTGGCCTGCCCCTACATCTGAAGAGAGTGAAACTAACTCGGGCTGACCATTTATCAAAACTGGGGATACAAATGAGACAGATTTTAGGCGGAATCCTCCGGTTTGCTAAAGATTTGGGGCACTCCTCGCCAGCCCAGATACTATGTACAAAGGGAAAGCTGCCGCAGTAGGGTCGTATGGATGCAAGATATGGGGTTATACTAACCCGACAAGGCTGTAGACTGTAGAACACTTCTTCTTAAGGAAGCTATTATGCGTTCCCCAGTCCACTGCAAGCTATATACCTAATTTGGAAACCAGGCAGCCTTACATAGCGGATCTGACTTATGCAAGACCAATCCTTTCCTGGTACACATCTGGACTGAAAAGGGGAAAGATCTAACCAGGTTTTTAATCCAAAACTTGTTGATGTATAAGAGCTTGGGTACAATTGTTTTTTAAGGACCTTGTAAAGCTGGCTGGTTTTTCAAAAAGGACTCTGAAGCTGATAATTGAGCAGAATCTAGCAGGGAAACTAGTATGCTGGCCAGTACACAGGTTAGGCCTTATCTGCTGCTTAGCCCCTTACCTAAGTATCTGACCTTTGGGAGTTATCAACATCGGACGGTGCTTACTAGAGCAAGGATGGAGGTTTTGCCCTTAGTGGCTCCTACCTGTAGCTGGAAAGGGGTAGCTAGTCACCTGTGTGTATGTGGGGCAACAGAGTACTTGACTCATTTTATTTTGTTCTGCCCCATCTATGCGGATCTTTGGAAGACTTGCTTGATAATCATACTCAGGGATAGTGGTTTCAGACATTATAGACCTGCTTTGATGTTTCTACTGATGTACCCTGGGTTCCTACTTAAACTGGGCATGATCACCCAGAACATGGGCTATAGAGCTCCGGAAGACTGACCATGTCGGGGTCCTTACTAAGGTGGTGGAGGGTTACGTCTTATCTCTATCAAATGCTGATATTTGAAGGAGTTTTTGAATTTTTGTACTCCTTTGAACTTTTTGCATTGAATGTTTTTATTGCTTTGTTACATGGACAAACTGTTCACTGTATTTTTTTATGCCGTTGACATTTGTGATTTTGTATAATCATATTTATGCTTTTATGGTGGTGTCCGCTGAAAGAAAGAAACAAACAAAGGAAGAAAGAAAGAAACAAACAAACAAACAAAGAAGGAAGGAAACAAAAAAAGAAAAAAGAAGGAAAGAAATCAGATCCACCGACACTTGCAACTACACACACGACTGACTGTCGGGATGATTTGTTTCTCTTAAACCTTACACCAAGAGGCTTGCTAGCACTGATAGCCCAGCTTTCCATCTTTTGCTAATTCACATAACACTGCATATTATCCACACTGGAAAAACAAAGATTATGATATTTGCCCCCAGAAGAAGTACTTCCATTGATGATTATACTTGGAGACTCAATGTTAATTCTGTTGAGTGTGTCCCTGAATACAATATTTTGGGAGCCATTTTGGATCAATATCTAAACTGGCACGTGCACATGGCCAAAATTGAAGTGGCGGCCCGCCAGCAGGTTGGTGCTCTACGGAGATTTGTGACCCAGCATTCAGGTTTTTTCAATAAATTCACTCCTTAAAATGTCTAAGGCCAAAATTGTTCCAAAGCTTACATAGGCGTAGACGTTTGGGCTGGAAAGAGGGAGAAGAAGCTGTGCAAATTAGAAGGCGCGTGCATTAAATCCATCTTTAAATTCCAGGAGAGATTACCAGTGCAATACCTGCTCTATGAAATTATCATATACTCATTAACTAGCTTAAAAGCGATGCAAGTTATGTACCAATGGAAGCTGCTAATGCCACCAATACTTTGGTATTAAGTCTGTTCTATGCAGAAGGAATAAAGCTGGTTAGGTGTGCTAAATCAGTGACCTGCACAGTTATCTGGGAAGAAGGCCTTCACTGATCTCAGTGGGAGCAGCTGGGCCCGATCAGAATGCTTAGGTCCAAGTATACAAATGTATGAAGATGCTGATTAAGGAGTCGGACGGGGGCAAATTGTGACTAACTTAGCAACTAAATCTAGCGCAAGAGAGTGTATCATACACTACTCTAGGCAGACCAAACCAACTCTGTATACTCGAGACCTCCCAAATGCTTTAATAAGGGACGGATAAATGAGAGTCAAATTTAGCCTTGTGGATACTTTTGAAGTCATAGGACCGAGATACAATTTAAATAAGGAAGTGAGAGCTTGTAGGCTGTGTCTAGCGGTGGATGTGGAATCTGCCAAGCATATGCTTTGCTCTTATAGCTGGACATGTCTAGGGAGCTACCACATCAGAGTTAACCTCCGGGCAGGAGACGGTCCTGCTGTCTGACCCAGATACTCCCTGGAGTCTTTGGGCCTCATTACATGGTAGGCGGTGGACCAAGGTGCTAATAGCACCTTGGTCCATGCCGGTAAGATACCGGCACCGCCTTGGAGGAAAGGGGAATTAGCGCCCTATTCCAAGGTTGGTGGGGCGGTAATTCCCCCTTCCCCCATTGCCCTTCCCCATTCCCATTTTTGCCCCATAGGGCTCTATGGGAATGGGGAAGGCGCTAATTACGGTGCCGCAAATTGCGGTACCGTAATTAGCACCCTGGTCCCTTTGCGGGTTGGTTTTTAACGCCTGCTAGAAAGCAGGTGTTAATACCAACCCGCAAAGGGACCTCGTAGTAAGGCGGTAAGGGTTTACCAGTACCAGTGCCCTTACCGGTACTGGTAAACCCTTACCGCACTACGTGTAATGAGGCCCTTTATCTTAATGGAAATAAGATCTCGCTCATATACCACCTAACAAAACTATGGCTGTCTAATAAAGCAATATTAAAAGAATTATAGAATGGCCATGAGCTGGAATCGAGAGGCAATAGTCTGAGCCATTCCGATTGGCGTAACATCTGCTGCTACACGCTTGCTGCCTATCTTATATCTCACTCCCGGGTATCATGGTCATGATACCCCGGTGGATGGTATGAAATTCTCATGTTCAGATCCATATCTAACCATACTTGTGGCATTGAACTGTTCAGCTTGCCTTATCTGTCCATTATTGTCTGCTTCTGATTGCTTTGTGAACATTGTTTGAGAAAAAGCCAATGGTTTGGTTGTATAATAAATACAAATTATATAATAATAATAATACAGAAGCCAGCATGCTTTGTTGTATATTACACAAAGAGGGGGTGGGGTGGGTTGCAAGGTTTCTGAGAGAGCTTATCCTGAGGTTGAGAAAGAAAGCAGGTGAACCTGAGGTGATGATCCCCTCAAGCTGATGGTATGATGGTAAACATTATTTGAGTGAGATACTTTATATGAAACTTTGCAAAACGTAATACAGTATATTGTGATCGTGGTTATACACTTGCAGCCTAAGTCCTCTTTTTGACAAATATGCATGAGTTAGCAACACATTGGAGTCTTTATAGATTTTTGTTGTAATGTACATACATTATTATTCAACATTTCCTTCTGCATGTAACATGTTGGCATAATAGGGTGTTTAACACTGAGCATATCCTTTTCGCCATCTTTCAAGACCCCCTTTTCATACCATTGCCTACGCAACTTCTCACTTTGCCTGACTATGGTGTCTCTCTGCTGGGTCTAAATGTAGCTTTGCAGGACAGTCAGGTATATGAAAGAGGTCGTTAGCCATTACAATGCAATCGGCGCTGTTTAAATTCCTATATTTCCAACCATATCTGCTTGGTGACAGTCATGTTTGTGTCCCAGGCTTATCTCGCTAATGCCTCTTTCTCCTGATAATTCATGGTGTATTTGTATCTGACTTTGTTTTGAGAAACCTGGAGCAATGGTATTTCTTTGGTAACTGCTTCAATACAATGTTAACGCAATTATCTGTAGCTAACTTAGCTACACAGTTTGACTAAGGTTTGAGTTCAGAAGGTCCAGAAACATTTAATTATATATTTTTTTCTCCATTTATTTGTTTATGGTTTATAACAACGTTTACAAAAAGACAGAAAACATTTAAAATCACCAATAGCAAAACATTTACATTTTGTTACAGAAGAAAAACAACTTCATTATTTTCTGTGTACATTCTACTCCTTATTTGCATTATTAGTCGTATTCCTTATTAATCTATTTTACACACATTCCTTAAAAAAGAGAATACTCTTGGCCTCAACGACATAGATTCTCCATGTAACATCCTTGACCACAGGACATCTCTCAATAACCAAAGCTTATAAACAAATTTCCCGTTTAATTCTATACGTTGTTCATCCAGCAATTACATATTTCAGTAATCTCAGTCCCATTCTCTTGGGACGTAAGAAGTTGTGTGTTTCTTAGACCACTAACATGTGTGGAATACATATTGGTGTATGCTTTTTTGTACTTGTAAGGGAAAAACATTCTTTTACTTTCAGTGTTCTAGTGAATGTGCACCTATGTATGTTGCCGTGATGTTACTGAGGTTTGGCAGATGCAAAGGAAAGTTCGCATTCTAGAACAATGTTCAAACATGTCTGTTTCACAATCTGTTAACTTCTTTACTACACCTAGGGCCTCGTTACGAGTTTGGAGGTAGCCATGCTCTTAATATGGGCATGGCTGCCTCCAAACTCCGGTCTGGGTCTGTGGTCCCTGAATTGGGAAATACTGGGCCATTCCGACTTTGGAGGGCCAGGTATTTCCCCATTCAGGGAACCCGGACCTTTCCCATTCCGATTCGAGCCCTCATAGGGCTCAATGGGAATGGGGTAGGAGCTAACAACGGGCCCATTATTAACGGGCCCGTTGTTAGCTCCCTGATCCCCTCGTGGGACCCGCTCTGGACGTCTGGTCTGACCAGATGTCTAGAGCGGGTCCCGCAAGGAAACCTCGTAATAGGGCGGAATGGGTTTAACGGCGCCGGCACCTTTACCAGCACCGTTAAACCCATTCTGCCCGCCTCGTAATGAGGCCCCTAGTCTTTTTCCTTCTGTTGATTAAGTTGTCATGTTGCATGCTCCTTCTTTTAATGCCTCTACCCCATTGCTCTTGGTCTGCATTCAGAGTCCTTGTACTCTGGGAATGGGTTGCTGATCTGTCTTTCAGGAGGTACTGTTACACTTCAGGCTTCCTCGCGGGCCTCCTTGCAGGGTAGGACTTCTTTACAAGCTCTTCTATGGACCAGATACAGGCTACCATGGCGTCTGTACAAACTTCGACGGACTCCGGGTCAGCTGACTCTTGTACGTGGAAGATGTACGGCAAGACACGCCCCTCCTACGACTATAAAACCACTGTCTTCCAAGGGGCTCGTTGCTGCTAAATAGCGTTATCAGCTACTCGCGGTTTTGTCCGTTTCCTCTTCGTGTCTTCATACGCACGATTCCTCATCTGAACTCCTGGTGTTGACCTTTTGCCTGACTACTGGATTGTCTCGTCTCCTCCCTTATTCCTGTGGTGCTCGTCTGGTTGTTTTGACTCTGAACGTTACTGGATCCGGCTCCCTTCTGCGGCACTTCATTCCTGGTTGCCGCCTCTGCACTCGGAACCAAATTACTGTCTACTATCCGGATCTCATCTACAGCTACTCGGGATACATGTGTGCTCAGGTACAGACTTAATTGGCTATCCCCATTTCCACAACTGTTTATCTCCACAATTTGTCTGGATATTAGTCTTCTGTTGGATTCTGGGACATTGAGTGACTTTCATGTGATATTGCCCTCAAGTGCATATAAACGCTCTCCTGAAAACTGCACCAACCCGGCACTAGTGCGACCCTCGAGCCGTCCGGGGCTACTTCCCTATACTAACATCCCTGTTTGTTATTTTCTCCTGTCGTTGTCTTCTGTTCCAGGATCCCTTTCCTCATTATATCCTTATTCAGGTTAGTTGTTATCGATTATATATATATAGTTGGGACCGATATTGAATTAGACCATTTCCACTCATTTTTTTTTTTTTTTTTTTTTTTTTTAAATATATTTTTATTGTTTTTTCCAAGAAAACATACAACCAGTATCATCAACACGACAATCAATTAAATATCCACAATGATTTCGCATTCCCTCCCTCCCCAAGTGAACCCGGACCGGGGTTGCGCAGTCTGCTGCTGGCATTAGGGTGAGCCCGGGCTGTCCGGGTCCTCGCCTGAGGTGCTGGCTTCCTTAGGACTGAACAGGGCCGTCGTGAGGGCAATCCACTGCAGGAGGTCCTCCGAGTCATTTATTTTTTGCTGTCTTTGCGCCAGCTCCCAGGCCCCGGTTTCAGCCACAGTCCATCTGCGAAGGTCCTCCCACCATGTTACAAGTTTAGGGGCCCTGGGACACTTCCAGGCCATTGCGATGCGCCTTTTTGCGAGGATGTACATCAAGTCTTTGAGCCTGTTGAGAGGTTTGTTTTTTTTCCCTCGTGGGTACGAGCCCAATAGACATGCCTTGGGGGATTGCACGTCTAGCGTTATGTCCTCCTCTGCTACCTTGGTCTGAATTTGCGACCAGAAGGTTCGTATGTTCGGGCAGGCCCAAAACATGTGGGTCAGGGAGGCCGCGGGTTCTTGGCACTTGGGGCACCGCACCACACCAGCGCCATTGAATCTCGAGATGACAGCTGGGGTAAGGTAGGCCCTATGGATGATGTAAAATTGGATAAGCTGGAATCGGGCATTCCTAGAAACCTTTTTGTGATAGTGTGTTATTGTTTCCCACTCCGTGTCGCCGAATAGTGTGTTCAGCTCGGCCTCCCATTTGCTCTTGCATGTGAGTTCGCTATGTGTGGTGTTGTCAATTAGGATCTCATAAAGCCTAGAGGTTTCGTGTCCCCCTTCTGCCACACCTATCAGGTTCTCTATGGCCTCGTGTCCGGCGCATTGGGATTCTGCATCCGGCCATCGCCTCCTAAGTCTGTCCAGCACCGCCCCGTATAGAAGGAACTGACCCAGTGGGACCCCAGTCAATTCGTGCAGCTCGGGAAATGTGTGGATGCCCTGGTCGTCCACCAGATCGCCCAGAGTGGCGACGCCGGAGGGTTCCCATATGTTCCGGATCGCCTTCCGGTCTTCCGGCCTAGTGGACATGATGGCGGCTATAGGGATCTGTGGGGAGTAGGGGTCGGACAGCTTGACCAACTTGCAGGCCCGACTCCAAATTTGAGTGCCTAGGCGGATGAGGTGCGCGTCCGGCGTTTTGGGCATTGGTCCGATCCAGAGGAGGTCCCTGAGCAGCCATGGTGCGTCTGGGGGCTGCAATAGGCGTGTATCCATCATGGCATCATCAGCCATCCACTGGATCACGTGCTTAAGCTGGGCCGCTATGTAGTAGAGCTCAAAGTTAGGGGTGTTCAGGCCTCCCCTCTCGTACGGTCTTTGAGTAATGTCTAAGGCAACTCTGTGCCTCCCCTCCCGCCATAAGAGTTTCCTACATAGCATGGCCAGGTCTTTGAAAAAACGCTGGGGGATGTTGTAGGGGACGTTGGTGAAGAAATGTAGGAGACGGGGGAGTGCTACCATTTTAAGGAGTCCCGCCCTACCAGCCATCGAAAGGGGCAATTTGCACCATAGGTCGATTGATTTAGCCAGTCCCTCCTTAGCCCTGCCCGTGTTCAGAACATGTTCGGTCTCAGGGTCCCGGTGGATCACGACGCCCAGATATTTGAACGTAGTGGGTTCCCATTTAAGGGCCAGAGGGGGGAGGTGTTCTTCCTTGGTTCCACTAAGTGCAGCCAGGGGGAATAAGCAAGACTTGCTGTGGTTAATCTGGACCCCTGTACATCTGTGGAACCCGTCTAGGGTTTCCAGGATGTAGGGGAGAAGGTGTTCGGGATCCCTCAGGTAGAGGAGCATGTCATCCGCATACATGGAGACAAGGTGGTTCACACCATTTATCGTTATTCCCCCGTCACCGTATTCCTGCCTAAGGTATGCTGCCACTGGTTCAATCGCTAAGATGTAAAGTAGAGGGGATAGGGGGCACCCTTGCCGAGTGCCCCTGGCCAGGCTCCATTTTTCAGAAAAGGTGTTGTTGGTACGCACTCTGGCGGTGGGGTTGGTGTAAATGAGTTTGACCCAGTTCAAGAAAGCCGTTCCGATCCCCATCTTTGCTAAGGTGGCATAAAGCCATGTCCATCGGACCGAATCAAAGGCCTTAGAGGCGTCGAGGGACACAACTGCATATTTACCGGGCATGCCGTTTGTGCTGTGTATCACGTGGTGCAGCCTTCGCAGGTTCTCGGACATAGAGCGACCCTGCATGTAGCCCGTCTGATCCTGGTGTATGAGGTACGGGACGGCTGCACGAAGCCTTCTGGCCAGTAATGCGGTGAGGATTTTGTTGTCTACATTCAACATGGATAGTGGGCGGTATGAGCCGCAGTCAGAGCTGTCCTTGTCGGGCTTAAGTAAGGGGATGATGGTGGCTTCAGTCATGGTGTCGGGGAGGTGGCCTATGTCATACGCCTCGTTATATACTTTGGACAACAGGGGGGCCAGTATGTCCTCATAGGCCTTATAAAATTCGCTCGGGAGACCGTCCGGTCCCGGCGTTTTACCCGAGGGCAATGACCTAATGGTGGCTGTGACCTCGTCGGGGGTGACGGGGGCTCCGAGGGGATCTGCCAAGTGGTCCTCCAGGCGTGGGAGCCAGATGGCGTCTAGGGCGTCTTCGATCGCGTGGTCAGGGGGCGGGGCTGGATCGGAGTAAAGGGTTTGGTAATATTGTTTGAACACTGCGTTGATACCCACTTGCGTGTGGAGGGTCAGGCCGTCTGTATTACGAATGGAGCAAATGGGGTATTTGGGGGTTTCTCGTTTATAAAGCCATGCAAGAAGCTTCCCGGGTTTATCGCCCAGGGCATGATTCCTCTCCGTGAATTTTGTATAGCTCAACTTCCCCAGCGTCTCCCAGTGTGTTAGGCATGTTTGTTTAAGATCAATCATCTTTTGCAGGTGGGCGGGATCAGGGGACGGGGTGGCTTCGAGATCTTGGAGTTCAGTCTCAGCGTGCGCTAGCAGGGACGTGACGGATTTTAGGGCCCCTCCAGCCGCGGCTATCATTTCCCCCCTAGTTACCACCTTGTAGGCTTCCCAGGCTGTGCCTAAGTATCTGACGCTATCAATGTTGGTCTGCCAGTAATGTGTGGAACCCTCCCTGATTTGTTCGCTGAAGGCTTTGTCTAACAGCGCTTCGCTCCTCAATTTCCACGTGGGGATGGGGGGCCTGGGCGTCGTGGTCACCCACGAGGTCATCAAAGGGGAGTGGTCTGAAAGTACCCTGGCTAGGTACTGCGTGTCCTCAAATCCCGCCACGTGCTCTTCGCTAATGAACAGGCAGTCTATCCTGGTATGGACCTTATGTGGGGGGGAGTAAAAGGAGTAGCCTCTGGTTTCGGGGTTTTGCACTCTCCACAGGTCTTTCAGGGCATATTGCTGCGTGAGGGCGTTCAATATCTTGGCGGGTGGGGAGGGGTCCCCATGTTTACCATCCGACCTGTCTATGCGAGGGTTCAGGGTACAGTTGTTGTCACCTCCCCATATCGTTATGCATTCATTACTCGGGGTCAGCCGAGCGTACAGCGAGCGAAAGAAAACAGTGGCATCATGATTCGGGGCATAGGTGCAAATCAGGCGGACGTCCCGCCCCTCTATGGTGCCCTGAACCAGGGCCATCCTACCTTCATTGTCCGTTTTGGTGTGGGTCAGCTTGACTGGGACAGAGGGGGCGATCCATATCAAGACGCCTCTGGCGTAGGTGGAGTAGGGGGAGCCCACTAGGGTGCCCCGCCAGACCTTGGCCAACGCTGCAAGCTTAGGGCCACATAAGTGGGTCTCCTGAAGGAGGGCGATTCCGACCCTGTGGCGTTTCATGTAGGCGTGGATGCGGCGCTGTTTGATATAGCTGTTTAGCCCCCTGACGTTCCAGGACATGACTCTGATCCTCTCAGCCATGGTCTGTGTGTGGTCGTGCGGCTGTGGGAAGCGTGAGGTTGAGGGGTTTGACGAACTTGGTCGTCCTGGTTGCAATTCCGCTGCGCTTGGTCCCGGTCCGGTTTGTGTCCAATTCAAACTGCGATCCCAACGTGGGGTTCAAACCCCCACAAACAACAACGTCTAACTTAACAAAAAACACAACTTCAAACATAACACGTCTAGCGAGGTTGCCCTTGCTCTGACATCCCCGTTTCTGCCCCATCAGACCAGGGTCTTCCGGTGCCCTACGGGCGGGTGAACTCACCCAAAGTATCCTGCGGATAGGAAAGGGGCTGCCTCCGAAGGTGTTGTCAGGAGGTGCGCCACGACCGGCGCGGCTCCGGTTCCATCAGTGTCGCCACGTCTATTGTCATATGAATGTACGAGCGGCGACTGCAGTCAATGAGTGGAGAAGTTCCTTTGTTGCGGGCGGCTAGGGCCCGCGCTGCTTCCGTTCGATGTCCGGGATCTGTTCTCTGTCCATCCATTCGCAGGCCTCTGCTGGGTTATCAAATAAGTGGGCCTTGTTGTTGCGCAGGACCTTGAGTCTAGCCGGGTAGAGGAGTAGATAGCGCAGGCCTGCTTCCTTGAGTCTCGCCTTGGTGTGGTGGAACTGGGCCCTGCTCCTTTGAACCTGCAGGGTGTAGTCAGGGTAGATTGCTATCTTTGCGGCGTCCCTCTGTATGGATCCGCCCATCCTGGTGAAGGCCAAAATGGATTCCCTGTCCCTATAGTTGAGGACTTTGGCTATTACGGGTCTTGGTGGGGTCCCCGGTGGGGGCCTCCTGGCTAAGGAGCGATGGGCTCTTTCAATAGTGAAGCCCTGCGACAGTTTCCCGGCCCCAATTTCCTGTATGAGCAGGTTCTCGACGTAGTTAGTAGGGTCGTTGCCCTCGATGCCCTCGGGCAGGCCGATAATTCTGATATTGTTTCTGCGGGCCCTTCCTTCGGCCTCCTCAGCCCTGTCCTCTAGGTTCTTCACTTTCTGCGCCAAAATGTCTACATCCTTTAAAAGTTGAGTTTTGGCATCGGTATTGTCTCGGACTTGGATCTCGAGAGCGTCCGTTCTGCCGGTGATAGAGCGCACATCCTGCCTCAGTAAATTCAGGTCGATCGCAACCGCATCAATCTTGTCCTCCATGGTTTTCTGGAGTGTCTTGATGGCCTCTAGCAGTTGGGAGTTGGCTGGCTCGGGTCTCGCGGCGCCCGGCACCTCCACAGGGGCAGAAGCCTCCGCGGGTCCGATCGCTCCAGCGGCCGCGAAGGACTCCATGGTAGTTTGGCGGTGTCTGCTTCGGGCGCCCTTAGTGGTCATGTCCTATCTTCGTGGTCCGTCAGGCCTCGGCAGGCACTACACAGTCTGTGTCCGATGGCGCCGTGCTGGGGATACTTCGTGGGGGGGGTTGTGCGTCGGCCGCCCGCCGGGCTACGCCAGTGGGCCGCTCAGCAGGGCCCGGTGAGGGTGTAGTTAAGGCCGCATCAGGCGCTCCCCCCTCCGTCTCCTCGCTGCTCTTCTTCGGGACACAGGAGCACAAGTCTCAGCTTAGGCAATCTCTGCCACTTCAGATCGAGTTCCATAAAGGCTGGCCCCTTGCGGGTTCCTCCCGGTCGGTCACAGGGCTCCGCTACAGCGTCGGGCTGGGCATCATCATGGCCGCCATTTTCTGTCCTCGTACGACGTTCCGTTTCTTTTCGATGGTGCGGGCCCTCAGAGGGTCGTGAGGCTCCCAAACTTCGTCAACAGGCGGAACACTCCTTCACACGACCTATATTCTGTTTTCAAGTGGCTGCAGTCAAGTTTAAGCGGTAGTTGGCGGCGGATCCATAATCGTATCGAGCGGAGCTGCGCCGAACACGTCCTTCCTACATGGCGGTTAGCCACGCCCCCCCAGACCATTTCCACTCATTTTTGTGTTATTCCTTGTAGATCCACCCCGGGGAAGTTCCACTCCAATATCTATCTAGGTAGTTGCCCATTTAATTCAACTGTTCTAAACACTTGCATTTACCTCAACTCCGTCTAATATCTTTGTATTCCTTTGCAGCATTGGTATTGGCGGTGTGTGTTCTCCCCGCTCTTTTATTCAATTGACACCTCTGTCTGTCCCAACTGAAACAGCAGAGTGGTACATTGTGGAAAAGAGCCCCTCTTTGAGGAAGCCTGAGTCATGTACTCAGGGGAGCTGGGATGGAAGGCTGAATATCGACTCTTGTACCACCATCATCTCCAAGGTCACTTCTCTGCATCTTCGGCCTATTTCGGAGTGGTGAGTAGCAGAATTAGCAGCCACGAAAATGTCCATGGAGGCCAGTGATGCTTTAAATCAAATCGTGCAAATGGTCACGGATTTACGTACCGACTTGACCAGTGCACAAAAGGCACTGCGCCAACGTATGGATGCCATTCAGGCTTTGGTTACCACACCAGCGCCATAGATGACCGGTGCTGGTGCTACAGCATCAGGTTCAGGGTTTCCACCTCCACAGCAGGAATCAAACCCGATCATGCTTACAACCCAGTTCCCTCTAGATCCTCCTGAACGCTTCCTAGGCGACCCTAAACAATATTGAACATTAATTAATCAATGCAAACTGCCTTTTTTGTGTCGGCCCGCTTCATTTCCCACCTCTACAACTAAAGCGGCTTTTGTTTTGTCTCATTTAGGAGGCACTGCAGCCGCATGGGCTAACCCATTGTTGGAATCCAATAGTCATGTTCTTTACAACTCTGATGCCCTTCTTGTTATGATGAGTCAAGTTTTTGATACTCGTTATACTACTCAAGCTACTGACTCTTAAAACATCGACAAGGGAACAATTCTTTATTGGTCTATTTGGCCCGGTTCAATCAGTTGGCAGCAGAAACTGACTGGCCTGAGGAAAAGAAGACAGCCGTCTTCTCTCAAGGTCTCTCAGAGGAATTAAAGGACATCCTCTCCACTGTTCCTGTAGTCCCCACGGCATTCGGGGAACTGCTAGATTTAGTCCTTCAGATTGATGCTCGTAAATCTGAAAGACGTGGCGAAAAGAAACCAGCTTTGTTCAGCACGATTTCAGCAGAGGCCTCGTCTTCCTCACTTCCTGCTCCAGAACCTATGCAGATTGGTGTGGTTAGGGGATCACTTACCCCTGCTCAACGAGAATATCGTAGATCACACAATCTCTGCATGTACTGTGGGGCCTCTGATCACTTATTGCCAGAATGTTCTAAAAAGCTCAAAAGAAAGGTGGGAAATGCCAAATCCCGACAGTAGACAGAGTCCCTATGTCAGGAAACTCACCTTTGGACTCTACATTACAGAATCCGAGCCATTTAGTCCACCTACCTGTTACATTTTCCTTAGATCACGGTGTATCATTCCAGACAACAGCTGTGATCGATTCAGGTGCAACAGGTAATTATGTTGATCAATGCTTTGCCTCCATGTCAAGAATACCACTGGTTCACAAAACTATACCTGAAACAGTGAATGCAGTGGATGGTTCAATTCTTGTCTCAGGAATGGTAACTCACCAAACGGTTCCACTGTATATGAGTACTGACGAAGGCCATACTGAAGACATATCATTCGATATCATTAAAGCACCAGCCTACAAAGTCATTCTGGGAATTCCATGGTTGAAGCTTCATAATCCTGCCATCGACTGGTCGACATCTCAGATTCAGTTCCCTTCTAATATATGCAATACTCAATGTACTACATTACTCGGTATTACCCAGGATAGTCCGGTCAGGGCGTTGGTTTCTCCCACTATGCATATTGGATCTGTCTCTAAAAACGTTGTCTCTGTGATACCTTCTCAATATGCAGATTACACAGATGTTTTTGACAAAGGGATGGCAGAGACTCTACCCCCACATAGGGCCTATGATTGCCCAATAGACCTAATACCGGGGGTAAAGATACCATCCGGCAGAGTGTACTCCCTCACTCTCAAAGAAGATGAAGTCCTTAAAGATTACATAGACAAGGCCTTGGCCATGGGATTCATTCGTCCTTCTAAATCACCAATTTAATCACCACTTTTCTTTGTTCCTAAGAAGGAAGGGGATCTACGTCCCTGTATTGATTATCATGCTTTGAATGCAGCAACCATAAAAAACCAGTACCCTCTTCCTCTGATTTCTGTCCTCCTTGATCAATTGGGTTCTTCCAAAATATTTACTAAGCTTGATCTCAGTGGTGCTTACAATCTCATCCGCATCAGAGAGGGGGACGAATGGAGGACCGCATTCAAAACACGTTACGGTCTATTTGAGTATCTAGTCATGCCCTTTGGGTTATGTAATGCCCTGGCCACCTTTCAGTTCATGAACGATCTGTTTTATGACATTCTTGATCAATTTGTTGTTATCTACCTGGATGACATTTTGATCTACTCACAAAACCACGAAGACCATGAAAAACATGTCAAAACAGTACTCTAACGCCTGAGAGAACATAGATTGTTTGTAAAAGCCGAAAAGTGCATATTTCATGCCTCAGAGGTGGAATTTTTGGGATATGATCTTACTAACAATGGAGTGCGCATGAGTCAGTCCAAAATTACTGCAATCCTGGAATGGCCTGTGCCCAAATCAGTCAAATCTTTATAATCATTCCTGGGATTTGCAAACTTTTATAGACGCTTCATCAATGGATTTTCTGAAATCTCTGCACCTCTTACTTCGTTGACAAGTGCCAAGGTGCCATTTGTATGGTCTTCAGAAGCTTAGAAAGCTTTTGACCAATTAAAATCAGCCTTCACCTCTGCCCCTGTCCTCAAACATCCTGATCCCGAGCTTCCTTTTTTTGTTGAAGCTGATGCATCAGGGTATGCTCTTGGGGCGGTGTTGTCTCAAACCTGTCCTCATTCGGGAGAGATTCATCCTGTTGCCTACTTCTCTCGTAAACTGACAGCTTACGAAATAAATTATTCCATCACAGAACACAAACTTCTAGCCATCAGAGACGCATTCTTGGAATGGAGACATCACCTTCTGGGGGCCAAACACCTTGTAACAGTGTACTCGGATCACCGCAGTCTGCTAGCCTTCAATTCTATGAAATGTCTTATAGCTAGACAGGCGCAGTGGCATTTGTTCTTTTCACAATATCAATTTGTTGTCATGTACCATCCGGCTAAAGCTCAAGTTTCGGCTGATACTCTCTCTTGCTTACATGCGGATGGCCAGTTTCAACAGATCGAAGCACTTTCTCTTCTACCGAACAAAGTTGTTTGTGCTTGTTCGGTTCAGCCCTCTTTGCGTTCAATCATCCTTGATTGGGTCTCAACCCATCCAAAAGAGATCACTGACCTCAACCTGGAAATAGTATAGGGAATGCCATTCATTCAAGGGCGCGTCTATATACCCTTAGGTCAAGCTAGAGATTTAGCGTTCCAGTGGTCTCACGATTCTTTGATTGCTGCACATCCGGGAAGTCAAAAAACTCTTGAAGCCTTACGGCGTTGGGCTTGGTGGCCTTCCATGGTTCGTGATGTAAAAGACTACATTTTACTTGTTCCATATGCACCCAGTGTAAAACCTCTAGAGCCAAACCAGTCGGTTTGTTACAACCTCTTCCTGTTCCGTACAAATCTTGGCAGATGCTGTCAATGGATTTCATTGTGGAACTTCCTGACGTTCAGGGTCATGACACCATTTGGGTAATTGTTGATTATTTCACGAAATATGCATTGTTCATACCTTGCTCTGGTTTGCCCGCGGCTCCAGAATTGGCGAGACTGTTCTTGACGAATGTGTTTCGTTTCTTAGGATTACCCTTGGTTATTGTTTCCGATCGTGGCACACAATTTACGTCACGATTCTGGAAGGCTCTTACAGCTTCTCTGGGTATTGAGGACAGGTACTCCTCGGCTTACCATCCTCAAACGGATGGGCAGACTGAGAGAATTAACGCTACTATCGAACAGTATCTACGCTGTTTATGCCTTCAGTTCCAACAGTCTTGGTTTACTTCTCTGCTTTATGCAGAATTTGCATATAACAACTCTATGCATACATCAACTGGAGTTTCTCCCTTTTTTGCCCTTTATGGTGGTCATCCTAGGGCACTCCCACTTGATCCGGTGTTACCGGCCATTAATCCTGCAGCTAGAGATTGCGTGAGAGATCTCAATAAGATTCATCGGGATGTACGCTGTCATTTACTCCGAGCTCAAGATCGTGCCAAGAAGAATGCTGATGTGCATCGATCACCTGCTCCAGTCTATCGCAGTGGCATGAAGGTGTGGTTGTCGTCCCGTAATTTGCGAATTGCAGGCAAACGCTCGCTTCTGCCCAAATATGTGGGACCCTACGTCATTACTGATGTTATCATTCCTGTGGCGGTTAAGCTTTCTTTGCCGCGATCATGGCGCCTGCATCCGGTCTTTCACGTCTCCCTGATTAAGCCTTTCATCCAAGGGACCCGTCTGCCTACTCGTCCTTCGCCGATCTTGGTGGATGTTGAGGAGGAATATGAGGTCTCGCGTATCCTGGACTGCAGGGTGTCTAGGGGTACGTTATTCTACCTCGTGGATTGGAAGGAGTATGGGCCTGAGGACGGTACTTGGGAGCCTCTCTCCAATTTGCATTGTCCGGATCTTCTGAGGAGTTTCCATTCCGCCAAGGGGTTGCCGGAGTCTTTGAGGGAGGTTGCTGTTACACTTCAGGCTTCCTCGCGGGCCTCCTTGCAGGGTAGGACTTCTTTACAAGCTCCTCTATGGACCAGATACAGGCTACCATGGCGTCTGTACAAACTTCGACGGACTCCGGGTCAGCTGACTCTTGTACGTGGAAGACGTACGGCAGGCAAGACACGCCCCTCCTACGACTATAAAACCACTGTCTTCCAAGGGGCTTGTTGCTGCTAATTAGCGTTATCAGCTACTCGCGGTTTCGTCCGTTTCCTCTTCGTGTCTTCATACGCACGATTCCTCATCTGAACTCCTGGTGTTGACCTTTTTCCTGACTACTGGATTGCCTCGTCTCCTCCCTTATTCCTGTCGTGCTCGTCTGGTTGTTTTGACTCTGAACATTACTGGATACGTCTCCCTTCTGCGGCACTTCATTCCTGGTTGCCGCCTCTGCACTCGGAACCAAATTACTGTCTACTATCCGGATCTCATCTACAGCTACTCGGGATACATGTGTGCTCAGGTACAGATTTAATTGGCTATCCCGATTTCCACAACTGTTTATCTCCACAATTTGTCTGGATATTAGTCTTCTGTTGGATTCTGGGAATTTGAGTGACTTTCATGTGATATTGCCCTCAAGTGCATATAAACGCTCTCCTGAAAACTGCACCAACCCGGCACTAGTGCAACCCTCATGCCGTCCGGGGCTACTTCCCTATACTAACATCCCTGTTTGTTATTTTCTCCTGTCGTCGTCTTCTGTTCCAGGATCCCTTTCCTCATTATATCCTTATTCAGGTTAGTTGTTATCGATTCTATGTATATAGTTGGGACTGATATTGAATTAGACCATTTCCACTCATTTTTGTGTTATTCCTTGTAGATCCACCCCGGGGAAGTTCCACTCCAATATCTATCTAGGTAGTTGCCCATTTAATTCAACTGTTCTAAACACTTGCATTTACCTCAACTCAGTCTAATATCTTTGTATTCCTTTGCAGCATTGGTATTGGTGGTGTGTGTTCTCCCCGCTCTTTTATTCAATTGACACCTCTGTCTGTCCCAACTGAAACAGCAGAGAGGTACATTGTGGAAAAGAGCCCCTCTTTGAGGAAGCCTGAGTCTTGTACTCAGGGGAGCTGGGATGGAAGGGTGAATATCGATTCTTGTACCACCATCATCTCCAAGGTCACTTCTCTGCATCTTTCGGCTTATTTCGGAGTGGTGAGTAACAGGTACTTTCTTCATTGCTCTGGCCACTTACATCATCTAGGCTGATTGGTGGACTGCCTGGCGCACTCTGTCATGACTGGGAATTTCTTCTGGGCAGTTCATACTTTAGGTGGAAGGTATAAACTCTCTCTTGTCAATAACCCTTCTTATTTCTTAAAAATATTCCAATGTTTTTCAGATTAATCGCGTCCTGAAAGTTGGAATACGATTCAATCTTGTGCAATTTTTATTTAGTGATTCATTTCTAGCAATATCCTCAATGTCTTTAATAAGTGCGTCCCTTGGAATTTCTATTTTCTATATAATGCTGTTGCCTGTTGAACTGGACATTTTATTATGGTACTTGACGTGTTGTTTAAATTGTTTATTTGTCATCTTCATCATCAAAGTTCATGAAAACCTAACATCATTAAACATTTGGAGTCCTATCATGTCAAAGTACTTCTCTGGTGTTGCCTTTTTCCAAAATGTGGTAATTTCCCTTCTTGATAATTTTTTAGCCAAAAAATGTTTTCTCGCAATGTTTTCTTAGTGTGATCTAAAGCTGTAAAGGTCCCTTCTTGGAGGAAAGATGTCAGCAATTCCATCATTTCTCGATTATATTTGTGTAGCATTGTTCTATTACTTATGTGTATTTATGGTGTTTTGTGCTGATGTCTAGCCCAATGAATTCTAAGTTACAACAAAAAGGTGGTTCTGCTTCCTCCACAGTCAACGCCTCTAGGTTAATGTTGACCAGGTAGAGTTCCTCGCATTTCCCTGCTTCTTCGGAGGCACCTGGTGTCTGTTAATTGAAGGCCTTTTGTATGTGTTCTAGTACATTAAGAAGGTGCAGACCAGTTCTTGAAATGTGTATTGCACTTATACATAATGGATACTAAGCACTCTAAAAATATTAAAATGTATTAACAAGTGTAGAATCAAACTTTTCTCCAATCCTCAATTCCTGAGGTATATACATGAAAAGTAATCAGAGAACAGAACTAAAGTACGCAAAATATAGGCCATCCAAATGAGAAAATAAATGGAATGTGCATAATAAACACAAAATATACACATCAAAATGAAATCAATGTCATAATAAGTAAACTGGTATATCATAAATGGTAAAGAAAAAAAGAAAGAAAACAGAAAATAATTATTCTGTTTGTTTTTTTAAATTCTTCTTTACATGCCTTATATTTGGAAACTATACTTTATTCTTAATTGTTTACCTAATTATTCCTATAAAATCTTGTGGGTTATTACGTATTGTGACAGGACCATTAATATGATCCTACCAGGGGGTGACCAAGGGCCCATCTTAAGCTAGCAGTGGCCGTGTATCAGGTAAATGCAGCCGGAGCCAGCCCCCAGCCCTTCCACAGAGGTTGTTTTAGGTGGTATGCATGGAATTGTGTCAAGCCTCTTTCACTAAACGTTCAGATATTGCCCTAGAGTCATGCCGACTAGAGCTGCCTGGTACCCTGATGCAAGTCTCAGGGACTAATACTACCAGCATGCACAACACTCCTCATAACACTAACATAATTAATGAACCCTGGAAAGCCATAATTGCCAGAGACCACCTTCAAGGACTACGCATACCATAATGCACCAGTGTCCAATAGGCAAAACCTGGCCTAGACTAGCAGTACATAAATGGTGCCCTGATAAGAATGGAGGTTCCCTATCCATTGAGGAGCCGTATGTGAGGCCCAACACTTCCATATGTGAGTCCCCAGACTCTCTGCAGAAGAAACATTGGAGCAGTGGCAGTGGAACTGGAGCCAGTGGGAAGCTTCACAGCAATAGGTGAGACCAGGACACCCTTCTTGATTTTTATGGACAGTGAGTTATTTGATCCAGGAGGGGAACAGGGACCAAATGCCACCAGAGGCTGCATGGCTGGCTGGAAGAAAATGGTGGCTAAAGAGGGGGCAAGGATAAAGCACTAAGGAGAAATTCCAGCCCACAAGGTAGAGTTTTGGGTAGAGAAGGCAGAGATTGGCCCAGAGGGGCAGATAAATGGAGTACCCAATGTGTGTTGTAGTCAGGTCGGAGGAGATGCAGGAGGGCCAAGTGACCAGAGTGCAGTATGCAGGAAGTGGATGAGGAGTTGGAGGAGAGTACTGCAATTTCTGGAGAGATGGATGGTAAGGTGTTGCAGTTGAGAGTGATGTCGCTGTATAGTGTAATACAAGAAATGTGTTTTATTGTGTAAATAGTTCAATCAAACTTTCACACATATTACAAACACATATACAGTCAAAAACAATAAGAACGTTCCCTTAAAAGAAATAGAGAAAAAAGAACCAAGAGAACTTCAATTAAAATTCCAAATAAGAAGGCTCAATACAATCCATACAAGGCCCACGCAGGAGGTCAATAGAGAGAACTACGTGAGGATAGATGGCAGACATACATGTTATTCTTATTGCCAGCTAACTTGCTACCAACTAGACACAAATTAAAGACCTGAAACAAGTTTGACATCCTCTTCAAATTTCGCCAGATATTTTCTCACACTTTTCCATACCCGTGAAATTGTAATGGTTAAACCACGACTATAGCGTGAAACACATCTGAGCCAAAACATTTCCCTGTAGATGGCTTCAAAATTCTCCACATAGTTACTCAGATAACACTCATAGGCGGGTCTCATATTAGGACAGGAGGTAAGAACATGCCTAACTGACTCGATGGCGTGCGTGTCATTGCAAATTCTACAAGACCTCTTTTCAATCGATAGACCCATCCAGGCTTCTCTAACCCCCCAGAACCTCTTGGGCCTCATTACAAGGCTACCTCCAAACTTGCAAGAAAGTCCGGCACCCCCGAATGGGCAATTACCAGGGTATTCCGGCCCCGCCGGACCTGGTAATTGCCCTTTCGCGGATGCCGGAATCGGGTGATCCCCATTCCCATTTGAGCCCCATAGTGTTCAATGGGATTGGGGATGCCTGTAGCACTGGCACCGTTCATTACCGTGCCGGTGCTACAGGCTTGCTGTGCTCACGGGTGCCTTTCATTCCGCCAGGGCAGACCTGGTGGAATAAAAGGCAACCGCGAGCACAACTCAGTTTGCCGGTCTGGATACAACGTTACAGGGAAACTCCTAATGAGGCCCGTAGTCTATTTAGCTGTATATTCAGCTATATACAGTACTTCACGCACCGTGGGAAGTACGTGAAGTACTGTTTACCTGTTGTGCCGTCTGTTGCTGGTTGGACCTTGATGGCATTTTGAAGTGCTTTTCCTCTACTCGCCTCTGTTCTGCAGGAAATTGTGAGGATTTTTGCCTGGAGGACGTCTTTTCCGCGAACACCGCGGCTTGCCTGTCCCATAGACACTAAAAAAAGACTTGGTGTTGCTCCCGCCTCCTGTGGATTGCGACGCCCCCTCCTTCCTATCACCTCCTACTTAAACCCTTCAGCCTGCGCACTCGCGCGTGCACCGTGGGAAGTACGTGAAGTACTGTTTACCTGTTGTGCCGTCTGTTGCTGTTTGGACCTTGATGGCATTTTGAAGTGCTTTTCCTCTACTCGCCTCTGTTCTGCAGGAAATTGTGAGGATCTTCGCCTGGAGGATGTCTTTTCCGCAAACACCGCGGCTTGCCTGTCCCATAGACACTAAAAAAGGTGACTGTTCTTTGCATGAGTGCTTCGTGAGGATTAAACATATACGTGTATTTTACGTGTACGTGTATTCTATGCGTTCTATGTGCATTTACTTGTAGGGTGTGATACGTTCGCCCAAGTACAATTGCTTCAACATTATATTCTGTCTCCCTTTCTGTTTAAGGACTTGGTGTTGCTCCCGCCTCCTGTGGATTGCGACGCCCCCTCCTTCCTATCACCTCCTACTTAAACCCTTCAGCCTGCGCACTCGCACCGTGGGAAGTACGTGAAGTACTGTTTACTGTTAACTGTGCGACGTGCGGTGTGCAGGCTGTGGGGTAGGTGTGTGGTCTCCATTTTTACTGATTCTATCTCATTTGGCTTGTGAAACAGCTTATGCCAGATAATTGAAATGGTGAATGGCCTGCGCTGTGGGCGGATGATTCAGAGAGAGCAGTAAGAACACTGATGGACTTAGGTACCTATCAATAGTCCAAATGTCTGTCCACAGAGGGAAAATAATTCAGAAAGCAACGTTTGTGCCTAATATTCTGACGCGTCGTGCAAGCATGGCATTGGCTGTAGTGACAGCCTTGCCTGGCGCGTCAGACACAGATGATGATCTAATTGAAAGTGCACAGTCGTGTAAAAATGTCTGTGGGAGTGCTCCAGATATGAGCAATACGGTTTTTTCTGTCTCCTCCCAAAGTCTGTATGAAGGGGATAGTACCTTGGCTCCTGATAATACATTACCATGTGATTTAAATTCAAGTCTGCTGTTTGATAATACGCCCCCTATTTTTAGTACAGCAGATCAATCCCTAATGGGAATAACACAACACCTTGAAACTATCACAGAGGGTGAGGTTAACCAATACACTAGCAATGTTCAAGGAAATACAAACAATGAGCATGCTAGTGTGAATGGGCTCATGTTTGTTGAGCTCAAGAAGCAGTCTAGACTACTGAATGAAATTGTACTTGCACTAAGAGCCTTACCCGAATTGTGCTCTAATATAATGAATGAGTGGGAAGAAAAAGGCAACAAAAAAACCCTAAATCAGGAATTGGTGTATCAAAATATTTGTACAGGTAGTTTACCAACATGTAATCAGGACGCTAGTAGTGCACCGATACTTATTTCTGATAATACAATATTGTGACAGGATGTCCGAAATGTACCAATACTTATATCTGATAATACAATCCTGGACCATGAAGAAGTACTTGCACAACAGTCCAAAGTAAATGCGTTCTCAGATGGCACGGAAGATAGTGAGAAAGGACTGAATATGGTGAATGACCCTGTGATAACAAACATTTCTAAAAAACAAGCGAAAAAAGCAAAAAAGAAAAAAATTCTTTCTAAATCTAAGGGTTTAAGCAACAGCTCACGTAGGTTTATGAGAAATCTGGACATGCGATTTGATGGTGATGACCTTTGTAAGAACAAGGATCCTCGAACACATTCTATGCCCAGTACTGTAAGAAGGAAGCATATATCATGTGAAGGTATAACAGAAATAGGAAATAAATCTGAGAAAGATTATATTGAGGGTGCTAATAGACTAACAGATGCTTTAAAACACAAACAGGTGACAGATAGGATTGATAAAAATCTTAGGCGTATGGAAAGAGGCGTGGCTGACATATTTGATATCTTTAAAAATCCAGAAATGCAGTCACGCCCCACTACACCATCCTCAACTGGCATCATGTCTCCTTGTGTACCTCCTCACTTGATGAATGATAACGTGGTTAGTGTTGAGGATCTGCAAACACATGCTGTATCTGGGCCTGTAGTCAGCGAAACTCCGAATACACAAGTAAGAACTGTTACTCAGATTCCTATGGTCGAGCAAGGCACGATGGATGTATCCAAGGTGGTTGGATGCGTGCCCCCCCCGAATGGTTTTACAGAGCAAGATGTTTGCTGTATGGTTGAAAACATCTTAAAAAAACAGAGGCTGGGTGAAAATACGGTAGTTTTGCCGAAAGTCACTAAAAATACTCTGTATGATGATAAACTGAATGACACCTTGGTTCAATCTTCAAGTGGGCCTTTGAATATAGACCTTCGACCTATAAATGAAGAATGTGTGCAGACCTAGAAGGGTCTCACCGAACAAGAGGTTAGCCATTTGGTTGAAAATATACTAAAAAAACAGAACTCGAGTGGTTATGTGGGTGTCTTGTCGAAGGTTACTAAAAACATCTTGCATGATTGATAATCTGACCGATACCGTGGCTCAAACATTATGTGAGGCCCGAAATGTAGACTCTCGACATATAAATGAAGAATGTGGGCAGACATGTAACCCAGAACCAGAGGCAGCTATAAAAGATGCAGGTCATGGTCTTGAAGGGGTCTCAGAACTTATTTTGGGAATTATGGTTGATAACATCTTAAAACATTTTTTTACCACAAGTTGTAATGGTTATGCTTTGAATGAACCTAACGAAAATTCTTCTTCAGGGGACTTTGTAGACACTACTCGTATGACGGATAGGTTATATGAACCCCTATGCAGAATGCCTATCGTTGACAATGGGCCCGTGCCAACAAGACATAGTCTGCAGAACGATCCGCCATTTGGACATTTAAGGGCACCGGCTTTTCCAGAAGAGCATAGTTTAATTATGTATTATGTACTTGAAGAAGGTGGTCCTAGTTCTTTGAATAGAAAATATATATTGAATTTATTTAATGAAATCCCTGAACTTTGCCTGATAACATCGGCGGATATACAACTTGTGGACTTCATTCATAATCTGAGATATGATTATGTAAGGTTGACTATCAAATATCCCCTGATTAGAGCGCTTCTCTTAAAGGAGGTAGGCTCCTTACAGAGGAGAGGCTTCGATGTTATACCTTACAATAATTATGTCAACTCCAAGCTGCCAATGTAAAATGGAACCCCTGAGACTAGAACATATGAATTACCTCTAATACAAAATGAAGGGATGGAGGCTATCAATGAAGCTAAGTCCTATCTAAAGGACATGCAAGAGTGGCGCTGGCTTGCACTGTCCTTACGAGAATCCATTGCACAACTGAAATCGGTCCCTAAACCACTTTAGCACGAGGTCTTATTTCCAACCTGTATCATGGAATACAAGGGGATATAAACATCTTTTGTTAGACACTGTGCAATGTGTGAAATTTAGTGAATATGACTTTGTGTTGTTGCAAGAAACCTGGGTCACCTCTGGCTTGTACATTGATGGTTTTTAATACCCTAGGATTAGCGGCAACAAAAAAAGATAGAGGTAGACCAAGTGGTGGTTTGCTGCTGGCTTATAGAATTGATGTGTGTATTAAACTACTGGATAGTTCTTTTGTGCTGGATTGTGCCATAAGAGCTAGTTTTGAATTGATAACAGAGGCTGGAATTGCTCATTTGTTGATGTTCAACGTATATTGGAATGCATGTAATGAGAATAGATGTAAACTACAGGAGTTCTTTGTCTATCTAAATGAAGAGATATGTAACTGGCTTGATTCATACCCACAAGGTTTTATTTTGCTTGCGGGGGATCTGAATGCGGATTTTTCACCTACAAAAGCTGAACAGTACCAGATACGTGCCTTTTCATCCAATCTGGGTAGTAAAAAAACTAGAGGTTGTCAATGGTTGGATTTTGGAAAGAGTTGGGGCATGGAACCAGTCTACAATATCATGCCTACTTGGGCTGCTCGTGGGTCATGTTCCATACTAGATTATATATTTGTGACCACTCATGAGAAACTGTACTGTAAAAAGTTTGAAGTTATAGAAAATTGTAATGGCGATCATACAATGCTAAAGCTGGAACTCCCTTGGAGTAAGGGTAATAATGAAACCATGTCCTTTCCTATTCAAATTGAAGCATTTAATGATGGCAAACATGTAAAATGGAATTGTGGCAAAATTGAAAAGGTTAACCACATTTTTTCACAGGACTTTGCATATTCAAACTATGAGAAAAAGTTGATCTGCTACTCGGTCGATAATTTTGGTGATTATATTGAAGATATGCTACATTGTAGCAAGGTGCTCAGAAGTGACAAGACAGAATCAATTAAAGTGCACACACATACATTTGCTGAGACTGTGAGAAAACATATTAGAAATATAAAGAGAAAAGATATGGGGGAATCCGAGAGGAGTCTAAAAATTAGACAATGTAAACAAAAATATAAGAACTGGATCAAGAGTATCAAAGGCGGGCTAGCTCAAAAAGATGGGGAGGCAATGTTAAAGGCCATGCATGGGAACAATAATACCAGCTTTTGGTCTTTAATAAATAAATACCACAGTAATCAACAGTGTTTACAACTGAACCCCATTGATGCTGGGGTACTGTCCAAGTACTTTGGTTCTTTATATAAGTCTCCGGAAAATTGTTTGTGGTCTGAGGTTTTCATAGATGCTGTATGGCAATTGGACACATCCATTCTGAATATTAAAAGCCTAATTAAAAAAGCAAAGCCTACCTCCACTCCGGGTCCCAATCTTTTATCTTTTGCTAACCTAAAAAACAATATTGATCTGTGGTCTAAGATCCTACATTTTTTATTTGTGGACATTTGCCTTAAAAAAAGATCCCAAATAACTGGAAAGTGTCATATGTTTTTCTACTATTTAAGAAAGGTGATCGTATGTGTCCCAAAAATTATCGCCCTATTTCACTTATGAATGTGGAGTCAAAAATCTTTGCTGGTATAGTACTTGAAAAACTGAATATGTGGATTGATGACAACAATACTCTTGAATATAGGCAGATTGGTTTTCGTAGAGCTATAGGGACTGATGCTGGAGGTCTGCTGATGGTTGAGTTAATGAGTGCGGTCAAACAAAAAGCTATGAAGCATTTATATATTGCATCCATGGACCTAAATTCCACATTTGTTCTCGTTGACAGGCCCACTCTATGGAAAACCTTGTCAATGTTAGGCATAGATAAAGACCTGTTAGACATAATTATTCATCTTTATACAGAAACATCAATTAGAGTCAGACTAAACAAAGGAAACATGACTGATATTATTCCCACTGAGAATGGGCTTAAATAGGGCTGCAGATTAGCTGCAACACTCTTTAATCTGTATGTGTCTAATGCAGGCAGGTCCTTGGATTCTAGTGGTATAATTGGACCCAAAATTGGAGGCTCAATTGTTAGGTGGGTGTCATATGCTGATGATTTTTTATTAATGGACTGCACAAAAATCGGCCTGCAAAAGCTTATAAATGATTTTGGTTTGTTTATTGAAGAAAGAAAACTGAAAATTGACCCGAGCAAAACCATAATCTTTCACGTGGGCTGCAAAAGTCCAACTCCCTTTTTTTCGTATTGGACCTGTAATGGTGCTAAAATCAAAAGCCAATCTGTCCTAATCTGGTTGGGGTATGTTTTTTCCAGTAACTCCAGTAAAGTAATAAAGAACAGACTGATACAAAAAGCAAAAGTCGCTCTCAATCAAATAAAAGGCATTGAAAGAACATATGGCAAATTTACTCTCGACCCTTGCATCTTGTTTTATAGACTTAAGGTGTTGCCAAGATTGTCCTATGGGTGCACATTTTTCTCTAAAAACATGTGGTCCTTTTTACGCCAACTGGAATCTATGATCTGGTGAAAAGTTCTATACTATGTTCCAAATTGTATTCCTTTAGAGCTAATAAGATACGAACTTGGTCTCCGATCACTCAATAGTATCATGTTTAATAGAAAATCGGCTCTATTAAGAAAATGTTTGGTTGCTGAAAATGGCACAATTTATGCTCATCTGAAACATGCGTCAAATGGAAACTTTATGCTTAATCTAAAAGAGGACTGTGAGAAGAAACTTCTTGATTTGGGTCTATCGGTAAATACACTTATTAAGTTTCCACACAAAGTGAAGGAGGTTGTTAATGCATTTGATTGGTTGGAGAACAATGAAGTTCTGCTAAACTCGAAGCTATACTCTGAAAGTGTGTCATATTGGAAATTCTGCCCTTACCCGGAAACATATCTGAAAAAATATCCTTCAAGAGAATTTCGAAACTATTACATGCGATTCAGGTTTAACGTTCTAAGCACAAATAAGATTCTCTTTATTCGGGAGTTGAGCTCCTGTGGGACAGAAGTTTATTGGTTCTGTAAATCAAAAGACGTAGGTGAATCCCTAAAACATTTACTACTGGAATGTCCAAATCTTCGAGAGAAGAGATTGGAAAGCTTTGCACAATTTGTTTATAATACAGCCTGGGTGGATAGAAATAAACTGTGGTGTGAAATGCTTCATGGTTCTTCTATCGCCTTGAAAATAAAAGTCAACGAATTTTTTAAAAACATTTGTATGTTGACATAAACCTTTGGTGCCTAAATGGATGATGCAGAATGTGTTATAGTTTAAAAAGGTCAATGAGCTTGTAAGATGGTTATATTTTGGATTGGAGTAGGTTATTTCTCTCACTTGTTCATATGTGTTTTTCTGTATTTTGTATTTTAATGAAACTGAAATGTATAAGTAATGTATTGTGAAATCATTTTTTTTAATGAAATCTGTTTTCTGTACATTCTGATATCAGTGTTTAATGAAATCTGTTGTTTTCTGTATATATTTCTCTTTGTAAAGGTTTGAATAAACCAAAACAAATAAATATTAAATATTCTCAGTGAAACCCGGGGAGGGTAGGAGCCTGAGATAAGCTTGTGGTTGTTTATAAGCAAAGAACATCCTAGAGAATGTGCTTAGGGATTTCATTCTGGCAACTTTTTCATGGTTCATCGCCCAATCCCAAGAGATTTAGAGACAGCCCCAGCTCCAGTCGTATGGCATCAATAGAGGTATAATTAGTCATTCCCAGTATCCTTCTCTAAATGAGCCCTTTCCAATACCTGTATACCGTTATGTGAAAGAGAGTGAGAGAAAGAGGAAGACCATGAGGGCGGGGGAGAGTAGAGTAAAGAGGATGAGAGGAGGAGTAACATCAGTAGGGAGGAGGAGAACAGATATAGGAGGAGTGAGAGGAGAACTCAAATGTGGAGTAACGAAGTAGAGCAAGAGAAGCGAGAGGAGTACTAACATCAGGAGGGAGGAGGAGACTAGAAAGAAGGAGAGGGGGAAGGAGTAAGGCCCAAGAGCCAGAGTAGAGAGGAGGAGAGAAGAGTGAGAATAGGAACTGAAAGGCCATGTACAGAGGGGAAGAGTATGACAAGAAGACCAGACTACCCTGGCTTAGGTCACCAAGAAGATCCGAGAGAGAGAATGAGAGAGAAAGAGAGAGAGAGAGAGAGAGAGAGAGGAGAGGGAGAAAGAGAGAGAGCGATAGAGAGAGAATGAGAAAGAGAGAGAGAGAGAGAGAGAGAGAGAGAGAGAGAGAGAGAGAGAGAGAGGGGGTGAGGAGGCTACGGCCTCCACAGAGTAGGCCCTAGGTAGTGTCTAAAGTGAACCAATGTTACATTGAGGGGTCGATTCATGGAAATAATGTGCGCCGAAAATTCCCGCGCAGAGGTGCCAAAACGTGCGAATCGCAGGAAAAGTGCGAAAATCGCAGGGAAACCAGCGCACAGCGATTCATGGAAGTCCGTGCGCGAGAAAAACATTGGATGTGCGCTAAAAATGTGCGCCGCGCACGCCGGCGCACAGGTCATCCAACAGCGTGCGCCACGGCCACTGCGAAATCGCACATAGCGTGGTGCACATCACAAAAGTAGGCAGAACACGGGGCGTAACACTCGGAATGGGGAACAACGCGTGAAAATATGGGCGTCACGGGGGAAGTACAGGAGGCAAGTGCGCGGAACGCCCACACGCTCGCCTACAACCCGTATTCATGGAATCGAATAGGGCAAACCAGCACACGGTCAAAGACACGCACAGGGCCTAACAAGTACGCCACAAGAAAGCAGGCGGTAGCGTCCCTGCGCCTGAAAAAAATGTGCGCCAAAATGTGCGATAACAAAAAGCACCCATATACAGCCATGATGAATGGTCCATACAGTGGCCCTCTAGGACAAATGAGGTGCAAAGGGGTACCGACAAACACGGACACCCGCTGTGTGAAAAATAGCATGTGCGTGTGTACCTGGGTGCGCGGGAAGTCCCACACGCGATTGGCCTGGGTACGTGTACTTCGGGGTGCGCGGGAAGTTCCACACGCGATTGGCCTGGGTACGTGTACTTCGGGGTGCGCGGGAAGTTCCACGCGCGATTGGCCCGGCTACGTGTGTTTTGGGGTGCGCAGGAAGTTCCACACGCGATTGGCCTGGGTACGTGTACTTCAGGGTGCGCGGGAAGTTCCACACGTGATTGGCCTGGGTACGTGTACTTCGGGATGCGCGGGAAGTTCCACACGCGATTGGCCTGGGTACGTGTATTCCGAGGTGCGCGGGAAGATTCACACGGGATTTCAGCAGGGTACGTGTATTTAGGTGGTGCCGGGGAATGCTACACGTGATTTGGCCATGTGGGTCCTCCCAGGTGTTCCCACTACACCCTCCACGGACCCTGCAGGCAGCCCACACCACAGGGGACTACCCTGCACCCCTGCTCATGTCCCACAGGCAACCCATCCACCATGGCCATGCCCCCCAGCCAACCCACATGTCACCTTGCACTACTGATCACCAACACATGTCTCCCAGCACCCTCACCCCCCAGCATCCAGGGGCAGCCTCCACCAGGCCCCCACTCATGTCTCCCACCACCCCCACCCCCCAGCCACCAGGGGCAGCCTCCACCAGGCCCCCACTCATGTCTCCCACCACCCCCACCCCCCAGCAGTGCAGGGGCAGCCTCCACCAGGCCCCCACTCATGTCTCCCACCACCCCCACCCCCCAGCCACCAGGGGCAGCCTCCACCAGGCCCCCACTCATGTCTCCCACCACCCCCACCCCCCAGCCACCAGGGGCAGCCTCCACCAAGCCCCCACTCATGACTCCCACCACCCCCACCCCCCAGCAGTGCAGGGGCAGCCTCCACCAGGCCCCCACTCATGTCTACCACCACCCCCACCCCCCAGCCACCAGGGGCAGCCTCCACCAAGCCCCCACTCATGACTCCCACCACCCCCACCCCCCAGCAGTGCAGGGGCAGCCTCCACCAGGCCCCCACTCATGGCCCCTATTACCCCCACTCCCCAGCAGTGCAGGGGCAGCCTCCACCAGGCCCCCACTCATGTCCCCTATTTCCCCCACCCCCCAGCAGTGCAGGGGCAGCCTCCACCAGGCCCCCACTCATGTCTCCCTGCACCCCCACCACCCAGCCACCAGGGGCAGCCTCCACCAGGTCCCCACCCATGTCTACCACCACCCCACCCCCCAGCCACCAGGGGCAGCCTCCACCAGGCCCCCACCCATGTCTACCACCACCCCCACCCCCCAGCAGTGCAGGGGCAGCCTCCACCAGGCCCCCACTCATGACTCCCACCACCCCCACCCCCCAGCAGTGCAGGGGCAGCCTCCACCAGGCCCCCACTCATGTCTACCACCACCCCCACCCCCCAGCCACCAGGGGCAGCCTCCACCAAGCCCCCACTCATGACTCCCACCACCCCCACCCCCCAGCAGTGCAGGGGCAGCCTCCACCAGGCCCCCACTCATGTCCCCTATTACCCCCACTCCCCAGCAGTGCAGGGGCAGCCTCCACCAGGCCCCCACTCATGTCCCCTATTTCCCCCACCCCCCAGCAGTGCAGGGGCAGCCTCCACCAGGCCCCCACTCATGTCTCCCTGCACCCCCACCACCCAGCCACCAGGGGCAGCCTCCACCAGGTCCCCACCCATGTCTACCACCACCCCCACCCCCCAGCCACCAGGGGCAGCCTCCACCAGGCCCCCACCCATGTCTACCACCACCCCCACCCCCCAGCAGTGCAGGGGCAGCCTCCACCAGGTCCCCACCCATGTCTACCACCACCCCCACCCCCCAGCCACCAGGGGCAGCCTCCACCAGGCCCCCACTCATGTCCCTATTACCCCCACCCCCCCAGCAGTGCAGGGGCAACCTCCACCAGGCCCCCACCGATGTCTACCACCACCCCCACCCCCCAGCCACCAGGGGCAGCCTCCACCAGTCCCCCACCCATGTCTACCACCACCCCCACCCCCCAGCCACCAGGGGCAGCCTCCACCAGGCCCCCACCCATGTCTACCACCACCCCCAACCCCAGCCACCAGGGGCAGCCTCCACCAGGCCCCCACCCATGTCTACCACCACCCCCACCCCCCAGCAGTGCAGGGGCAGCCTCCACCAGGCCCCCACTCATGTCTACCACCACCCCCACCCCCCAGCCACCAGGGGCAGCCTCCACCAGGCCCCCACTCATGTCTCCACCACCCCCACCCCCCAGCCACCAGGGGCAGCCTCCACCAGGCCCCCACTCAGGTCTCCCACCACCCCCACCCCCCAGGGGCAGCCTCCACCAGGCCCCCACCCATGTCTACCACCACCCCCACCCCCCAGCCACCAGGGGCAGCCTCCACCAGGCCCCCACTCATGTCCCCTATTACCCCCACCCCCCAGCAGTGCAGGGGCAGCCTCAACCAGGCCCCCACTCATGTCTCCCACCACCCCCACCCCCCAGCCACCAGGGGCAGCCTCCACCAGGCCCCCACTCATGTCTACCACCACCCCCACCCCCCAGCCACCAGGGGCAGCCTCCACCAAGCCCCCGCTCATGACTCCCACCACCCCCACCCCCCAGCAGTGCAGGGGCAGCCTCCACCAGGCCCCCACTCATGTCTCCCACCACCCCTACCCCCCAGCCACCAGGGGCAGCCTCCACCAAGCCCCCACTCATGACTCCCACCACCCTCACCCCCCAGCAGTGCAGGGGCAGCCTCCACCAGGCCCCCACTCATGTCTACCACCACCCCCACCCCCCAGCCACCGGGGGCACCCTCCACCAGGCCCCCACTCATGTCTCCCACCACCCCCACCCCCCAGCCCTCAGGGGCAGCCTCCACCAAGCCCCCACTCATGACTCCCACCACCCCCACCCCCCAGCAGTGCAGGGGCAGCCTCCACCAGGCCCCCACTCATGTCTCCCACCACCCCCACCCCCCAGCCACCAGGGGCACCCTCCACCAAGCCCCCACTCATGACTCCCACCACCCCCACCCCCCAGCAGTGCAGGGGCAGCCTCCACCAGGCCCCCACTCATGTCCCCTATTACCCCCACTCCCCAGCAGTGCAGGGGCAGCCTCCACCAGGCCCCCACTCATGTCCCCTATTTCCCCCACCCCCCAGCAGTGCAGGGGCAGCCTCCACCAGGCCCCCACTCATGTCTCCCTGCACCCCCACCACCCAGCCACCAGGGGCAGCCTCCACCAGGTCCCCACCCATGTCTACCCCCACCCCCACCCCCCAGCCACCAGGGGCAGCCTCCACCAGGCCCCCACCCATGTCTACCACCACCCCCACCCCCCAGCAGTGCAGGGGCAGCCTCCACCAGGCCCCCACTCATGACTCCCACCACCCCCACCCCCCAGCAGTGCAGGGGCAGCCTCCACCAGGCCCCCACTCATGTCTACCACCACCCCCACCCCCCAGCCACCAGGGGCAGCCTCCACCAAGCCCCCACTCATGACTCCCACCACCCCCACCCCCCAGCAGTATAGGGGCAGCCTCCACCAGGCCCCCACTCATGTCCCCTATTACCCCCACTCCCCAGCAGTGCAGGGGCAGCCTCCACCAGGCCCCCACTCATGTCCCCTATTTCCCCCACCCCCCAGCAGTGCAGGGGCAGCCTCCACCAGGCCCCCACTCATGTCTCCCTGCACCCCCACCCCCCAGCCACCAGGGGTAGCCTCCACCAGGCCCCCACCCATGTCTACCACCACCCCCACCCCCCAGCAGTGCAGGGGCAGCCTCCACCAGGTCCCCACCCATGTCTACCACCACCCCCACCCCCCAGCCACCAGGGGCAGCCTCCACCAGGCCCCCACTCATGTCCCTATTACCCCCACCCCCCCAGCAGTGCAGGGGCAACCTCCACCAGGCCCCCACCGATGTCTACCACCACCCCCACCCCCCAGCCACCAGGGGCAGCCTCCACCAGTCCCCCACCCATGTCTACCACCACCCCCACCCCCCAGCCACCAGGGGCAGCCTCCACCAGGCCCCCACCCATGTCTACCACCACCCCCACCCCCAGCCACCAGGGGCAGCCTCCACCAGGCCCCCACCCATGTCTACCACCACCCCCACCCCCCAGCAGTGCAGGGGCAGCCTCCACCAGGCCCCCACTCATGTCTACCACCACCCCCACCCCCCAGCCACCAGGGGCAGCCTCCACCAGGCCCCCACTCATGTCTCCACCACCCCCACCCACCAGCCACCAGGGGCAGCCTCCACCAGGCCCCCACTCAGGTCTCCCACCACCCCCACCCCCCAGGGGCAGCCTCCACCAGGCCCCCACCCATGTCTACCACCACCCCCACCCCCCAGCCACCAGGGGCAGCCTCCACCAGGCCCCCACTCATGTCCCCTATTACCCCCACCCCCCAGCAGTGCAGGGGCAGCCTCAACCAGGCCCCCACTCATGTCTCCCACCACCCCCACCCCCCAGCCACCAGGGGCAGCCTCCACCAGGCCCCCACTCATGTCTACCACCACCCCCACCCCCCAGCCACCAGGGGCAGCCTCCACCAAGCCCCCGCTCATGACTCCCACCACCCCCACCCCCCAGAAGTGCAGGGGCAGCCTCCACCAGGCCCCCACTCATGTCTCCCACCACCCCCACCCCCCAGCCACCAGGGGCAGCCTCCACCAAGCCCCCACTCATGACTCCCACCACCCTCACCCCCCAGCAGTGCAGGGGCAGCCTCCACCAGGCCCCCACTCATGTCTACCACCACCCCCACCCCCCAGCCACCGGGGGCACCCTCCACCAGGCCCCCACTCATGTCTCCCACCACCCCCACCCCCCAGCCCTCAGGGGCAGCCTCCACCAAGCCCCCACTCATGACTCCCACCACCCCCACCCCCCAGCATTGCAGGGGCAGCCTCCACCAGGCCCCCACTCATGTCTCCCACCACCCCCACCCCCCAGTCACCAGGGGCACCCTCCACCAAGCCCCCACTCATGTCTACCACCACCCCCACCCCCAGCAGTGCAGGGGCAGCCTCCACCAGGCCCCCAGTCATGTCTACCACCACCCCCACCCCCCAGCAGTGCAGGGGCAGCCTCCACCAGGCCCCCACTCATGTCTACCACCACCCCCACCCCACAGCCACCAGGGGCAGCCTCCACGAAGCCCCCACTCATGACTCCCACCACCCCCACCCCCCAGCAGTGCAGGGGCAGCCTCCAGCAGGCCCCCACTCATGTCCCCTATTACCCCCACTCCCCAGCAGTGCAGGGGCAGCCTCCACCAGGCCCCCACTCATGTCCCCTATTACCCCCACCCCCCAGCAGTGCAGGGGCAGCCTCCACCAGGCCCCCACTCATGTCTCCCTGCACCCCCACCCCCCAGCCACCAGGGGCAGCCTCCACCAGGCCCCCACCCATGTCTACCACCACCCCCACCCCCCAGCCACCAGGGGCAGCCTCCACCAGGCCCCCACCCATGTCTACCACCACCCCCACCCCCCAGCAGTGCAGGGGCAGCCTCCACCAGGCCCCCACTCATGTCTCCCACCACCCCCACCCCCCAGCCACCAGGGGCAGCCTCCACCAGGCCCCCACTCATGTCTACCACCACCCCCACCCCCCAGCCACCAGGGGCACCCTCCACCAGGCCCCCAGTCATGTCTACCACCACCCCCACCCCCCAGCCACCAGGGGCAGCCTCCACCAGGCCCCCACTCATGTCTACCACCACCCCCACCCCCCAGCAGTGCAGGGGCAGCCTCCACCAGGCCCCCAGTCATGTCTACCACCACCCCCACCCCCCAGCAGTGCAGGGGCAGCCTCCACCAGGCCCCCACTCATGTCTACCACCACCCCCACCCCCCAGCCACCAGGGGCAGCCTCCACCAGGCCCCCACTCATGTCCCCTATTACCCCCACTCCCCAGCAGTGCAGAGGCAGCCTCCACCAGGCCCCCACTTATGTCTGCCACCACCCCCACCCCCCAGCCGTGCGATTTGCCTGGGTACGTGTACTTCAGGGTGCGCGTGAACTTCCACACGCGATTTGCCTGGGTACGTGTACTACGGGGTGCGCGGGAAGTTCCACACGCGATTGGGCCTGTGAGAGTGGGTTACATGTATTCCAGGGGTGGGCGGGAATATTTACCCGCGACTGTGCCTGTGAGAGCGTGTTACGTGTATTCCTGGGGTGGGCGGGAAGATTCACACGTTCGCCTACGACGTGCCGAAAAATGGTCCAATCCTGAGACACGTACGCCAGGATGAAGCAGGCGTACGTCGACCCGCGCAGCATAAAAGTGCGCGCAAACAACAAACAAGCTCATACGCCAGGATGAATATACCATTCCTAGCAGCAGTGGCCGTGGGTTACCAAAGGAGGAGGAGGATAGTGAGGGCCCGAATTTTCACTCCCAAAACCAGCCTTTTTGGGATGCCTGATGACCAGGTGTATGGGAGGTACAGGTTTCCTCCGCACATAATACTGGACCTGGTCAGTGAGTGGGAGGATGACCTCACATCACCCACCCTGTGCTCCCAAGCACTCAGCCGCCTGGAGAAGGTCCTCAATGTACTGCACTTCTTGGCCACAGGATCATTTCAGCGGACAAGTGCCATAGTGGGTGGGGTGTCACAGGCCACGCAGTCACGCTGCCTACACCAGGTCTTGAACATCATCACTGCACGCCCATCAGTCCGTAGGCACATATACCTGCCCAGGACACCTGCAGAAAGGCAGGCTGCCACCCTCGATTTCTACGGTGTGGCACAATTCCCAAAAGTGCTAGGTGCCATTGACTGCACCCATGTGGCACTACGTCCCCCCAGGGCATCTGAGCACATCTATAGGAACCGCAAGCACTGGCATTCCATCAACGTGCAGGTAGTATGTAATGCTAAGGGAATCATCACCTCAGTATATGCCAACTATCCAGGCTCCACCCACGACAGCTTCATTTACCGAATGTCTACCCTTAGCCGGGACCTAGAAGCTGGGCGGTATGACGATACATGGCTGCTTGGTGAGTATGAATGCCTGTCACGCCGCCCGTCCTGGGGTCTCCTTACCCGCTACGGCGCTCCCCGTCCTGGAGGCTGTATCCTCGTTTTCAGCTTCGGGGTCCGGGGGCGTCCTGGGTCCCGGGCGCTTCCGGGTCTCCTACGCGTACTACATTGCGCATGCGCGGGCGCCCGCTCTCTGCTCTTCGCGCATGCGCAGTGCGCAGGATGCTTGATTCCGGAGGGTATGCGGCTCAAGCCTCGTTGTGGGGTGCCCGATGCCTGGGAGACGGCACGGCTTGCGTTGCAAGCCTCCCAGGTGCTGGCAGGCTTATTTAAGGAGCCCTGATCCTTTTCCAAACCGCGTCTCAACGCGGTTTGTTCGGATCGTGACTTTGCTGCCTTGCATTGCATTCCCGTTGCCTGTTGCCTTCCACCTTCCTTGTTCTGCCTGGGGGACCCCTGCCTACCACCTTCCTTGTTCTGCCTGGGGGACCCCTTTCTTCCTCCTTCCCCGTCTTCCTCAGTCCTTCCTGCTCCAGTGGTTCCGCTCTCCCTCCTTGGTTCTGGACCCCGCTCTTTCCTTCCTGGTCTCCTTACGCTCTGAGTCCTTCCCACTTGTTCCGTGCTCCTCTCCTTACCAGTCTGCTCTTGTTGCTTCCTTGTCATCGTCCCTGGAGGGACCGTGCTGCTTCCAGTCCCCGGACCTGCCTTCCATCGGAATCTCACTAAGGATCCGGACTATCTGCTCAGAGGCTCCCCCTGCCAGTGCTTGCACTGTCCTGACGCCACTTAATCAGGGGTGAGCCAACCCGTGGCGTTGGGAGCCGGCTCACCTCCGATCCGGTTCTATTTGGGCTGGTGTTGGGCTGGTTCCCCGCGCCATCTATCACGTCTATCCGGATCATCTGACAGCCTGGCCTCATCATCAAGGAACCCAACCGGACGAACAGGTACGCAGCATTCTCGTGACGCTATTTACAACAGATTGAGACGCCTGTCTTCTGACACCTCGGACTCTACGATGGAAGAGGATCCGGGTCTTCGTAACGAACTTCAAGCGCTTCGTGCCGAGATGGCGGCACTCCGTCAGGAAAACGTAGCCTTGCGCCAAATGGTGACACAGAACGTTGGTGCCATTCCACAACCTGAAGGACCCATGGCTCACACAGCTCCCATCAAGTTCGATGGAGATCCCCGCCGTGTGGGTGAATTCTGTAATCATTGCCGCATACACTTTCTCTTCCGTTCATCCCACTTTACCAATGACAAGGCCAAGATCGGATACATATTGGGTAACTTATCTGGTAACGCGCTTGCCTGGGCAACTCCTTTGGTCGTTACTAATAACCCAATCCTGGATGATTTTTTAGCCTTCGAGAAAGCATTCTTGGATGTGTTTCAATCCCCCAATCTGGCCTCAACAGCGCAGAACCAACTGATGGATCTACAACAAGCCAATACCAACATCATCTCTTACATCAGCCGTTTCCGTCAATTGGCAACTGACTCCTTATGGCCAGAGGTAACACAAAAGACCTTGTTTCGCCGGGGATTAAGAGAGGAATACAAAGATGAATTGTTGCACATACCAGAACCAGATGATCTACAGAAACTTATCGAACAAGTTCTGAGGATAGACCAGAGGTTGACCGAGAGAAAAGGAGAGAGACGACGGTTTGAGAAGGGAAACCCCAGACCACTGACTCTTCCTACTGGGATGTCAGCACCTTCGGATGCTACCCAAGAACCAATGCAACTGGGAGCTGTAAGGGGCCCATTGTCGGAAGAGGAGAAGAAGCGCAGAAGAAGACTACGACTGTGTTTATATTGCGGAGGCGCTGGACATTTTCTGGGAACCTGCCCTCTACGTCCTATCAAGAAAGGGGGAAACTAGAAGACCTGTCGTCTAAGGGAAAGGCTACGACAGGTCCTTTCTTGCTTTCAGACCTTTCCAGCCCTGGGTTACAACTGCCCCCTATGCAGCCTGCCGTCTTGATGACTCTAGGGATCGCTTTGAAGTGGCTTGATAAGACGATTGAGGTCCATGGTCTATTGGATTGCGGGGCCTCCGGAAACTATATTGATGAGGCATTCGCCATCAACCTTGGTATGCCCTTATTTACCAGAAGAACGGTTATACCAGTAGAGGTCATCGATGGTACACCCTTAGCTTCCGGTCCCATTCGGTTGCATACCATAGGCATGCTGTTACAGGTCAAGGGGCATGAAGAAAGGATTGCCCTCGACGTCATCAAGTCACCATCGTATCCTGTGGTTTTGGGACTGCCTTGGCTTTTGCGACACAATCCTACGATCGATTGGGAGTCCCGTTCTTTGAGATTTGTTTCTGCCTTTTGTCTCCGTGAAGGTTGCGGCCACAACACCTCCTTGAAGTCTACAACCTTGATCCCTCTAATCCCGGGAGAGGACTCATCTGCCGTATGTTCTCTGTCCCAGATTCCGAATGATTACGCCGACCTTTGTACGGTGTTTTCGGAACCCAGTGAAATACCTCTTCCTCCTCATCGGACATTTTACTGTTCCATAGACCTGATCCCTGGTGCTGTGATTCCTCATGGGAAGTTATACTCTCTGACTCAGTCTGAAAAACAAGTACTCCGGGAGTATCTGGATGATTGTTCTAAGAAGGGTTACATCGTACCCTCCAAATCCTCCGCCGGTTTCCCGTTGTTCTTTGTCAAAAAGAAAGAGGGGACCCTGCGGCCCTGTATCGATTACCGTCAATTGAATGACATAACACTCAAGGACAGGTACCCATTACCTTTGATTCGGAACATCATGGAGTCACTACGTTCTGCCAATATCTTCACTAAGTTGGATCTCCGGGGAGCCTACCACCTGGTTAGAATCAAAGAAGGCGACGAGTGGAAGACGGCATTTAAAACACCCTTTGGGCACTACGAATACAGGGTAATGCCCTTCGGGTTGTGTAATGCCCCAGCCGTCTTCCAACGGTTTATGGACAGCGTGTTTGGCGATTTGGTTGGCATCTCGGTCTGGGTTTACCTAGACGACATCCTGATCTTCTCAGACGATCTGAAGGAACATGTCTCGCATGTCCGTGAAGTACTTTTACGTTTGTCACGTAATCACCTGTACGCCAAAGCCGAAAAATGCTCGTTTCACCGGAATAGCATGGAGTTCCTGGGATACGTAATCAGTAATGCAGGTATACACATGGATTCGGGCAAAGTGAAGGCTATTCAGAACTGGAAACAACCACATGATTTGAAATCCCTTCAGCGGTTTTTGGGGTTCGCCAATTTTTATCGGCGCTTTATTCCGCTGTTTTCACAGGTCACGGCCCCGTTGACACGTCTGACCAGTGTTAAGATACCTTTCCTTTGGGATCAAGAAGCATCGACAGCTTTTGAGTGCTTAAGGACAGCGTTTAGTACAGCTCCTGTTTTGCGTCATCCTAACGATGAGATGCCATATGTCATCGAAGCAGATGCCTCCGACTTCGCTGTTGGAGCGGTCCTACTGCAAAAACATCCTACATCTGGCGATGAACACCCTGTGGCCTATTACTCTCGGAAACTCACCTCTAGTGAGCTGAACTATGCAGTCATTGAAAAAGAACTTTTGGCCATCAAGACGGCGTTTGATGAATGGAGGCATCATTTACTTGGTGGTCGTTTCCCTGTAGAAGTACGTACCGACCATTGCAACTTGCAGTTCCTACGAACATTGCAGTGTCGCACTGCTCGCCAAGCCCGATGGGCCTTCTTCTTCTCTCACTTTGATTTCAAAATCACATACATCCCTAGCTCCCAGAACCAGAAGGCTGATGCCTTATCTCGATCCTTGGACAAGGAAGAAGTGGGAGCCGGTTTGGACACGCCTATGATATCGCCCAAACACTTTCTACTAACCTTAGCTCCGCATCTCCAGAAGATCATACAAGAGACGTTGAGGGATCCGGAACGTGTCGATCTGCTGAGGAAACCCCAGATCTGCGAACGCGACGGTTTTCTGTTCTTCCTGAACCGATTATACATACCTTCGACTGCCCTTCGCTTGGACATCCTCCATGGTTTCCACGATTCTCAAGTAGCTGGTCATCGTGGTATCAAGGCTACCCAGGAGCTGATCTCCAGACAATTCTGGTGGCCTGGATGGGCCAATGATGTAAAGTCATATGTGGAAAGTTGTCCTATCTGTGCTCAGACGAAGACACCCAGAAGAAAGCCTTTGGGACTACTTAAGCCTACTGAAACTCCTCCCTACCCTTGGCATACTATCGCCACCGACTTCATTGTTGAGCTTCCGCCCTCTGCAGATCACACTTGTGTCATGGTGGTTGTGGATTGTTTCACCAAATATGCTCATTTCATTCCCTTCGTAAAGATCCCGACTTCCTCCCAGATGGCTTTGGCATTTCTACACAACATTTATCGGTTACATGGACTCCCTGAGAAGATCATCTCTGATCGTGGTTCACAGTTCCTTTCTTCTTTCTGGCGTCAGTTGTGTAATCATCTAGGTATCCACAGAGCCCTGAGCTCAGGCTATCACCCGCACACCAACGGTCAAACCGAAAGGAAGAATCAAACCCTGGAGCAATACTTACGTTGCTATGCCAATGCCACTCAGTCAAACTGGCTTCAGTACCTGGACTTGGCGGAAGTTTCATACAACAATGCAGCCCATGCTGCCACCGGCATCAGTCCTTTTCTATGCTCAGCTGGACAACATCCCAAGCTGGTTCCTTTCTCACCTGTGGTGCCCAGCTCTGTTCCGTCTGCGGATCACTTGGTCTTCAAGATTCAGAAACAACATGTCCTGGCCCGGAGAACCCTTACGGAGACACGTGAGCGCATGAAGGAGCAGGCTGATAGGGGCCGAACCACGGAACCCGATCTCCAGGTGGGAGATCTGGTTTGGTTGTCTTCCAAGAATCTACCTATTCGTAATCTACCCACTAAATTGGCACCCAGGTTCTATGGGCCTTTCAAGATTGCCAAGCGTTTGTCCTCAGTGGCTTTTCGATTGGTGCTGCCCCACACTTGGAGGATACACCCTGTCTTCCATGTCTCCCTTCTGAAGCCCTATGTGAAAGATGTCTTTCGACGCTCTGGTCCTCGGCCCTCCTCTGTTCTGGTACGGGGGGTTCCTGAGTTTGAGGTTCGGGAGATCTGTGATACGCGGATTCGTCGGGGTGTGCTCCAAATCTTGATCGATTGGAAGGATTATCCCGCTTGTGATCGCACTTGGGAGCCGCACTATAATGTGCACGCTCCCCGGCTTATTCGTGAATACTTTCTTCGTTTTCCTTGGAAACCTGGGGCCCCGGGCCTTTCTGGGAGGGGGCATAGTGTCACGCCGCCCGTCCTGGGGTCTCCTTACCCGCTACGGCGCTCCCCGTCCTGGAGGCTGTATCCTCGTTTTCGGCTTCGGGGTCCGGGGGCGTCCTGGGTCCCGGGCGCTTCCGGGTCTCCTACGCGCACTACATTGCGCATGCGCGGGCGCCCGCTCTCTGCTCTTCGCGCATGCGCAGTGCGCAGGATGCTCGATTCCGGAGGGTATGCGGCTCAAGCCTCGTTGTGGGGTGCCCGATGCCTGGGAGACGGCACGGCTTGCGTTGCAAGCCTCCCAGGTGCTGGCGGGCTTATTTAAGGAGCCCTGATCCTTTTCCAAACCGCGTCTCAACGAGGTTTGTTCGGATCGTGTCTTTGCTGCCTTGCATTGCATTCCCGTTGCCTGTTGCCTTCCACCTTCCTTGTTCTGCCTGGGGGACCCCTGCCTACCACCTTCCTTGTTCTGCCTGGGGGACCCCTTTCTTCCTCCTTCCCCGTCTTCCTCAGTCCTTCCTGCTCCAGTGGTTCCGCTCTCCCTCCTTGGTTCTGGTCCCCGCTCTGTCCTTCCTGGTCTCCTTACGCTCTGAGTCCTTCCCACTTGTTCCGTGCTCCTCTCCTTACCAGCCTGCTCTTGTTGCTTCCTTGTCATCGTCCCTGGAGGGACCGTGCTGCTTCCAGTCCCCGGACCTGCCTTCCATCGGAATCCCACTAAGGATCCGGACTATCTGCTCAGAGGCTCCCCCTGCCAGTGCTTGCACTGTCCTGACGCCACTTAATCAGGGGTGAGCCAACCCGTGGCGTTGGGAGCCGGCTCACCTCCAATCCGGTTCTATTTGGGCTGGTGTTGGGCTGGTTCCCCGCGCCATCTATCACGTCTATCCGGATCATCTGACAGCCTGGCCTCATCATCAAGGAACCCAACCGGACGAACAGGTACGCAGCGTTCTCGTGACGCTATTTACAACAATGCCACTGCACATGCATGCATGTCAGATGCAGAGTTATGTCACTACCCCACTAATGATACACATCACCTCCTCACCAGGGGACAGTGCCTACCCTCTGAGCACCCACATGATGACGCCAATTCGGAACCCCATCACGCCTCCAGAGGTAAGATACAACACAGCCCATATTGCAACCTGGGGCATAGTGGAGCGCACATTCGGAGTGCTCAAGTCACGCTTTCACTCCCTTGACCGTTCTGGCGGGCAGCTGTTATATGCGCCCCCAGTAGTGTGCAGGATCATAGTGGCAGCATGTGTCCTGCACAATGTTGCAACACGCCGGGGCCTGGCCGTGGACATGGTGGTGCCCCCACATCCCCAACCACATGCACGCCCGCTGCGCATGGGAGGGGAGAGGGCACGGGGTGAGGCAGCCCGTACGCAGCTGG